>NC_041391.1:485328136-485437183 GCF_002162155.2 Triticum dicoccoides
CGCCCATTCCATTCTCTCATGCTTGCATTAGATTTTGCTATTGTTATTGTTTGCTCCTATTCTGATGCATAGCCTGCTTTTGTAACATGCTTATTGTTACCTTACCTGCTTATTCTAAACTGCTTAGTATAGGTTGGTTAGTGATCCATCAGTGACCCCCACCTTGTCCTTGTTGCCCCTGCTTCATCATCGAAGACCCGATCAACAGGATCGAAGACGAGGCCCCGACACCACACATCACTTTCCCCTTAGTTGCTCGACACTGCTGGGTTACTATCGAGTGCCGAGGTTGAGACCTCTACAGCAATTCTGATGTTAACCATGTAGTGTAGCTATTCGGTCATGGTCATCGAGGGTGATTCCGCCTTAACCACTTCCAATACGACTCTTTTGTGCAACCCCTCAAGTGAACCTCGGGGGTGGTTCCTCTTACGTTCACCTTGATGATTACATTGAGTGGAATTCACAGGGGGAGATTCCTCAGGTTTTCCCCTTGATGTTTGGACACACGGATACTTGGACTTTTCAGCTGTTACTTGGAAAGGCGGGTCGACCCTGAGGGGTACCCGCGAGTGATGTGGAGACGGGTTGACCTGGAGGGTGCCCGCGAGATAATTACGAGGCGTGGCCGGGCATTCCTAGCCCTTGCCGCAAGTCCTCGAGATGGGGAAACGGGGTCACATCTTTTGTGAGTCTCTGCTTGTTACCGCGTGTTCCTAATCCACCAATTTGGATATTTGATCCAAGGGGCCTCTGGCCTGATAGCACTAACCATCACGTGGGCATAGTATGGGCGTTCTGCGTCGTATACATTAGCTGAAGCTTAATAGACGTCAACGACTGAGCGGCGCGCGCCGAGTTAGACTGGTAAGCACCTGCTTTTTTTAAGGAGGTAGCTAGGTCTGCTCACCGGCCGCCCACGCAACGTGCAGGAGTTCCCGGGGAGATGGTCCATGACCCCTGGGGGCATAGGCTTAGTCCGGCGTGCTGACCTCTTTATTAAGCCTAGGTCAGGTTGCGGCGTATTGTTTGGCCGAGGCCGGGCATGACCCAGGAAAGTGTGTCCGGCCGGAGTTAATCAAGCGTGGTGGGTAAGTTGGTGCACCCCTGTAGGGAAGAAAACATCTATCGATAGCCTGTCCTACGGTAACGGACACTTGGAGTTGTATCTCAATCGATACAACTAGAACTGGATACTTGTGATGAGAATTGGATGGTGATGAGAATTGGATTGTGATGACAATTGAATAGTACGGCTCTGGGATTTCTTTCTCGCAGGGAGTCGAGAAAGGATCTCTAGCTGAGGTTGATAACACTACTACTACTTTACTTTATGCTACTCTACTCCCTCCTGTTTGCTGCAAGATGGTGGTTTCTAGAAGATGCTAGTCTTCGGTAGGACTAGGCCTTCTCTCTTTTCTGGCATTTCTGCAGCCCAGTCCACATATACGGCCTTCCTTTGATAATGTTGCATATGTAGTGTAGATCCTTGCTTGCGAGTACTTTGGATGAGTACTCACGGTTGCTTTTCTCCCCCCTTTTCCCCCTTTCTTCTTCTTTCCGGTTGATGCAACCAGATGTCAGAGCCCAGGAGCCAGATGCCACCGCCAATTCCTACTACTACGTGGAGACCACCGACGACCAGGAGTAGTTAGGAGGCTCCCAGGCAGGAGGCCTTGCCTTTTCGATCGTTGTTGCTTTTGTGCTAGCCTCCTTATGGCAAACTTTTCTAACTCATGTATGTACTCAGATATTGTTGCTTCCGCTGACTCTTGTGTATTCGAGCTTATGTATTCGAGCCCTCGAGGCCCCTGGCTTGTAATATAAAGCTTGTATTATTTTAATTGGTGTCTAGAGTTGTGTTATGATATCTTCCCGTGAGTCCCTGATCTTGATCGTACACATTTGCGTGTATGATTAGTGTACGATTGAATCGGGGGCGTCACAAGTTGGTATCAGAGCCGAGTGCCTATAGGTAGCGCCCTTTCCAACTCCTTGGCCGAAGTTGAGTCTAGTCACTTAAAAAACTTTTACTAACATGGTTGTGTGGCTTACCGGCCCATGTCGCCATTGGGTGGTATTAGGATCTTTTATTCCTCGTCTATACTCTGGGACTCTAATCTCTCGTCTATTCGGGTTAAAGATTTTGCTAACTCTTACATTAGGCTCTCGTACCCACTTCCTCCCGGAGAGCCCCGACATTTTCAATGATTGCTTGCTTCGCCAGAAGACTTCAAAGATACTCTACGATGTTCTCCCGAGAACATGTGCTCATCACTTTTGCAATTCACTTCCACCGTCAACCCCTATGTATAGCTATATACACTTGTCGTTCATACATCATTTTCAGGTTGCTCTTGTTATTACAAGATGCCTCGAATTACACTCCGATGTTTCGAGAACCCCTTCCGCAACTGCCTTGAAGTTCTTTGCCGCATGAATACCCCTACGAATAATTCCACACACTTATCAGGGATTTGTTCATTCCTAGTTGATCATATGTCTCACAAAATTCTTCGAATGCAATTCGATCTCCTGAAGATCCTCTGTAGCCTGGTGCTCCCGAAAGTATTGCCTGCCTGCATTATGGTTAGATCCATATGTCTAGCAATATTCATTAACATCCTTTGCCATTGTCATCCCGAGCCTATTGATTCATTATGTTGCGATTGCTCACAATCATCAGTCGAACCCTGAAATTTGACCTTCCTGCTCATACGTCATTCTGTACATGAGTTGGATCTCGGCCAATCATGTTGTAATTGGTTGTCCTCCTAGTTCCCTTCAACTTGAACATCGAATTATTCAGCTATTTCTATAATCTGATGCCTTTGAATTCTTTCCCTCTTCTGATTGAGTACTGATACTCACATCAGATCCATTGAGGACCGCTGAATCCTTTGTTGGATTATTATCCAGCAAAGTCCTTCATATTCAAAATCTCGTGCGCTCTTCCCCTAATACATATTGCCTTCGGTAAATTGTATCCTCTACTTATTGTCGACCATGCTATGCTATTGAGCTGATGTTATATGCTCTGGAAGTCAGTGGTATATGTTCCTAAGATACCCCTATGGGTTGAACTTATGCCTTCCATAATCCATGTGAACCCGAGAGTTCTCACGAGTCATATTCTTCTGGTGTTTCGCTAGATAAATTCCAACACTACAACTCCATCAAAAGCGAGAAGTGAATGAAAGGTTACCCATTGAAGAAGTGGGAGTCGACCTTGAACTTTGTGTTCATGCCCGTGGAAATGATGTAGATCTTATCATAGAAGCTTCTCATAACAATGATTATCCCCATGGTATAAGATCATCTTATATCTGGGATTTGATCCTTTGCAATCGTGGTTCTGACCATGAGTGTTCCCCTTTGATCCCATTTCTCAGACAAGTTAAAGTACTTGCCTTCTGCAGATCAGTACATCTCCGCAACCTCTGTTTTGATCTTCCTTCGATTATTACCCTCCGGTATCTCGAGGATATCAAAGGACCGTGTTGCTTCCCATGATTCTTCATCTAGTATCGCTTCTCACCGATTTCATATTTCCCCTGGGTTCTGATTTATTAGTCACTCAAGAACATCGATAAGTGAATCGATCCCGCACTCCGATTCAACAACTCTAAGTAATTTTCGTTGCTTATGAGTTTAATAATCCTTCAAGTCATTCCTAGCCTGATGGGTTATATCATTATCGTGATAAATTCTAACTGTGCTACCTGATCCTTCTTCTCCGAGCACAATTTTCGACGATGAGCTAAGCCTACATCGATTTTCCTCGTCATATCATTTTGTCTTGAATAGCAAGCTTAATTTCGAGTTTGTGTCGTACCCGTGGTTCCAATAACCTTTCGCTTCATCATTCCTTTGACTTGATGTCATCGCCGATCGATTACATCTTCCTGAAATCTCTCGACAATTGTGTCGTGCTTGTCAACATTCTGAGCTCTTCCAACATACCAATCAAATTCGTGGTGAGAAATACCATCCTTGACCTTTAATGATTTGATTTATCATTGACAACTCCCTTGTCTTCTTTCCAGCACATGTTTGATCATGTCTTGGTTATGCCTTGGACTCCTTGCTATTCCTGCAATAGTTCCTTGAGTATTTCTTGTGATCTTCAACTCCAACCCCTACTTGTAACACCATGTTAATGCCACCTCGAAGCATGACTGAGGTATTCCGCATATAAACAAGAACATTGGAAGCACATTGTCGAATGTTTCTTGATCTATTATCCAAATACCATTGTATGGGTAATATCATGATTCTTCCCTCACCCCCTTTATCTAAATGCTTTTGAACTTGCTGTCATATCATGTATATCTTGCTCCGCTTCCCCCTTGGGAAGGATATACTCCCAATTCTTGTGTGTAAACACATTTTCCTTTCCAATGTTTTGATTAACCTAATGATCACATTTTCTTTTCCATTGGTTTGTTTAAACTTTCTTGTGGTTTATGAGATCTAAGCAGTAATAATTCCCTGCTTATGAAAACACATCGGTGTACAATTTGTCTATAAGACCTTGTTATTAGTGTTCTTGACATTCCGGTAACCAACGATGGACGAGAACTTTGCCTATTGGTCCGCCTCGTTCAATGAGCAGGAAAATAGTTCTCTTCGTCCCTCGCCCTTGGTACCAATGTTGTCGCCAACATAACTGACAGGCTATCCTCGGACATGGCTCGCTATCATGACCGTGCAAGATGTAAGCGCCCTTCCTACTTTTAACCCACATGGTGGGCCCATAACCCACAATTCCACAGGATCGAAACCTGACTCTCCTGTACACCCCGTTCCCAGTGTTATTCCTCACGCTTGGCTTCGTAGGTAATTCACGAGCCACCTTCCTACAAATCTAATTTGGTATCTGATGCAGTATTTTCCCTGTTGCTCTAGATCCCTTTCACACTCCAGGCAACAACCGATTGTCTACCCGGTTGAAGCTTCTTATTGAACCGCACCTTGCTCTCGATGACTCTCTTGAAATTCAAATTGAGAGATGTCTCTATGCCACGTTCACTGAGATAGTCCCCATGTACCTATCTTGTGTTGAGCTCCTTCCTTCTCAAGTCTTTCCCCCCTTACTCCACCCCTTAAATCTCGGGACGAGATTTCTTGTAGTGGAGGAGATTTGTAACACCCCTAGTGTCATGCTACAGTAATCCCATGTTAATGGTGCCATGTCCTCATGTTACTTTTGCTAATCTTCACTTGATCCAAATCACAATTCAAATTCAAATCCAATCTAAAGTAAAAAAAATCATATTTGTCAGACATGAAAACTAAAATGTTCATCATGTGGAACATATTCTTCTGGTAATATTGGTGGTGAACCAACATTTTTGCAGAATGTCCAAATGGCCTAAAATAACTATAGCAGAAAGTTGTTAAAAGAAAAAGAAATGAGAAATAGCACATGCCACTGTGCACTGGGCCAAGTGCACAGTTCCTGGACCGAGCCTCGGCCCACTCCAGCTGGTCCACCCCAACCCCTCCCCGGGTCGCCTCCTCCCCCTCGCACTGTTCCCCGACCCGAGCCGCTAAACGCGCCGTCCCCGCTGGACCCGCCTCGCCGGCGATGCCCGGGCGAGGGGATAAGGCATGCGTCTCCTCGCCTCCTGAGTCCTCCCCCACCTGCCTCCACCCACTCCCCCCGCAGATATTTCTCCTCCCTCTCTCTCGCACACTCGCTCCTCTCCCCCTCTACCGAGCGCCATCGCCGTCGTACCTCCGTCGATCCCGCGGCCACCGGCGGCCCTGAGGCCACCGACCCTGTCCGTCTGCTCCGCCATCCTCATCCACGTCGTCCGGTGTCCTCCGTTGGAGCCGAGGCCCCTGCAGCTGCCGATCACCGTAGTCCCCTTTCGCCTTTGTCTCCGACACTCGCCGACGACCTCGAGCACCCCTGCGCTACTAAGCTCCCAAAGGCATCCATGCGCCGCTCGGTGAGCACCCGCACCCGTTCTCCTTCCCCTAGGCGCTCGCTTAGCTCTTCTAACTAGCTGCTGCACTGTCACCGCCGTGATCGAGCTCTGCTCGTCGCCGCTGAGCTCCATGCTCACCCCTCTGGTGCGCCTCGAGCTCGTTCGAGCACGTCACCGTGTTCGGTGGGTCACTAGGGTCGCGTAGCATCGATCCTTTCATCCTAATGAGAACCGCGGCTGCAGGCACCTCGAAGCCGTGGCTTCGACCCCCGCCACGAGCTCGCTTCCGGCGAGCTTGGGCCTCCCCGCGGCCTTCCGCCCGCCTGCTGCCACCTGAAGCTTCTGCTTCAGCTGCTTGCGCAGCCTACCGCTGCGCGCTGCCACCGAACCTCCCACCATGCCCCGGTACGTGCCCCGCCTGCGACGCCGCCGCCGCCAGCCGGCTCCAATTCCCCCGCACTCGCTCGCCTGCTCTCACCCCCCGACCTCCCTAGCTCACGCCACCGCCGTAGATCGACGCGGTTTGGCCCCCGCGTTTGAACGGACCAAGCCGCAGGGCCGGAGGCCACCTGTAGCGCGGCTTCGGCCAACTCCGGCGGGGCACCGCCGTTGTCTTGGTCGCTGGAGCCACTCCGGCACCGGCCCGCCAACATGGCCACTCCGGGGCCACCCGCTGGGTCGCTGACCGGTGGTCCCCGCTGGCCCCGCCTCAACCAGGTTGACCGGTCAATCTTGCTGACTGGGCTGGCCCCAGCAGCTGACGTGTGGGCCCCTTCTGATTATTTAGGCTAATTAAACTATTTTCTAAATAAACTTAATTTTATTAATTAGTAAGTCAGTGCCATGTGGGGCCCATTTCCTAATTAACCTCCGTTTAGTCTAGATGAACCCTGTTTAACACATAGAGTATGACAGGTGGGACCCAGCCGTCTATTTGACCAGTCAAAATGGTTTTTTGACTGCTGATGTCAGTATGACATCATGCTTATGCAATAAGTTCAATTTTGAATTATTAATAATTCCATAAAATGTTTAAACCTTTGAAAATTCATAGAAATTAAACCGTAACTCGGATGAAAATGTTTTCTATATGAAAGTTGCTCAGAAAACTCCAAAAAATCCGACTGCACGGTCCGTTCATCTGTCACATGCCCCTAGCATGCTGAACATGTAACATTCCCCTCCGGTCATTTGTGTGACACAGGTCCGGAACCGGGAATACCTTCCCGGTTGAATCCCCCCTTCATCTTTATCATGTAGCCATACGTTAGGTCACACCCGACACATCATATTATCATGTTATGCTTTGTGATGCTATGCTTGCTTTATATTTATTGTTTCTTCCCCCTCTTCTCCCCGGTAGACCCCGAGACCGATGCCGCTCCTGTGATCGACTATGTCGACAATGACTCCTCCTTGCCAGAGCAACCAGGCAAGCCCCCCCTTTGATCATCCCGATATCACCCATTCCATTATCTCATGCTTGCATTAGATTTTGCTATTGTTATTGTTTGCTCCTATTCTGATGCATAGCCTGCTTTTGTAACCTGCTTATTGTTACCTTACCTGCTTATTCTAAACTGCTTAGTATAGGTTGGTTAGTGATCCATCAGTGACCCCCACCTTGTCCTTGTTGCCCCTGCTTCATCATCGAAGACCCGATCAACGGGATCGAAGACGAGGCCCCGACACCACACATCACTTTCCCCTTAGTTGCTCGACACTGCTGGGTTACTATCGAGTGCCGAGGTTGAGACCTCTACAGCAATTCTGATGTTAACCATGTAGTGTAGCTATTCGGTCATGGTCATCGAGGGTGATTCCGCCTTAACCACTTCCGATACGACTCTGTCGTGCAACCCCTCAAGTGAACCTCGGGGGTGGTTCCTCTTACGTTCACCTTGATGATTACATCGAGTGGAATTCACCGAGGGTGATTCCTCAGGTTTTCCCCTTGAAGTTTGGTCACACGGATACTTGGACTTTTCAGCTGTTACTTGGAAAGGCGGGTCGACCCTGAGGGGTACCCGCGAGTGATGTGGAGACGGGTTGACCTGGAGGGTACCCGCGAGATAATTACGAGGCGTGGCCGGGCATTCCTAGCCCTTCCCGCAAGTCCTGGAGACGGGGCAACGGGGTCACATCTTTCGTGAGTCTCTGCCTGTTACCGCGCGTTCCTAATCCACCGATTTGGATATTTGATCCAAGGGGCCTCTGGCCTGATAGCACTAACCATCACGTAGGCATAGTATGGGCGTTCTGCGTCGTATACATCAGCCGAATCTTAATAGACGTCAGCGAATGAGCGGCACGCGCCGGGTTGGACTGATAAGCACCTGCTTTTTTAAGGAGGTAGCTAGGTCTGCTCATCGTCTGCCCACGCAACGTGCAGGAGTTCCCAAGGAGATGGCCCATGACCCCTGGGGGCATAGGTTTAGTCCGGCGTGCTGACCTCTCTATTAAGCCTAGGTCGGGTTGCGGCGTATTGTTTGGCCGAGGCCGGGCATGACCCAGGAAAGTGTGTCCAGCCGGAGTTAATCAAGCATGGTGGGTAAGTTGGTGCACCCCTATAGGGAAGAAAACAGCTATCGATAGCCTGTCCTATGGTAACGGACACTTGGTGTTGTATCCTGATCGATACAATTAGAACTAGATACTTGTGATGAGAATTGGATGGTGATGAGAATTGGATTGTGATGACAATTGGATAGTACGACTCTGGGATTTCTTTCTCGCAGGGTGTCGAGAAAGGATCTCTGGCCGTGGTTGATAACACTACTACTACTACTACTTTACTTTATGCTACTATACTCCCTCCTATTTGCTGCAAGATGGTGGTTTCCAGAAGATGCTAGTCTTCGATAGGACTAGGCCTTCTCTCTTTTCTCGCATTTCTGCAGCCCAGTCCACATATACAGCCTTCCTTTGATAATGTTGCATATGTAGTGTAGATCCTTGCTTGCGAGTACTTTGGATAAGTACTCACGGTTGCTTTTCTCCCCCCTTTTCCCCCTTTCTTCTTATTTCCGGTTGATGCAACCAGATGTCAGAGCCCAGGAGCCAGATGCCACCGCCGATGCCTACTACTACGTGGAGACTGCCGACGACCAGGAGTAGTTAGGAGGCTCTCAGGCAGGAGGCCTTGCCTTTTCGATCGTTGTTGCTTTTGTGCTAGCCTTCTTAAGGCAAACTTGTCTAACTCATGTCTGTACTCAGATATTGTTGCTTCCGCTGACTCTTGTGTATTCGAACTTATGTATTCGAGCCCTCGAGGCCCCTGGCTTGTAATATAAAGCTTGTATTATTTTAATTGGTGTCTAGAGTTGTGTTGTGATATCTTCATGTGAGTCCCTGATCTTGATCGTACACATTTACGTGTATGATTAGTGTACGATTGAATTGGGGGCGTCACACCCAATTATGGATGTTTTGAGTATCTAGTACCTGAATCTATTGATGTGATCTCAACATGTTACTCTAATTAATTATGATGTTGAGTTAATGATGATACTTTTAATTGGGATTTGAGTTGGAGGAACCTTCTCAAATAATGGGCAACATGGGATTAGTTAAATAAATTTATTCCTTTGTTGTAGTGAAAAACTAACTTTATGCAAAACCATGAAACTTACAGCCTCCACCAGCCAAATATTGCATGTAGATATAGTTCTTGCATTGTCATTGCTTTACAGTGTAACTATGTCGGCATATTCCATGTGCTGACCCGTTTTGGGATGCAACGTCTTATGTTGCAGACTACTCAGACGACGAATAAGGTGCGATAGGTCGTTGTTTTGCACTCAGCTCTGCCGTTGGAGTTGATGGACTCATTTACCTTCGAAGCCTTCCGCTGTTATCTAGTTTAGATGGCCTTCATCCATGATTTATTTATGTAATAATACTCTTTATGAGGACTCGATGTAATAAGTGTGTGATTGAAACTCTGTTATAATTCCTCGAGTACTGTGCGTGTCAGCATTACCAATCCAGGGATGACACTAATGCACAGAGACTTGACCGTTTGAGGTCTGGTCACTACACATCCTGTGTTAAAAAAACGACCATACTCCCCCATCACATTAAATCGCTACATAGGTTGGCCCAATTCATCATTTTCTGTATCTATTCAAACGATTTTCCCGGCATCGGAATATTCTGTGATCTCTTATGTCAGGTTACTCCCGGTCTCTTTCCTTTTCATTTTTATTTTCAAAATTCGTGAACATTTTTTAATCTGGTACTCATTAAAAATTAGTGACATTTACAGAACATTTATTAAACTCGAAAATATTTTTCATATTTCTGAACATTTTTTAAATTAGAGAACTTTTTTTGTTCCTAAATTTTTTAAAATTCTAGAACCTTTTTTAATGTACAAATTTTTAAAACTGGATATATTTTTAGATTTGTGATTTTATGAAATTAAATGTAATTAACGAAGAAAGTTAAAATTTGGGAATTTTTTTGAAATATGAGACAAATGAAATTGATGAACCTTTTTTAAAATACGCAAACATTTCTAAATTTGGGAATATTTTTTGATATTCAAGAAATAATTTGAGGACATCTATAAATCCCAAATATTTTTAAAGTTCATGGATTTTTCTGTTTGTGATTTTCTAGAAATAACAAAAAAAATGAATTTTGTTGAAATAATAAAGATTGGAAAACCCAAAATGAAAAACAAAAAAAAGGTAACTTTATTTGAGACAACAAAGAAGGTATCTGAAACGAAAGAAAAAACCACTCGTCCCGCAATGGGCTAACCCAAAATGGGTGTGGTGCACATTTGGTCGCCCGCTGGGTGCTGCTATTATGACGGGAGCAACTAACAAAGGGGTAGCCCTTGCGAGGAGGAAGCAATAGAATCTTGGGACGCAACTGCAACTGGTGCGCCAAGCCGCCGCTATGTGCCACGCATTGTGCATATCCTGTGGAAGCACTTTTTTTGGTACACCCTTTTTATCTTAGTCTTTCCTAGGTTTCTCTTGATTCTTTGTTGTTTCTTCAGGTTTTTATATGTGTTCTTTCCCTCGTGAAGCATACTGTGTGAAAGCACATTTGTGCACAATGTGAAACATAACTTGTGCTTCCCAAATATTAAAAGCACAGTTGTGCTTTCATGTGAAGCACAAACTTTGCTTCGCAAAAAAAGTGAAGCCTAAAATGGGCATCCATGTGAAGTACAGTTGTAGTTCCTGTTTCCAGCTTTTTTTGTTTGTTTTTTTGGGGGATTTTGGTTTTTTGTTTCCAGTTTTTTTGGGGTTTTCATTTTTCCCAACTTTTTTCTCCAGTTATGTTTCTGTTTTTTTAGAAAACTTTGTTTAAAGCTAATACTTGGGATCTACTTTTAAATGTTTTGACATGAGAAACGTAACGGTGAAAAATAGTTCATGATTTGAACGCATGTTTCAAGAGATAAACGTTTTAAAAGATGAATCTATGTAAAAAAGCACAAAACTCCAAAGTTGTGACAAGTTTTGCACATGCAGTGCACCATTTGTGACCACCAAAGCAGGAGTGGCGTTTACAAGCGATTCCCCTTAACTAGTGATTTCGTTTTTATGCATGTAGGCCATTGGCAGTCGTCCAGACATGCATCCCACAACCCATGCAGTGCTCCTATCAGTCACCACATATGCGATCCTCGTAATGCTAGGTCAGCTTTTTATTGGAGGGGTTTTTCATTTCTGCATTTTCTATTAAAAAAATACTTACTAATTTTATAAATTACTTGGGGAATTTTAAATGTTTGTGAAAATGTGTTTACAAAATTTAAAAGTGTTCATGAATTAAAAATAAATTAGATTTTTTAAAATTACAAATTTAAAATGGAAAAATCAAAATAAAATTGTAGGAAAAAAATGAAAAACCGTGAGCATTGGGTCGGGCATGTAGGTTGCAGTACCTTGGGGGTACGCGTTTGGTAGACAAGTGTCGGCCTATACGGGAAATAAGAATTACGTCTGCACTGCCCCACACGAAGGAAACGTCCCGGGTTATAGGGGCTCTCGTCAAGAGACCCAACCAAGACCCTTCCCCAAACGTTGAGAAATGGCTATTCGTGCATTTATCTGGGTCGGCGATCTATGGACAAGTTTCTTTTAGGGGTATCTATGGACACGTAATAGTGGGTTTAGAGCATCTCTCTAATGGGTGAACGACCCGCACGCGGCCCAAACCAAACAAACGCCACCCAACGATACTCTCATATCGAGCCCCAACGTATGGGTTGTTTGACACACCCGTCAAACTAAGCCCATAAATGGGTCGGATTTGAGGTGGCCCAGACACGTTCCAACGAGTCTACCATGCCAGACTGATCGATGGACCCACGACAAAATCCAGTTGTTAGTCCCAGATCTCACTGATTTGCTGCTCGCATTTATGGCACCTCTCCGGCATGCCACCCGAGGGGTCAAACCCGGCTATTTAAGCCTGGCAACGACCCAAACGCTAGTCGCCCTCAATTTTTCTCCCTTCCTCTCTCCCGTCCGCGTCGTCAGACCATGTCCTCGGCCCCGTCATGTCCGTGTTCAATCTTGATGTTCGCCATCCGCCATGGTTCAATTATTTGAAGCCGGAGCGCTACTCTCGGATCATGGCGGTGGTCCGCGTCATGGAGGCCAGACTCGTGGCCCGCGTTGTGGTCAGCCTTCTTCTGACCTTGGACGAGGAGGGTGAAGCCACACGCTCGGAAGAGGCGTTTCCAAAGTTAACCCTGTTGCCTTCGAGTTGGAGAAGGCAAACATCACGGGCGGCGACGATGTCATCCCTTACCACTCGATGGAGGAGGCAAGGGAGAAATTCTGTCTTGGCATGGAGGCAAAGCACCTCGGGAGGAGGAGCAGCTCGACACCCAGCACGCGGACGCTGTCGTCGTCGCCAAGCTCTATGCCACCCCGACTTCTATGTAGAAAACCGCGCCATCCTCGAGTCCATCGAGGATGAGCAGGTGGTGATGGCCAACTACTGCACGATCTTCATCTGCGACATCGAGCGGGAGAAGACCTTTGCAGACGAGGACAAGGACGACGAGACGCCACCCGCAGCCAATGACCACTACGCCAGCGGCTCCAGCGTCACCCCAATCTCCTTGGACTCAGAGCAACTTTAGTATTTCTATTTTATCTATGATGAATGTATGAAATCCTCTGTACGTTGCATACCTTTGTATGATTTCAAGGGTTGGTAAAATAGGTGTCATGGATCCCGCAAAAAAAAGGTGTCATAGCCGCACGAGCAAGCAAATAAAGGGTAGCCGACTCCTATTTATGAATGCATCCGAATGTGTCCACACACATATGGGGGATCCTATGACTCTAGTGCATAGAGAACGAGAGCCAAAACACGTACATGTCTTGCTCCGTCGCCTCGTGCGCACGCACGAGGGCTATTAGGGATCCACACCTCCCGCTAGCACCGCCGCATATCAGCTTTGTCTTCTGTGGCCTTAGGCCGTGGAGGTGTGGTGAATCTCGACCCTTGCTAGTGGGAGGGCTCTTGCTTCGCGCTTAGGCACTTTTTTGTGTTCGTTTAGAGTTTGTGCCCTATTCAGAAAGACAAGACGACGGCGGCTCCTTGAATTGGATTAAGGTTCTTTCCGCCTAGCCCCTGTTTTGATGGTGCGTCTGACTTCATCAAAGGACGTGTGGAGGTTTGTCTCCGACGGATCTCGTGGGATTCAGTTGGCGTTTGTCTTCGTGGATTCACTTGAATCCGGTCTTTGCTCATTTGTGTTCATGTGTCTTCAACTTGAATCCTTCCGATATATACTTCTCTTCATCAATGGCGGTTGCTATTTTGGAGGGCTGGTCCTATTGGGCCTTAGCACGACAACTTTCGGAGTGTCTATTACAACAAGGTTTTCCCGGCTCTGGTGATGGAGGGGCGATGACGGCGGCATTGCCTTCGGTTCTCTCTAGTGCTTGTAGTCGTTGCTAGGTCGTCTATGGATCTAGATGTAATTTTCACTTCTACTGTTCTTTGCACTGCCTTGCCAGATGATGAATAGGCCAAAAAAGTTTTTCTAAAAAAAAATATAAGAAATATATAGGGCAAGTCTGGTTGGAGATGCTCTTACCCGCAGCCGTCCGTTATGCTGCCAGCCGAGCATTCACAAATCATGATCCAGGCCGCGCGGTCGTCGTTAGTGTAGTAGCACAGATTGCATGATCTTGCAGCAAACTATGCCGATCTCTCTATGACGCTGTATATAAATGTCATCTCCAAGGTGTTCAGTGATATGTACTTTCTAGTGATCTAAACACTTTTATATTTCTTTACGAAGAGAGTATGTTACTATCATCAAATCAACGTTCCATAGAAGTTCTTGTTTTAAAAAAAAAAACATTCCATATATTCAGTGGACAGTGGTGCTAACTCAGTGGCAAAGAGTGTGGGTTGATTGGGACATTAGATGAAATTGTCAACAGCACAGGGCGTTGCTGATCGTCGTAGAGCATGATCCGTTTTCGAGAAGAATTGTGGATGTGTCGGGGCACCTACACATCATTTTACGCACTCGCTAATCCTAGGAATCCATCATCTTGTACTAGAATTGTATAGTTTTCTATGATATGGTGGAGCACATCTGATTACCTCATCCCGACCAGACTTGGCATTCTATAAGCCAGTTCAACAAAACTTAATCAGTAATAGGTGAGTAGCTGGTGCTCATGCTTTTTCGACCAGTGAACTCCAATTAACAGCACGGGAATGGCACCGTTTTCAACGAAAACCTTTTTCGGTTTTACCTTTACATTGCAGCAAAGCATACATCTCACCTTCTACAATCTACTACACGACTACACCGCACTTAACAACTATAGCAGGTGCAGCGCCAAGCCGGCTATTTGCCGGCGATCTGGAACGAAACAACTCACTCAATCAATTGATTACCACCGTGAATTCGCTGTGGAAGAAACGATGGTCACCGCGGTGGTTGGGAGGGGAAAAGGCGACGGACGGGACGGTGGGCTTTTGCTTCACTTGCAATGCACCCCACCCCACCCTCCAAAACCTGTCATCACTCACCCCACGTTGGTGTCAGGATCAAAGGGAGGGGAATTGATTTCGTATTTCTGCCGTCCCGGGACTGCCTGGATTTCCCGATCAACCCCGCCCCCGCGGTGGCACATTATTAATGATTGTACGTACTGGAGCGGCGGACCGTGAATGAACAGCCAGCGTGAGCCGGCAGAAGGCCCTAGCGCAGGGAAAGATGAAGCGGCCTCATTGAGGAGGGGGAGACCCACGCCTGTTGGTAGCATGGACCAGCATCGGCTCTTCGTCGTCGATCCAATCGCTTTGCTTGCGAGTCCCTGTCGGCCGTAATTGCGGTGAACAGCGGCGGCTGTTGCTGTTGCTCGCCTCTTGGTTGGTAGGAGGATACATCAGATCTTGTGAAAACTACGTGCCTGCCTGCGTTCTGGCATCGCCGCATCGCCGTGATGTTGCGGCTTAGCAACCATTCCAGTGGCGATGAGATGATCTCACAGTGCCACGGACGACGTCTGGCCTCTTGTTTTCTGATTCCTGAACTGAAGATCATGCTATGTCTGGTTACCTAAACAGCGCCATATGGTGTTTGCAGAGCTGCATGGGCAACCCGGATGCTCCAGAATGGCATGGTGGGTGCATGGCCAGTGGCAGCGGGTCGACGTGTCCAAGTGATGAGAGTTCAGTGGCTGGTCTGCTGCCTGAAGTTGCTTCACCACGGAGCATAAGATCGCTTGTCTGTCTACTCTTGGTGATCGGTCCAAGAGATAGGCTGCATCTGCAAGCACCAAAAGATGCCTACACCAGTTCCTCTGTTCTCTCCGTTTTCGCGTTGCTGTTAAGAGTTAGGACGATTCTTGTTGGCGGTTCAAATCATCACACCCTGGCTGTATGCCATTGCTAACCGATGCTTCTGATTAGTTTACTCCAATCGCTGCAACCTTAATCATTCATGATCGTTACTGGTGCGATGCCAACTGGGGGCTACTAGCTAGTACCTAGCTTGCTTGAATTCTTGATGCCAGCTTCACAACCCATTAGCTAAGGAAAGGATTGAAATGACATGCTATGATTACTGGAAGAGACATAATCAATATGTACGAATGGTGTTGATGCCATGCAGAGCATACCTAAGTTTGTCAAAAATCCTTACCTTTTCAGAAATAAACTAGTAGCAAAGTTTTGGTTGCTTTACCTTTACCTTTAGTTAGTAACCCCTTTTCCTTCTTTAATTATTAGCTGACGGGTAACATTGTCTTTGTTGTCCCTGCATTAACCTTAGACAGCTATCACATGGGATCAGTTCCATTTCAAGGTTTTTGTCTTCCAAAGATTTTGTATGTGAGATGGCTAGCTGATGAAAATTACTAGTAGTCATTTTATTTTGTCTAGTGGATTTAGGTCATCTCTAGCACATCCCTCAAAATATAGAACCTTCATCCTATACCAATCCTCTAAAAACCAAAGGGGATCAAACTTTTCTTGGCCTAGACATCCCTCAAACATAATCCCTCGAATCAATTCCACTCCACATGCGGCCAACGACATTTGCTCATGCGGCCAACGACATTTGCTCGGTACTAGGCGATGTTCACGAGCTAGTTAGGGACTAGAATAGATGATCCACAAAAGTAATTTGACAGAGCCTCACTAAGCGTGACGTACATGTGCGACGAAGGAGTTGAGAATGTAGATGAAATTCGTACTCCACGGGCCACGGTTTTGGTGCTTCTTTGTCTGAATGGGTTCTTTTCCTCATCCTTCTCCTAGTGGTGCGATGATGTGGTTTGGAATGCAACGATTTTTTGGAATCGGCGATGGTGGCCACTGGTCACTTTTTTGGTATGTTCTCTTCATAGAAATGAGTATTTCCTCCATAGTTCCTCCTCCACTTAGTGGAGTGGCTTGGGAGGTTATTTCCCCAATCCAAACTGCCTTTGTTAAAGGGAGATATATTAATGGAGGGAGTGATGATTTTGCATGAGGTTTTAAATAGTTTCACACAAGAAATAAAGTGCTTTGACTTTTATAGTTAATTTTGAGAAAGCTTATGTTAAATTAAATGGTCTTTTGTTATACATATAATGAAATTAAAGGTCTCCCTGACCAATGGATTGATTGGGTGAAGCAAACTATTAGAGGGGAATTGTAGGTATCAGAGTGAATGATCATATAGGACCCTAGACATGTAGATGCTTTATCTCCTTTACTTTTTGACCTTGCTGTTGACGCAATCACAATTTTTATGAACAATGAAAAAGAAACTGGCTTAATTAAAGGGGTTCTATCTGAATATACTAAAAACGATGTTAATATGATACAATTTGTTGATGATACAATTTTCTTGCTGCAAGATGATTTTGAGAGTGCTCATAACCTTAAATTCATACTCTGACATTTCGAGAAGATGTTTTGTCTTAAAATAAATTTGCATAAGAAAGAGTTATTTTTGTTCGGAGTAGCAAAAGATAAAGAAGCAGTTTTGCCAACATTTTTACTTTCCCCGTGGGATGCCTCCCTTTGAAATATTTAAGCATGACTATAGATGAAAATAATAATTAGAAATAAACACCGAAAACCATCTGACAATGAGATGGAGAAAAAATGTAGTACTTGGCAAGGGAGACTCTTACCAAGTGGTAGTGGGGTGACTTTGATTCAGTCATCTCTTATTGGGATCCCAAATTTCATGATGTCCTTTTATGGACTGCCAGTGGGGTGAATAAGAGAATGGACTTCTTCGGAGCCAGATTACTCTGGCAGGAAGATGAGGAAATATCATCTTATCAAATTGTCTGGAGTTTGTAGACCTAAAGACTTTGGGGGCTTAGGACTCTGGAATCTTGTTCGGATGAATCAAGCTTTACTTTGCAAATAATTTAAAAGAGATTTGGTAGGAAATTCTAACTAAGAAATATCTAAGAAATCAAAACCTGGTTGGAATAAAACCTAGACAGGGTGATTCAAAATTTTGTCAAGGCTTGTTGAAAGTCAAAAAAATTCTCCCTTTGTACATTCCACCGAGCGGAATGGTAAAAATGCCAGGTTCTGGGAAGATGTGTGGTTAGGAGACAAAGCCATCCAGCACAACTTTCCTAGACTCTATAACATATGCTTTGATAAAAATCTTTCAATAATTGAGGTATATATGAAAGGGCTTGATCAAATTCATTTTAGAAGAACTTTGATTGGAAGTCTTTGGAATTGTGGAACCATATTCGGGAGGTTTGTGATAGTATTACTTTGACTAATGAGAGAGACACTATTAAGTGGACCCTGACTAAAAATGGTATATATTATGTCAAATCCTTTTTTTTAACTGTCACGAGGGGCAAAGACTCCCCACCTGAATATATTTCAAAAAAAAATCAACAACATGTTTTGTTTAGAAGAGACGAGAGGAGTAAAAGTCCCACCACATTCCGGCGTCGATTTTTGATCCGCCTTGCGCAGGCAGTGAGACCATAGAGTGAGATCCGAGATTACAACCCGGATTACATCAAAGGGTGTTTGGGTAATCCCTCTAAAAGTCATATCATTTCGAGCATCCCAAATTTTTCAAAGCACCAAGAGCAGGATAAAAGGCCAAACCGACCTTGGTAGGGTTGGATAACGGGGCAACCTCCACAACTCCGACAGAGGCGAGTAGCAAGGCTGAAGACTAGAGTTTCCCGGATGGAAATCGAAGCATGGCAAGAGAAGAACAAATGTGCACGGTCCTCCTGAGTGTTGGGAAACATTGCATGGAAAACAAAAAAAATTCTATGCACATGCAATGATCTATCCATGGAGATGCATAGCAACGAGGGGAGAGTGTGTCTACGTACCCAAGTAGACCGTAAGCGGAAGCATTTCACAACGCGGTTGATGTATTCGAAATTTCTTCGCGCTCCAACCGATCTAGTACCGAACGCACAACACCTCCGTGTTCTGCACACGTTCAGCTTGGTGACGTCCTCCGCCTTCTTGATCTAGCAAGATGGCAAGGTAGTAGATGAGTTTCGGCAGCATGACGGCGTGGTGATGGAGATGGTGATGTGATCTCCGTGGGGCTTCACCTGAGCACTATGAAAATATGACCGAGGGAGTAAACGGTGGACGGGGGCACCACACACGGCTAAGACAATGTTGTTGGTGTGTGTGTGTTCTAGGCGCCCCCTCCCCATGTATATATAGGTGCGAGGGGAGGGGAGCTGCCATGGGGCGCCCCAAGTAGGAGGAATCCTACATGGGGGCCTATTCCAATTCGGCTCCCTACCATATTCACCGGAAGAGAAAAGGAAGAGAGGGGAGAGGAAAGGAAGGGGGAGGCCGACTCTCCCCCTTTCCTTATCCCACTTGGCCGACGGCCTAGGAGGGGTGCGCCAGCCCCTTGTGGGCTGGTGTGCCACTTCTCCTTTGTCCCATGTGGCCCGTTAACCTCCCGGGGGTTCCGGTAACCCCTCCGGTAGTCCGATATGTACCCCGTACCCTCCGAAACACTTCCGTGTCCGAATACTATCGTCCTATATATCAGTGTTTACCTCTCGACCATTTCAAGACTCATCGTCATGTATGTGATCTCATCCGGGACTCCAAACAAAACTCGGTCACCAAATCACATAACTCATATAATACAAAGTCCTCATCGAACATTAAGCGTGCGGACCCTACGGGGTTCGAGAACTATGTAGACATGACCGAGACACCTCTCCCGTCAATAAACAACATCGGAACCTAGATGCTCATATTGGTTCCTACATATTCTAAGAAGATCTTTCTCGGTCGAACCGTAATGACAACATACGTTATTCCCTTTGTCATCGGTATGTTACTTGCCCAAGATTCGATCGTCGTTATCTTCATACCTAGTTCAATCTCGTTACCGACAAGTCTCTTTAATCGTTCCGTAATACATCATCCCACAACTAACTCATTAGTCACATTGCTTGCAAGGCTTCTTATGATGTGTATTACCGAGAGGGCCCAGAGATACCTCTCCGATACTCGGAGTGACAAATCCCAATCTCGATCTATGCCAACCCAACAAACACCTTCGGAGATACCTGTAGAGAATCTTTATAATCACCCAGTTATGTTGTGATGTTTGATAGCACACAAGGTATTCCTCCGATATCCGGGAGTTGCATAATCTCATAGTCGAAGGAATATGTATTTGACATGAAGAAAGCAATAGCAATAAAACTGAATGATCAATATGCTAAGCTAGCAGATGGGTCTTGTCCATCACATCATTCTCCTAATGATGTGATGCCATTCATTAAATGACAACACATGTCTATAGTTAGGAAACTTAACCATATTTGATTAACGAGCTAGTCTAGTAGAGGATTACTAGGGTCACGGTGTTTTGTCTATGTATCCACACATGTATCAAGTCCAGTTAATACAATTCTAGCATGAATAATAAACATTTATCATGATATAAGGAAATATAAAGTAACAACTTTATTATGGCCCCTAGGGCATATTTCTTTCACTGAGCTGCATTGCAACGTGGGCAAGATGAATAGTTGATTATGGTCTTGCGGTGCGGATTTGCTCGAGTGTTAAGCCTGTGCAAGTAGAATAATCACCCAGAGATTCGAACCCTTCTAGGGACATTTGAGTCCCAAATGTAAGCAAGATTCGAATCCGACAACTACGAGGCAAGAGCATCGTAGGCACCCTTGGTGCATAAGGGGGCTCCGTTGAGAAGGGATCGTTCGTCTGGCGCGTCCGAGAGGTTCACATCCTGCAATAGAAGTCTCAAGGCAGCCAATTCATTAGAAGTGGTTAAGGATAGTCGTGTTGGGGAACGCAGTAATTTCAAAAAAATTCCTACGCACACGCAAGATTCATCTAGGTGATGCATAACAACGAGCGGGGAGAGTGTGTCCACGTACCCTCGTAGGCCGAAAGTGGAAGGTTTAGTAACACGGTTGATGTAGTAGAACGTCTTCGCAATCCAACCGATCCAAGTACCAAACGCACGGCAGCTCCGTGATCTGCACACGTTCAGCTCGCTGACGTCCCTCGTACTCTTGATCCAGCTGAGGCCGAGGGAGAGCTTCGTCAGCACGATGGCGTGATGACGGTGATGATGAAGTTACCGATGCAGGGCTTCGCCTAAGCACTACAACGGTATGACCAAGGTGAAAATCTATGGAGGGGGGCACCGCACACGGCTAAGACAACTATCAACTTGTGTGTCTATGGGGTGCCCCCTCCCCCGTATATAAAGGAGTGGAGGATGGGAGGGCCGTCCCTCATAGGGCGCGCCCAATGGGGGAGTCCTACTCCCAGTAGGAGTAGGTTTCTCCCCCTTCCCTTGTTGGAGTAGGAGAAGAAGGAAGAGGGAGAGAGAGGGAAGGAAAGGGGGGGCACCCAATTCGGATTGGGCTTGGGAGGGCGCGCCCTCCACCTGGTCGCCTCCTCCTCTCTCCCACTAAGGCCCAATAAGGCCTAATTGACTCCCCGGGGGGTTCCAGTAACCCCCGGGTTCTCCGGTAAATGCCCGAACTCATCCGAAACCCTTCCGGTGTCCAAACATAGCCTCCCAATATATTGATCTTTATGTCTCGACCATTTCGAGCCTCCTTGTCATGTCCGTGATCACACCCAAGACTCCGAACTACCTTCGGTACATCAAAACACATAATCTCATAATACCGATCATCATCGAACGTTAAGCGTGCGGACCCTATGGGTTCGAGAACTATGTAGACATGACCGAGACTCACTTCCAATTAATAACCAATAGCGGAACCTGGATGCTCATATTGGTTCCTACATATTCTACGAAGATCTTTATCGGTCAAACCGCATAACAACATACATTGTTCCCTTTCTCATCGGTAGGTTACTTGCCCGAGATTCAATCATCGGTATCTCAATACCTAGTTCAATCTTGTTACTGGCAAGTCTCTTTACTCCTTCAGTAATGCATCATCCCATAACTAACTCATTAGTCACATTGCTTGCAAGGCTTATAGTGATGTGCATTACCGAGAGGGCCCAGAGATACCTCTCCGACAATCGGAGTGACAAATCCTAATCTCGATCTATGCCAACTCAAAAAACACCATTAGATACACCTATAGAGCATCTTTATAATCACCCAGTTACGTTGTGATGTTTGATAGCACACTAAGTGTTCCTCCAGTATTTGGGAGTTGCATAATCTCATAGTCATAGGAACATGTATAAGTTATGAAGAAAGCATTAGCAATAAACTAAACAATCATAGTGCTAAGCTAATATATGGGTCAAGTCAATCACATCATTCTCTAATGATGTGATCCCATTCATCAAATGACAACTCTTGTCTATGGCTAGGAAACTTAACCATCTTTGATTAATGAGCTAGTCAAGTAGAGGCATACTAGTGACACTCTGTTTGTCTATGTATTCACACATGTACTAAGTTTTCGGTTAACACAATTCTAGCATGAATAATAAACATTTATAAAGATATAAGGAAATATAAATAACAACTTTATTATTGCCTCTAGGGCATATTTCCTTCAGTCTCCCACTTGCACTAGAGTCAATAATCTAGATTACATTGTAATGATTCTAACACCCGTGGAGTCTTGGTGCTGATCATGTTTTGCTCGTGAGAGAGGCTTAGTCAACGGGTCTGCAACAATCAGATCCGTATGTATCTTGCAAATCTCTATGTCTCCCTCCTTGACTTGGCCGCAGATGGAATTGAAGCGTCTCTTGATGTGCTAGGTTCTCTTGTGAAATCTGGATTCCTTTGCCAAGGCAATTGCACCAGTATTGTCACAAAAGATTTTCATTGGACCCGATGCACTAGGTATGACACCTAGATTGGATATGAACTCCTTAATCAAGATTCCTTCATTTGCTGCTTTTGAAGCAGCTATGTACTCCACTTCACACGTAGATCCCGCCATGACACTTTGCTTGGAACTGCACCAACTGATAGCTCCACCATTCAATAAAAATATGTATCCGGTTTGTGACTTAGAGTCATCCGGATTAGTGTCAAAGCTTGCATCGACGTAACCGTTTACGACGAGCTCTTTGTCATTGTCGGTGTCAAAACCGGTGGATCTTGGGTAGGGGGTCCCGAACTATGCGTCTAAGGTCGTTGGTAACAGGAGACAGGGGACATGATGTTTACCCAGGTTTGGGCCCTTTCTATGGAGGTAATACCCTACTTCCAGCTTGATTGATCTTGATGAATATGAGTATTACAAGAGTTGATCTACCACGAGATCGTAATGGCTAAAACCCTAGAAGTCTAGCCTGTATGACTATGGTAATGAGTCTCTCCTTTCTGGACTAAGCTCTCCGGTTTATATAGACACCGGGGGGGGGGGTCTAGGGTTACATAGAGTCGGTTACATAGAAAGGAATCTTCATACTTGATCGCCAAGCTTGCCTTCCACGCCAAGGAGAGTCCTATCCGGACATGGGTACAGTCTTCGGCCTTCGTGTCTTCACAGCTGATACGTCTCCAACGTATCTACTTTTCCAAACACTTTTGCCCTTGTTTTGGACTCTAACTTGCATGATTTGAATGAAACTAACCCGGATTGACACTGTTTTCAGCAGAACTGCCGTGATGTTGTTTTATGTGTAGAAAACAAAAGTTCTCGGAATGTCCTGAAAATCCACGGAGGCACTTTTTGGAAAATATAAAAAACACTGGCGAAAGAAGCAAGACCAGGGGGCCCACACCCTGTCCACAAGGGTGGGGGCGCGCCCACTCCCCTGGGCGCGCCCCCCTGTCTCATGGGCCCCCTGAGGCTCCACCGACCTCAACTCCAACTCCATATATTCCGTCTCGCGGAGGAAAAATCAGAGAGAAAGTTTCATCACGTATTACGATACGGAGCCGCCGCCAAGCCCTAATCTCTCTCGGGAGGGCTGATCTGGAGTCCGTTCGGGGCTCCGGAGAGGGGGATTCGTCGCCGTCATCATCATCAACCATCCTCCATCACCAATTTCATGATGCTCACCGTCGTGCGTGAGTAATTCCATCGTAGGCTTGCTGGACGGTGATGGGTTGGATGAGATTTATCATGTAATCAAGTTAGTTTTGTTAGGGTTTGATCCCTAGTATCCACTATGTTCTGAGATTGATGTTGCTATGACTTTGCTATGCTTAATGCTTGTCACTAGGGCTCGAGTGCCATGATTTCATATCTGAACCTATTATGTTTTCATGAATATATGTGTGTTACTAGAACTGGTAGAATGACTTTGCTGTTAGAGTGACTTTGCTGTTAGAGTGGCTACTAGAACTGGTAGAATGACTCAGGAACCTTTGTATCCTAAAGGCCACCCTAAGAGAATCGAGCAAGATTCTCAGAGAAATAATTTAGAGGCACCTAGTTCTTCTAAAAAGAAGAAAAAGAAAAACGATAGGACTTCGCATGCTTCTAGTGAACCTGTTGTAGACAAACTTGAGAATCCCAATGATATTTCTATCTCTGATGCTGAAACACAATCAGGTGATGAACATGAACCTGGTGATAATGTTAATGATAATGTTTATGTTGATGCTCAACCTAGCAAAAACAATGATGTAGAGATTGAACCCATTGTTGATCTTGATAACCCACAATCAAAGAATCAACGTTATGATAAGAGAGATTTTGTTGCTAGGAAGGACGGTAGAGAAAGAGAACCATGGGTTCAGAAACCCATGCCCTTTGCTCCTAAACCATCCAAGACAAAGGATGATGAGGATTTTGAGCCCTTTGCTGAAATGATTAGACCTATCTTCTTACGTATGCGCTTAATTGATATGCTCAAAGTAAATCCTTATGCTAAGTATATGAAGGATATCATTACAATCAAAAGAAAGATACTAGAAGCTGAAATTTCCACCATGCTTGCTAATTATACGTTTAAGGGTGGAATACGAAAGAAACTTGGAGATCCGGGAGTACCAACTATACCATGCTCAATTAAAAGAAATTATGTTAGAACTGCTTTATGTGATCTTGGAGCCGGTGTTAGTGTTATGCCTCTCTCTTTATATCATAGACTTGAATTGAATAAGTTGACACCTACTGAAATATCTTTGCAAATGGCTGATAAATCAACTGCTATACCTGTCAGTATTTGTGAGGATGTGCCTGTTGTAGTTGCAAATGTCACTATTTTAACAGACTTTGTTATTCTTGATATTCCCGAGGACGATAGTATGTCGATTATCCTTGCTAGACCTTTTTTGAATACTGCAGGGGCTGTTATTGATTACAACAAAGGCAATGTCACTTTTCATGTTAATGGTAATGAGCATACGATAAACTTTTCGAGGAAACAATCTCAAGTCCATAACATCAACTCTATTGGAAAAATTTCAACTATTATTATTGGAGGTTTTGAATTTCCTCTCCCTACTGTCAAGAAAAAGTATGATATTCTTATTGTTGGGGATGTTCATATCCCAGTTGAGGTAACTTAGTGTTATTTGAAATTTCTCCGGTTCCGTGTTATTCGGAATGAGTTTGTTAACAAGACTTGATCAACCTTGTTAGTGGATTCATTTTGATGATCATGAGATGGATGAAACTAGAAGGCACAACCTTTTGTACCCTCTTTTTACTTTATGTTATTTAGAATAAATAAAGCAAAAATAGTATTATCCGTCTGTTTTCTGAATTATCCGTGCAATAAAAAATATCCCGAAAATAAAAGTGCTCCAAATGCCCTCCAAATTTAGTATGATTTTTTATGGAATATTTGAGGATTTTAGGCACTGAAATCACCACAGGAGGGGCAAGCACCATGCCACGAGAGTGGAGGGCGTGCCCACCTTCCCTGGGCGCGCCCCCTGTCTCGTGGGCCCCTGGTGGCCCCCCTCCACTTATGCCAGCACCCACACACTCCATCTTCTTCCCAAAAAATCCCCATTAAGCTCAAGCACGAGTTCTAGCTCATTTTACTGCGATTTTCGATCTCCTTGCTCAAAGCTCCATTCACAAAACTGCTTTGGGAGATTGTTGCTTGGTATGTGACTCCTCCATTGGTCCAATTAGTTTTTGTTATAGTGCTTTATTCATTGCAAATTTTTGCTGCATAGGTGACCATGTTCTTGAGCTTGCATGTTAAATTTATGAGGTCCCAAGTAATTCTAATGCATGATATAGGCTCTAGGAACTTGTAGGAGTAGTTGCTACCAATCTTTTTTAGTTTTATTCACTTTTATTTTGAAGTTACTAAAATTTCAAAAAAAATCAAAAAATGTTAAGGAGACTTTTGAGGGGCTCTTCTAGCCAAGGCTCCTAGGAAAAACAAGCTAAATATAAGGAAAAGGCCAAGTATAATCTTCCTCGCATAGCGGAAGTACGGCCGTGTGAATGGCCATGCGATAATTTCTTGAAAGAAGATGGAATTCATGAAGATTTTTATTCTTTGATCGAGAATGCTGGCCTCACCGATTTCCTCCACGACCGGATCAATCAGTATCTCTTACTCACTAATACTTTCGTGCAAAACTTTTATTATTATCCTAAGAAGTCATCGCCTTCAGTACCATTTCATTTATATGATGAATTCAGGGAAATGTCTTTATGTAATTTTTGTGCGGTATGTAGGATACCCTTTGAGGGTAAATTAGAGGAACCTCATCGTAAAGATGTGGATGGCTTTGTCAACACTATCACTGTAGGGGATCCAAAGAAGGGTTCTGATGCGAGAATCTCTAGCATACACTTTCCTGTTTTACGCTATTTTGCCATATTTGCTAGCAGATGCTTGATCGGTCGTGGAAATAGTGGAAACTTCAATGTTCCTGATATTATCATTCTTCACCATGCCTTGTTTGGTGATAATAGTTTTAGTATGGGTGTCGTCATTGCTAAACGGCTAAGCCTAAATCGTACAAAAGGCCCCATCTTTGGAGGTATCTATGCTTCACGTCTTGCTAGACATTTTGAGATACCTATTATGCACCATGAGAAAGAGGAGACAAAATTGCCTCCTTACATTTTAGATTACAAGAGCATGGTAGCACACGAGTTCATTGTTGACAACAAAGATAAAATGCTCTTGTATAACCTGAGATTTAATAAGAAACATAATGAGACTATTATTTTTCCCGCGCCTCTGTTGTTTGATTTGATTGCAGATAATTTTCTTCTCACGCCGAAAGCGGTGTACGCTCATCGAGGCCAAGCATCTACTCCAGAACCTGAGCCTGAGTTGGAACCTGCACTGGACCCTTATCATGCATCATCTTACCAGTGGGACCCGAAGATGGCCAGCCAGTGGTATCCTGCTTACACCTCCCAATACACCGGGGAGAGTAGCAGTGGTCCGTGGCATTAGACCAACTTAGGCCAAAAGCATAAGCTTGGGGGAGTACGTATTTCTCACCGACTTTACATTCATGCTCACACACTATTCTAGTCGTCGGTGCTCATACTCTTTCATTGTATTATCCATGCTAGTTTAATTTCTTTTTCTCACTTTCTTCTTGTGTGTTTGTTAAACCTTAAGAAAAACCAAAAAATTAGTTAGTTTAATTTCCATGCTTGTAGTAGTAATTAAAATGAAAACCCGAAAAGATTTCTCGTTCTTCTTCTTACTTGTTGGGAGCTTTCCCGTGTAAATAGTTTTCTTTTCTTTTCTTTTCTTTGGGGGTCGAGAGTAGAAGACCATATTAAAAATGTTTAGTGGATCTCATATGCATGATCATTTATTTAACTTAGAGCCCATATTACTTGTCTTCTCTCTCGAGTTGAATGCTTGCAGATTCCAGCTTAGTCCAATGCACGTGCACTATTATTATTATACACATCGTTCGGTCGTGCAAGTGAAAGGCAATAATGATGATATATGATGGACTTATTGAGATGAGAAAAGCTGGTATGAACTCGGCCTCTCTTGTTTTTGTAAATATGATGAGTTCATCGTTCCTGATTCAGCTTATTATGAACTAGACATATTTGCAATGGCATTTAGAGATTATAGTTGCTTGTGCCATGCTTGATTAGCTATGAGTTATAATGGTTTACCTTGCGTGCCAACATGCTATTAGAATGATTATGATGTGGTATGATGGGATGGTATCCTCCTTTGAATGAATTGAGTGACTCGACTTGGCACATGTTCACGCATGTAGGTGAAACAAATCAACATAGCCTTCATGATATTTATGTTCATGGTAGATTATATCCTACTCATGCTTCTACTCGGTGTGAATTAATTTTAATGCATGTTTATGACTGTTGTTGCTCTCTCAGTTGGTCGCTTCCCAGTCTTTGCTAGCCTTCACTTGTACTAAGCGGGAATACTGCTTGTGCATCCAAACTCCTTAAACCCCAAAGTTGTTCTATATGAGTCCACCATACCTTCCTATATGCGGTATCTACCTGCTGTTCCAAGTAAATTTGTATGTGCCAAACTCCAAACCTTCAAATGAAATTCTGTTTTGTATGCTCGAGCAGCTCATGTTTCAACTAGGGCTGCCTATATGTTCCATGCTAGGTGGGTTATTCTCAAGAGGAGTGGACTCCGCTCCTCATTCACGAGAAAGGGCTGGTAACCGGGATGCCCAGTCCCATGATCCAAAAAGATCAAATCGAATCAAAATAACTAAACAAAACTCCCCCAGGGCTGTTGTTAGTTGGAGGCACTTGTTGTTTCGAGCAAGCCATGGATTGATGCTTGTTGGTGGTTGGGGGAGTATAAACTTTTAGCATTCTGTTTGGGAACTGCCTATAATGCATGTAGTATGGAAGATACAGCCATCTCATAGTTGTTGCATTGACAGCGAAAGTATGCCGCTCAAAATGTTATTCAATCTCTATTTTAAAATCGAGCTCTGGCACCTCTACAAACCCCTGCTTCCCTCTTCGAAGGGCCTATCTATTTACTTTTATGTTGAGTCATCACCCTTCTTATCAAAAAGCACCCGCTGGAGAGCACACTGTCATTTGCATTCATTATTGTTGGTTTATATTGGGTATGACTTGATTGGATCTCTTTTACCATGAATTACAATGTTTAGTCAGTCCTTGATCTTTAAAGGTGCTCCGCATTTATGTTTTGCGATCTCAGAAAGGGCTAGCGAGATACCATTTTGTTATATCATGTTATGATTGTTTTGAGAAAGTATTGTCATCCGAGTTTTATTATTATGGCTCGCTAGCTGATTATGCTATTGATATGAGTCATTGTGAGACCTAGGTGTTATTGTGAGTATGGTTAGTTCATAATATTTGCTGAAACCTGAATGTTGGCTTTGCATGTTTACAACAACAAGAGCAAACAGAGTTTGTAAAAGTTTTTCTTTATCACTTTCAGTTTGTCAACTGAATTTCTTGAGGACAAACAAAGGATTAAGCTTGGGGGAGTTGATACGTCTCCAGCGTATCTACTTTTCCAAACACTTTTGCCCTTGTTTTGGACTCTTACTTGCATGATTTGAATGAAACTAACCCGGACTGACATTGTTTTTAGCAGAATTGCCATGATGTTTTTTTATGTGTAGAAAACAAAAGTTCTCGAAATGTCCTGAAAATCCACGGAGGCACTTTTTCGAAAATATAAAAAATATTGGCGAAAGAATCAAGACCAAGGGGCCCACACCCTGTCCACGAGGGTGGGGGGCACACACACCCTCCTGGGCGCGCCCCTGTCTTGTGGGCCCCTTGAGGCTCCGCCGACCTCAACTCCAACTCCATATATTCCGTCTCATGGAGAAAAAAATCAGAGAGAAAGTTTCATCGCGTTTTACGATACAGAGCTGCCGCCAAGCCCTAATCTCTCTCGGGAGGGCTGATCTGGAGTCCGTTCGGGGCTCCGGAGAGGGGGATTCATCGCCGTCGTCATCATCAACCATCCTCCATCACCAATTTCATGACGCTCACTGCCGTGCGTGAGTAATTCCATCCTAGGCTTGCTGGACGGTGATGGGTTGGATGAGATTTATCATGTAATCAAGTTAGTTTTGTTAGGGTTTGATCCCTAGTATCCACTATGTTCTGAGATTGATGTTGCTATGACTTTGCTATGCTTAATGCTTGTCACTAGGGCCCAAGTGCCATGATTTCAGATCTGAACCTATTATGTTTTCATGAATATATGTGTGTTCTTGATCCTATCTTGCAAGTCTATAGTCACCTATTATGTGTTATGATCCGACAACAACGAAGTGACAATAATCGGGATACTTCTCGGTGATGACCGTAGTTTGAGGAGTTCATGTATTCACTATGTGTTAATGCTTTGTTCCGGTTCTCTATTAAAAGGAGGCCTTAATATCCCTTAGTTTTTATTAGGACCCCGCTGCCACGGGAGGGTAGGACAAAAGATGTCATGCAAGTTCTTTTCCATAAGCACGTATGACTATATCTGGAATACATGCCTACATTACATTGATGAACTGGAGCTAGTTCCGTGTCACCCTTTGTTATAGCTATTACATGAGGAATCGCATCCGACATAATTATCCATCACTGATCCAATGCCTACGAGCTTTTCACATCTTGTGCTTTGCTTATTTACTTTTCCGTTGCTATTGTTACAATCACTACAAAACCCAAAAATCTTACTTTTGCTACCATTACCTTTATTATCATACTACTTTGCTACTGAATACTTTGCTACAGATACTAAGTTATCCAGGTGTGGTTGAATTGACAACTCAACTGCTAATACTCAATAATATTCTTTGGCTCCCCTTGTGTCGAATCAATAAATTTGGGTTGAATACTTTACCCTCGAAAGCTGTTGCGATCCGCTACACTTGTGGGTTATCAACAGCCCATCGTTCCAGCCCATGGATAACAGGCCGGACGCCTGAGGACCCCTTACTCCAGGACTCCCTCAGAAGCCCCTGAACCTGGCTTCAATGACGAGGAGTCCGACGCGCAGATTGTCTTCGGCATTGTAAGGCGGGTTCCCCTTTCCGAACTCCAAGATAGTCTTCAGACATAATGATTGTATCCACACCTGTATACACAGCTGCAAATAATATAATATTCCACGAGTCCAATCCACTGACAACTTTTTGGTAATGTGACATCACGCCTTCCCGGTCATCATTTTCAAACCGTTGGCTAGCCCGTCGTCCCGCGTTTTGAGACGTGATTTTATTGGCACGTCTTATCCAAGCGGAGATTGTGTCCCCCTTTTTTTAAGGGATCCTTATCAACCCAAATGTGGGTAACCCAATCGTCACTCAGGTAAATCTCTTTGGGAATAGGCAAGTGTTGAGGCCCAGGAGGAGACGTTCGATATTCGCGGTCTTTATATAGGGGTACAGACCCGTCTTTTTCTTTCACGCTTGCTTCTTCCTCAACCCTTGCTACCTTGAGTTCCAACACCCGGGTTTCAATCGCCACAAACTCCGATCATGTCCGGATCCAACCGTCAAGGCCGGTGGGTGGCTTCTTCTGTCATAGAGGAGGATATTGCAAAGCTTTGTGCGGCGAGGTATCTGACCGCAGAAATCCTTCATCGACTTCCTGTTTGAGGGGCAGGTTATCCTTAACACCAGATCTGGCGAGAGGGCCGTGTTCGTGTCCCACTTCCTCCGCGGGTTAGGATTCACGCTTAACCCCTTTGTCCGAGGGCTCATGTTCTTTTATGGGCTAGGTTTTCATGATCTAGCCCCGGACTCTATTCTTCTCATCTCGGTGTTTATCGTTACGTGCGAAGCCTTCCTCTGAACTCCTCCGCACTTCAGCTTGTGGCTCAAGACCTTCAACGTGAAGCCGCAAGTGATAGAGGGGGAACAGGCAGAGTGCAGTGGCGCCACAGTGAGCAAGCTTACTGGCACTGTTTGGCTAAAAGGATCCTTCGTTGAATTTTCCGACTTATGGCAATAGGGGTGGTTCTATATCACCGAGCCTCATGGCTCCAAGTGGGCAGTTGCGCCTGCGTTTTGATCCAGCCCCCGATTCAGCTTGCTTGATGGATCAATAAGGGGGTGGACTGGGGATCAGTTGATGAAGTGCAGACTCTACAGAGTCGCATCCGAAGCCTCGCCGAGAGGGGCGTCAATCTTGTCAATGTTGTTCAAGTAATGCTAGTCCGCCGGACCCCGCCGTGCCAGCGGCGGCCTCTCCGCATGTGGGAGTTCAACCCCGAAGGGCCGTGGACTCTTCAGCACTTCTTCGGCACTATGCACGAAGGAATGTGGAGGTTGTTTTTCGGGAAATGAAAGCAATGGCCGTGTCGGATGTTGGGTTCTGGCAGACCCTTAAGGTTTGAACTCTGGGGCGCGCACGAAGATCTTCCCCCTACCGATCCACATCCGATCGACTCATGAAGATCTAAGCTAAAACGATGAACAACACAAGGGACACGAGATTTATACTGGTTCGGGCCACCGTTGCGGTGTAATACCCTACTTTAGTGTGTGGTGTGGTGGATTGCCTCAGGGGCTGATGATGAACAATACAAAGGAAGAACAGCCTCGCGAGAGGTGTTCTTGAGCTGGTGCAATGAACTGCTTGGGTGAGTTCGATCGCCACTTAAATGCCGATCAGCCTTCTCTTTCTTGCCTCCTACTGTGGTGGCTAGTCCTATTTATAGAGGCCCTGGTCCTCTTCCCAAATATTGAGCGGGAAGGGCCCTAACAACGGCCATTTTGAAGGGGAACATCTAGTACAAGTTATCCTGACTAAAGTTAGTCTTCGGCTGCCAAAGGCACTAGCGATGACGCCGTCTTGGGCTCCATGGTGACCTCCATCCTGCGGCTCTACTGATCTTGGTCTCCTTGCACTAAAACGGCAACCTTTGCCTGATGCCTCGGTACTCCACGCCTGCGCTTGCCCCCTTTGCACCAGAGAGGAAACAAGCACACTGCGCAAGCCGGCGCCCGCCTGGCGCCCGCCTGGTCTTGATCGGCATGGCTTGCGTCATGAGAACCTCGCGAGGTACCCTACCTTGATCTCTCCGCCTCCTCTCGAGCCTGCCTGGTGAGGCCGTTCCTGAGGAAGTCTTCTGTCGTCCGCCCCGCGAGGCTTGGCCCCTCGCGAGGGTCTTGAGTCTTGAGCTGATGAAGATGGGCCGTACTGGGCCACCACTTGAGCCACGCCGTAGGCCGCAGGCAAGCAAGTCTGGGGAACCCCTTTCCCAGAACGCCGACAGTAGCCCCCGGGCCCAAGGCACGCTCGGACTTGGCTTAGCGGAGAAGCGAAGGGGCAAGTGTGGAGGCCATGGGCCCCATCAGCCTGCGGCCTTGGGCGCCGCGTGGCGGTTGATTGGACATGTGCGTCTCCGCTTCCCCGCGCTGCCTCGGCAACTGCTCGACTTGACAAGTCCCTGCATGCAGAAATGGGTCATGATTACCTGAGATCGTGGAGGCCGACGGTTGGCCTCCTCCGGCTATAAATGCGGGAGAGCACAAGCCCCGGCTGTACATCTTCCTCCTCGGTCCCTTCTTTCTCCCCATCTCAGCCGCTCACCATCTTCTATGGCGCTGCCCAAGAGGTTCTCGGCCGTGGAGAAGGGAAAGGCTCGCCGGGAAGGGCCTGACTCTCCCGCGCCCAAGCGCGGCCGGGGTCGTCCCCGCAAGCACCCTGCGTCGCCCGCGGTCGCAGCTGCGATCTCCCACACGGCGACGGGCACCTGGTGGGTGAGGGTAGGCGCGTCGTGGCTGCCCGGCCCCCCAGGCCGCGCTTCCACTCGTCGGAGGTGCTGCCGGAGTTCGTCGTGTGGTCAGTGGACCCAACCGGCAGCTGGCTCCAGCTTCCCCGCTTCTTTGTAGGTGAACTCCCGGTTGGCGCTCCTGGCGGCCTTTTGCTTTAGGCGGACGGTTGCTGCAGCAGGGCCTCCTGGGCCTCACTAGAGATCTCCGTCGCCGGGAATGTGGCCCTGACCCGCGGCTGGCAAACATTTGCCCGCGCGCGCGGCCTGAGCCGGCGGTGCACCCTGCATTTCAAGTTTGACGGTGACGCCACCCTCTACGTGAGGGTGTTCGGAGAAGACAGCCGCCGCGTTGGGCGCTGCCCCGAAGACGATGACGGTGGCCGGGTGCCCAGCCTCGGCAATGGTCGGGATGAAGATGAAGGCGGGCGCGTGGTCGACGGTGTTCGCGGCTCACCAAGCTTCGGCGGCTCCCCTTCAGACGACAGCTCCTCCAGTGGTGGCCGCGACCAGCCCCCGCGCCGTCGCGCTTGCCTTGAGGGAGGTTGCGGGCCAGCCTGCCGTCGCGCCTCGGTGAAGCGTGAGGAGGGGTCTGACTGAGCTCCGGAGGTAGTACGAGCCCTCCTCACGAGTTGGTGCCGAGCGAGCCATGTCTATTTTGTTTTCCTCCCTTTCCTACACAAAGAGAGAGTAGCGTAGGGCCCCGCAGGGGCGTGCTGGACTGTTGCCGTTAACTATTATGCTATTTTCGTTATTCCCGTGCTGTGTTTTGGTGTCGTGCGCTCGCGTGTAGGAATTACTTAGCTCGGGGGGACTTGCCGCAGTCTTCACTTCTCAAGGCTGAGGCCTCGTCACGCGCTTTGTGGCCTGCAAGGATTAGTTAGGAGAGGTAACTTCAGGTCTCAGTCGTGAGGGCCAAATGGCTCAGGTCCTATGTTCGTGTCGCGATGCCTGTGGGGCACGGACCGGGAGGAGTGCTCCCGCGGTGGACTTGGGTAGGAAAGCCTCACAAGACTGGATCAGAAAACACTCACGAGGGTGCCCATGTAGCCCCCTCGCGAGACTTGCGAGAGAGAAAAACGAGTCAAGTAGGCAATAAAGACAAAGAGTCACGGGTCGGGGATGGTGATAACGCTAAAAGAAACTCCAATAAAACTTCAAATAGAGACGAACAAGCCAACTACAAAAAGCAAATGAAAAAGCCGCACCCGACACCTAATCTAGTCTTCGATGTCTTATCACCAGCGCGGAGCTAAGTGCTGCCACTGGGCGCGGGCGGGAGCCCCCGAGGCACAAGGGCGGCTCTCCAGAGACTCCGGGGCGTGTAGAACTCCAACTCATTATTATGTGAGAGTGTCACGGGTGGCGAGCTTCACAGGCTCCGGGCCTTTCTCAGGGCGATGAGCTTCACAGGCGTTGGCCTTCTTCACAGGCACCGGGCCTTTCTTGGTTCGTCTAGCTTCACAGGCGTCGGGCCTTCTTTACGGGCGTTGGGCCCTTCTTCAGGGGTAGAACTTCTGGAGGTGCCGGATGTTCCACGCGTTCGGGATGGGCACCCCCTCCTGAGTCTCCAAGCGCGCGTCGCTAGGCCTGGAGACATGAACAACCTTGAACGGGCCCTCCCACATGGGCGAGAGCTTGTGTAGCCCCTCCCTGGAGAGCACCCGTCTGAGCACGAGGTCACCTACCTCAAGGGTCCTGGGGCGGATGCTGCGGCAGTGGTACCGCCGCAGCGCCTCTTGGTATCTTGCGGCCGGAAGCGCAGCCTCCCGACGGTGTTCCTCTCCCAGCACGAGGTCCACCCCCCACATGGCGTCCTGTTATGCTTCGTCGAAAGCCAGTACCCGCACAGAGCGATGCCTGACCTCGTGAGGAAGGACCATCTCAGCATCGTAGACGAGGAAGAATGGGGTTTCGCCAGTCGACTTAGTAGCGGTTGTGCGAATGGACCATAGCACGAACTGAAGCTCGTCGTGCCAGCCCCTGCCGCAGGCCTCCAGCTTCTTCTTGAAGGTCCGGGTTTTGAGGTCTTTCAGGACCTCTGCGTTGGTGCGTTCAGCTTGGCCGTTGCTCCGAGGGTGTGCCACTGAAGCGTAGCAAATCTGCGTTCCAAGGTTAGCACAATATGTTTTGAAGAGATTGCTGGTTAACTGTGAACCGTTGTCGATGATGATGTGATTAGGTGCCCCAAACCGTCTCACGAGGCCCTTGATGGACTTGACCGCTGAGCCAGCTGGGATGATGTGGACAGCTTCCACCTCTGCCCACTTTGTGAACTTGTCAATGGCGACATAGAGGTAGCGGTAGCCCCCTGGCGCCCGAGGAAATGGGCCAAGGATGTTCAGTCCCCAAAACAGCGAACGACCATGAAAGGGGAATGGTTTGAAGGCCCTGAGCCGGCTGATGAATCTGCTTGGCGTGGAATTGACAAGCTTCACAAGCCTTCACCAGCTCGATTGTGTCGTTGAGTGCCGTTGGCCAATAGAACCCGCTGCGAAACGCCTTGCCGACGAGTGTCCGTGAAGACGAGTGGTGCCCGCAGTCTCCACCGTGAATGTCTGCCAGTAACTCTTTCCCTTGCTTCCTAGAGATGCAACATAGGGTAACGTCTTTCGGCTACTTCCGATAGAGCTCTCCGTCTTGGATGCAGTAGGCCGTGGCCTGCCGCGCTACGCATTCCACGTCCTCCTCCTTTTCTGGCAGGATCCCTTGCATCAAGTAATCCTTGAACTCCATGGTCCAACATCCCTCCTGAGACTCCAGCGCCAAGAGCAGGCGCGCTCCTGAGGTCGGGCCACAGGCCGGGGCTCCCGTGGCAGGCGGTTGAGGGAGCTCCTCCCAGGGCTGCGCTGTGCTTGATAGTGATGGTGCCGCTGAAGGTTTGAAGAGTCGTTCCTCGAAGACGCCAGGCTCCTGAGGCAGCCGCCTAGACGCCCTCCTGGCGATGTCATCAGCCTCTTGATTGGTGCCGCGAGGCACATGCTGCAACTCCAACCCGCAAAATTGCTTCTCCATCCTGCGAACCTCCGCAAGGTACGCTTCCATGTGTTCGTCCTTCGGCTCGTACACCTTGTTAGAGAAGTTGACGAGGAGTTGTGAGTCGCCCTTGATTATGAGGCGCTTTACCCCCAAGGCGGGAGCAGCTTTCGAGCCTGCTATCAGGCCCTCGTATTCTGCTATGTTGTTGGAGACCTTCTCTCCATGCTGGAAGCAGAGATGCACGACATAGTAGAGCTTGTCCCGAGCGGGAGATATGAGCACTGCGCCAGCCCACACGCCATGTCGCGAGAATGCCCCATCGAAGTACATGACCCAGCCGTCCGACGCTTCACTTCCGAGGGAAAGAGACCGATCCTCGCCCGCCTTGAGCCTTGGCGCCTCCGCCCATTCTGCCACGAAATCTGCAAGTGCCGCTCCCTTGATGACTCTGGTCGTGCTGAACTCCAGCTGAAACGCTTGAAACTCGATGCTCCATTCAGCGACCCTTCCAGCTGAGTTGGGGCTCCTGAGTACCCTTTCCAAGGGATATGCTGAGATGACCTTGATGGGATGTCCTTAAAAGTAGTGCCACAACTTGCGTGAGGCCACCAGCAACGTGAGGAGGAGTTTCTAGGGCATGGGGTATCGCTCCCTTGCGTCCCGCAGCATCGTGCTAACGAAGTACAGAGGGTGCTCGACGAGGTTGAGGGTGCTGGCGTGGCCCGCATCTTCCGAAGGTCGAGGCGCCTCTCCAAGCGACGGAGCCCCCAATGCTTGATCACCTGGCGGGGCCTCCTCCGCTCTGGGTGCGTCCCCCTGCTGATGCTAATCCCCATCTGCTATGATTTTGATCTTCGCGAGGCTTTCTTGGCTCTGCTCCACTTCAGCCGGGGCCACGGCTGGCGCGGCCTTGGCCCGGCGGTCCTCCCTAACCGCCACCAGGGTTACGCTGGCGGAGTAGGGTGTGGCTGCAAGGTAGAGCACCAAGGGCTCCTGAGGGCGCGGAGATACTGCTACGTCTTGAGCTTGCGTTGGTTTTCCTCGAAGAGGAGAGGGTGATGCAGCAAGTGTAGCATAAGTATTTCCCTCAGTTTTGTGAACCAAGGTATCAATCTAGTAGGAGGCTCCTCAAAAGTCCCATGCACCTACACAAACAAACTGAGAACTCGCAACCAACGCAATAAAGGGGTTCTCAATCCCTTCACGGCCACTTGCGAAAGTGAGATCTAATAAAGATAGTATGATAAGATAAATATATTTTTGGTATTTTATAATATAGATGCAAAAAGTAAAGATGCAAATAAAAGTAGATTGAAAGCAAATATGATAAGAGATAGACCCGGGGGCCATAGGTTTCACTAGAGGCTTCTCTCAAGATAGCATAAGTATTATGGTGGGTGAACAAATTACTGTCGAGCAATTGATAGAAAATCGCATAGTTATGAGATTATCTAAGCATGATCATGTATATAGGCATCACGTCCATAACAAGTAGACCGACTCCTGCCTGCAGCTACTACTATTACTCCACACATCGACCGACTCCTGCCTGCATCTAGAGTATTAAGTTCATAAGAACAGAGTAACAGATTAAGCAAGATGACATGATGTAGAGGGATAAACTCAAGCAATATGATATAAACCCCATCTTGTTATCCTCGATGGCAACAATACAATACGTGCCTTGCAACCCTTTCTATCACTGGGTAAGGACACCGCAAGATTGAACCCAAAGCTAAGCACTTCTCCCATGGCAAGAAAGATCAATCTAGTAGGCCAAACCAAACTGATAATTCAAAGAGACTTGCAAAGATAACTCAATCATACATACAAGAATTCAGAGAAGATTCAAATATTATTCATAGATAAACTTGATCATAAACCCACAATTCATCGGATCTCGACAAACACACCACAAAAAGAGTTTACATCGAATAGATCTCCACAAGAGAGGGGGAGAACATTGTATTGAGATCCAAAAAGAGAGAAGAAGCCATCTAGCTAATAACTATGGACCCGTAGGTCTGTGGTCAACTACTCACAACTCATCTAAGGGGCAAGGATGTTGATGTAGAAGCCCCCCGTGGTCGATTCCCCCTCCGGCAGAGTGCCGGCAAAGGCTCCAAGATGAGATCTCGCGGATACATAAGGTTACGGCGGTGGAAATTGTGTTTCGAGGTGCTTCTGGATGTTTTCGGGGTACATAGGTATATATAGGAGGAAGAAGTACGTCGGTGGCTGCCCGAGGGGCCCATGAGACAGGGGGCACGCCCTACAGGGGGTGCGCGGCCTCCTATCTTGTGGCTTCCTCGATAGCTTATTGACTTGCACTCCAAGTCCTCTGGATCACGTTCGTTCCAAAAATCACGCTCCCGAAGGTTTCATTCTGTTTGGACTCCGTTTGATATTCCTTTTATTCGAAATACTGAAATAGGCAAAAAAACAGCAATATGGGCTGGGCCTCCGGTTAGTAGGTTAGTCCCAAAAATGATATAAATGTGTAAAATAAAGCCCATAAACATCCAAAAGGGGTAATATAATAGCATGGAACAATCAAAAAATTATAGATACGTTGGAGACGTATCAAGAATCCCCAAGCTTAATTCCTGCTCGTCCTCGAGTAGGTAAATGATAAAAAGAGAATTTTTGATGTGGAATGCTACCTAGCATAATTCATAATGTAATTTTCTTTATTGTGGCATGAATGTTCAGATCCAAATGAATACAAAATAAAAGTTCATATTGATAAAAGAAATAGTAACACTTCAAGCATACTAATCAGAGTAATCATGTCTTCTCAAAATAACATGGCAAAAGAAAGTTCATCCCTACAAAATCATATAGTTAGGCTATGCTTCATTTTCGTCACACAAAGATGTTCCCAACTTCTATACCCCCAATGACAAGCTAAGAAATTATTTCATACTTAAATAATCTCAAACTTTTTCAACCTTCATGCAATACATGAGCGTGAGCCATGGATATACCACTATGGGTGGAATAGAATATGATGATGGGGACTGTGTGGAGAAGACAAAAAAGGAGAAAGTCTCATATTGACGAGGATAATCAACGGGCTATGGAGATGCCCATCAATCGATATCAACATGAGGAGTAGGGATTGCCATGCAACGGATGCACTAGAGCTATAAATGAATGCTCAACAAAAGAAAACTAGTGGGTGTGCATCCAACTTGCTTGCTCACGAAGACCTAGGACATTTGAGGAAGCCCATCGTAGGAATATACAAGCCAAGTTCTATAATGAAAAATTCCCACTAGTATGAAAAGGACAACTTATGAGACTCACTATATGAAAAACATGGTGCTACTTTGAAGCACAATATATGAGACTCACTACATGGAGAACAAGGTGCTACTTTGAAGCACAAGTGTGGAAAAAGAGATAGTAACATTGCCCTTTTTATTTATTTTCTTTTTTTTCTTTTTTTTTCTTTTTTTTGGGCCTTTCTTTTTTTTGGCCTTTCTTCTTATTTTTTTTCTTTTTTTTCTTTGGGCAATGTTCTAATAATGATGATCATCACACTTATATAGATTACAACATAAGAATTACAACTCGAAACTAGAACAAGATATGACTCTATATGAATGCCTCCGGCAGTGTACCGGGATGGTGCAATGAATCAAGAGTGACATGTATGAAAAAAATAATGCATGGTGGCTTTGCCACAAATACGATGTCAACTACATGATCATGCAATGGCAATATGACAAAAGTAAAGTATGTCATGATGATGATGAGCGGAACGGTGGAAAGTTGCATGGCAATATATCTCGGAATGGCTATGGAAATGCCATAATAGGCAGGTATGGTAGCTGTTTTGAGGAAGATATAGGGAGGCTTATGTGTGATAGAGCGTATCGTATCACGGGGTTTGGATGCATCGGCGAAGTTTGCACCAACTCTCAAGGTGAGAAAGGGCAATGCACGGTACCGAAGAGGCTAGCAAAGGTGGAAAGGTAAAAGTGTGTATAATCCATGGACTCAACATTAGTCAAAAGAACTCATATACTTATTGCAAAAATTTAGAAGTCATCAAAAATAAAGTACTATGCGCATGCTCCTAGGGGGAGAGATTGGTAGGAAAATACCATCGCTCGTCCCCGACTGCCACTCATAAGGATGCACAAGCTAGGTACACTTCATGTTTCAAATTTGTTACACAACTTTAACCATACGTGCATGCTACGGGACTTGCTAACTTCAACACAAGCATTCTTTGAATTCATAATCACCCAACTAGCATGAATTTAATATCACTACCTCCATATCTCAAAACAATTATGAAGCATCAAATTGATCATAGCATCCAATTCACTTCCTATGATAGTTTTTATTATACCCAACTTGGATGCTCATCATTCTAGGACCAACTTTATGATAATAGCAAATACCATGCTGTTCTAAAATACTCTCAAGATAATATAAGTGAAGCATGATAGACTAGCAATTTCTTCAAAATTAAGATACCACCGTGCTCTAAAAGATATAAGTGAAGCACTAGAGCCAAAACTATCAAGCTCAAAAGATATAAGTGAAACACATAGAGTATTCTAGCAAATTCTAATCAAATAGGCTTCTCCCAAAAGGTGTGTACAGCAAGGATGATTGTGGTAAACTAAAAAGCAAAGACTAATATAATACACGACGCTCCAAGCAAAACACATATCATGTAGCGAATAAAAATATAGCTCCAAGTAAAGTTACAAATGAACGAAGACGAAAGAGGGGATGCCTTCCTGGGGCATCCCCAAGCTTAGCCTTTTTGCTATTCTTGAATATCTTGGGGTGCCTTGGGCATCCCCAAGCTTAGGCTCTTGCCACCCTTTATTCCATAGTCCATAAAATCTTTACCCAAAACTTGAAAACTTCACAACACAAAACTCAACAGGAAATCTTATAAGCTCCGTTAGTGAAAGAAAAGAAAACCACCACATAAGGTACTGCAATGAACTCATTCTTTATTTAATTTGGTGTTAAACCTATTGTATTCCAACTTCCTTATGGTTTATAAACTATACTAGCCATAGATGCATTGAAATAAGCAACCAACACACCAAAAACAGAATCTGTCAAAAATAGAACAGTTTGTAGCAATCTGTAACTAACGCAAACTTCTGGAACTCTAAAATTCCTACCAAAATAGGAAGTCCTAGAAAATTTGTTTATTGAACAGCAGAAAAAATGATCAACGCAAAATCACGTTTCTGTGATTTAACAAAATTATATTCGTGCGTGCAAAGTTTCTGTTTTTCAGCAGAATCAAATCAACTATCATCGTAGGTTATCCTATAGGTTCTACTTGGCACAAACACTAATGAAAACACATCTAAACAGAAGGTAGAAGCAAGATTTATTACTAAACAGGAGAAAAAAATTAAAAACATAAAGAAAATTGGGTTGCCTCCCAACTAGCGCTATCGTTTAGCGCCCCTAGCTAGGCATAAAAGCGAAGATAGATCTAACGAGCGTCATCTTGTATTTTCAGTTTTTTAGCAGAGTCATGCTCGAATCCGGGAGGTTCTTTCCGCTTCCCTTCATACTCGGAAATTTTAAGATCTAAAGAATCCAACCGCTTATTGCAAAGAGTAATCAACATATTCATGCGGTGAAGATTTCCGCTAACACTCTTAAGAGGCTCAAGAGACTTTTGTAAAAAATTTGTTACTTCGCAAATCTTTCCAAACACTTGGGTTTCTTCTTGGGTAGGATGTGATCCTCCCTTTTGAGGTAGTGTTCCCACTATTCCCTCTATAATTTCATGCGCAATATTGGGATCAATTTCAATGAAATTTCCCTTGGCAATGCAATCCAAGAGTTCTCTATGTGTCATATTTAACCCAACATAAAAATTACGAAGAAGAATTATAAAGTTCACCTCTAGGGTGCACTTGCGATAAGATTCCATCATCCTATACCAAGCATCTTTTAAGTTTTCTCCTTGCCTTTCCTTGAAGTGAAGAACTTCAAACTCGGGAGACATAGGAGCGGATAAGGAACTAGACATGCTGACAAGGTAAACAAACTACAAACGGCAAACGGAAAAAGGCAAGTGAAAGAGAGAGGAGGAGATTGGGAAAGAGAGGGCGAATAAAACGGCAAGGGTGAAGTGGGGGAGAGGAAAACGAGAGGCAAATGGCAAATAATGTAAATGCGAGGGAGATGGGTTTGTGATGGGTACTTGGTATGTTGACTTGAGCGAAGACCTCCCCGGTAACGGCGCCAGAAATCCTTCTTGCTACGTCTTGAGCTTTCGTTGGTTTCCTTCGAAGAGGAGAAGGTGATGCAGCAAGTGTAGCGTAAGTATTTCCCTCAGTTTTGAGAACCAAGGTATCAATCCAGTAGGAAGCTCCTCAAAAGTCCCATGCACCTACACAAACAAACTGAGAACTCGCAACCAACGTAATAAAGGGGTTGTCAATCCCTTCATGGCCACTTGCGAAAGTGAGATCTAATAAAGATAGTATGATAAGATAAATATATTTTGGTATTTTATAATATAGATGCAAAAAGTAAAGATGCAAATAAAAGTAGATTGAAAGCAAATATGATAAGAGATAGACCCGGGGGCCATAGGTTTCACTAGAGGCTTCTCTCAAGATAGCATAAGTATTACGGTGGGTGAACAAATTACTGTCGAGCAATTGATAGAAAAGCGCATAGTTATGAGATTATCTAGGCATGATCATGTATATAGGCATCACGTCCATGACAAATAGACCGACACCTGCCTGCATCTACTACTATTACTCCACGCATCGACCGACTCCTGCGTGCATCTAGAGTATTAAGTTCATAAGAACAGAGTAACACATTAAGCAAGATGACATGATGTAGATGGATAAACTCAAGAAATATGATATAAATCACATCTTGTTATCCTCAATGGCAACAATACAATACGTGCCTTGCAACCCTTTCTGTCACTGGGTAAGGACACCGCAAGATTGAACCCAAAGCTAAGCACCTCTCCCATGGCAAGAAAGATCAATCTAGTAGGCCAAACCAAACTGATAATTCGAAGAGACTTGCAAAGATAAGTCAATCATACATAAAAGAATTCAGAGAAGATTCAAATATTATTCATAGATAAACTTGATCATAAACCCACAATTCATCGGATCTCGACAAACACACCGCAAAAAGAGTTTAGATCGAATAGATCTCCACAAGAGAGGGGGAGAACATTGTATTGAGATCCAAAAAGAGAGAAGAAGCCATCTAGCTAATAACTATGGACCCGTAGGTCTGTGGTAAACTACTCACAACTCATCGGAGGGGCAAGGATGTTGATGTAGAAGCCCTTCATGGTCGATTCCCCCTCCGGCAGAGTGCCGACGAAGGCTCCAAGATGAGATCTCGCGGATACAGAAGGTTACGGCAGTGGAAATTGTGTTTCGAGGTGCTTCTGGATGTTTTCGGGGTACATAGGTATATATAGGAGGAAGAAGTACGTCGGTGGCCGCCCGAGGGGCCCACGAGACAGGGGGCGCGCCTACAGGGGGGTGCGGCCTCCTATCTCGTGGCTTCCTCGGTAGCTTCTTGACTTGCACTCCAAGTCCTCTGGATCACGTTTGTTCCAAAAATCACGCTCCCGAAGGTTTCATTCCGTTTGGACTCCATTTGATATTCCTTTTCTTCGAAATACTGAAATAGGCAAAAAAACAGCAATATGGGCTGGGCCTCCGGTTAGTAGGTTAGTCCCAAAAATGATATAAATGTGTAAAATAAAGCCCATAAACATCCAAAAGGGGTAATATAATAGCATGGAACAATCAAAAATAATAGATACGTTGGAGACGTATCAGCTACCATCACCGGAGGGCTGGTAAGGTACTTCTTGAGATCTTGGAATGCCTTGTCAGCCTCTTCAGTCCATTCGAATGGGCCCTTCTTCTTCATCATCTTGAAGAAGGGCAGTGCTCGTTCCCCCAGCTTGGAGATGAAGCGTCCCAACGCGGTTACTCGCCCGGTGAGCTTCTGCATTTCCCTGAGGGTCTTTGGCGGACTCATGTCTTCGACTGCCTTGACCTTCTCTGGGTTAGCCTCGATGCCCCTGTGGGACACGAGGAAGCCCAAGAGCTTGCCCGAGGGGACTCCGAATACACACTTCTCCGGGTTGAGCCGCAGATCCACTTAACGGAGGCTCGTGAAGGTCTCTTCCAGGTCCTGTATCAGGGTTTTCGTCTCCCGAGACTTCACCATGATGTCATCGACGTAGGCCTTGACGTTCCTCCCGAGCTGCCAGCCCAAGGCGATGTGCATCAGTTGCTGAAAGGTTGCACCCGCATTGCGCAACCTGAACGGCATGCAGGTATAGCAGTATACTCCACACGGGGTCAGGAAGGCCGTTTTCTCCACGTCTTCTACCGCCATCTTGATCTGGTGATAGCCCGAAAAGGCATCCAGGAAGCACAACAGGTCACACTCGACGGTAGAATCGATGATCTGGTCGATGCGAGGGAGCGGGAATGGATCTTGTGGGAAGGCCTTGTTGAGGTTGGTGAAGTCGACACACATGCGCTCCTTTCCTCCCTTTTTTGGCACAAAAACAGGGTTGGCCAGCCATTCAGGGTAGCGAACTTCGCGAATGACACCTGCCGCCTCTAACTTGCGGGTTTCTTGGACGATAAAGGCCTGCTTCTCGGTGGACTGACGCCTTTCCTTTTGCTTCACCGGGCGCACGTTGGGGCACATGTTGAGATGGTGTTCAATCACATCCCTTGGGACCCCTGCCAGCTGATCAGGTTCCCACGCAAACACCTCCTTGTTTGCATGGAGAAATTTCACCAGGGCTTCCTCCTGCTCATGGTCGAGATTGGCGCCTATGGTGAAGGTGGCGCCACAGGATTCATCCTCGTCGACTGGAACTTGTTTGGTCTCTGCCTTGTCTTGGGTGAATAGCTGCTTCTTCTTGGCCGGCGCAGCCCCCTTGGGCTCGAGGGTATCTGCGCTGGCGGGCTGCACCACCGCAGCCGTCTTGAAAGCGAGCTTGAGCGCCTGTAGCACATCCCTTGTGTCTCCGGACAAGGTAAGGACGCCGCTGCTCTCGGGCATCTTCATGAGGTTGTAAGCCGGGTGAGTCGCTGCCATGAACTGGGCCAAGGCTGGGTAGCCGAGGATGGCATTGTACGGGAGGCCGATGGGGGCGATGTCGAAGTCGACCAGCTCCGTGCGGAAGTTGTCATGGGTGTCGAAGGTCACCGGGAGGCGGATCTGCCCCAAGGAGCCGGTGGAACTGCCTCCAACGCCCGAGAAGGGCCTGCTGGGTTGGAGCCGCTCTATCGGCACGTGGAGGAGGCTGAAGGCCTCCACCGACAGCATGTTGAGGCCGGCACCACCGTCGATGAGGGTCCTGGTGACGGCCACCTGGCAGATGGTGGGGGTGCATAGCATCGGGAGTGCGCTCGAACAGGCGGTGATGGAGGGGTGATCATCCGAGCTGAAGGTCAGATCAGCCTTGGGTGCCGCCCAGCCCGGGGGGGCTTCGCGGCGCTTGAGGACGGCGTCGATCTGGCGGACGAACGGCTTGACATGGTGCCTCGAAGGTGGTGCCTGCGATCCGCCCAGGAGGGCTGCAACGACTGGGGGTGCCGGCGCAGCATGATGGGTAAGGAAGAGGTTGCACAACTCCTCCCAGGAGGCCACAGAAGCCGCTGGAAGGTGGAGCATCCACATGCGCGGGACGCCGGTGAGGGCCATGGGCAGCCAGTTAGCCATGAGCCTGTCGTTGCCTCCGACCTTGAGGACGGCTTCTTCATACGCCAGCAACAAGGCCATCGGATCGGCCGTGCCGTCGTAGCACGGCGGCATGTCCGGCTTGAACTTGTTCGGCCACCGCACCTGTCGCAAGGCGGGGGCCAGGGCTCGGAGCCCCCTGGTTCCCGCGCCGGCGTCGATAGCCGGAGCAGGCGATGCGTTGGCCATCATGAGGGCGGAGCACGGTGCTGATGGAGAACGGGTCGACGGAAGGGAGAGCTCCGGCGCACCCCTACCTGGCGCGCCAAATGTCGGATGTTGGGTTCTGGCAGACCCTTAAGGTTCAAACTCTGGGGCGCGCACGAAGATCTTCCCCCTACCGATCCACGTCTGATCGACTTGTGAAGATCTAAGCTAAAACGATTAACAGCACAAGGGACACAAGATTTATACTGGTTCGGGCCACTGTTGTGGTGTAATACCCTACTCCAGTGTGTGGTGTGGTGGATTGCCTCGGGGGCTGATGATGAACAGTATAAAGGAAGAACAACCTCGCGAGAGGTGTTCTTGAGCTGGTGCAATGAACTGCTTGGGTGAGTTCGATCGCCTCTTAGATGCCGAACAACCTTCTCTTTCTTGCCTCCTACTGTGGTGGCTAGTCCTATTTATAGAGGCCCTGGTCCTCTTCCCAAATATTGAGCGGGAAGGGCGCCAACAATGGCCATTTTGAAGGGGAACATCTAGTACAAGTTATCCTGACTAAAGTTGGTCTTCGGCTGCCAAAGGCACTGGCGATGACGCCGTCTTGGGCTCCACGGTGACCTCCATCCTGCCGCTCTGCTGGTCTTGGTCTCGTTGCACTGAAACGGCAACATTTGCCTGATGCCTCGGTACTCCACGCCTGCGCTTGCCCCCTTTGCACCAAAGAGGAAACAAGGACGCTGCGCAAGCCGGCGCCCGCCTAGCACCTGCCTGGTCTTGATCGTCATGGCTTGTGTCACGAGCACCTCGCGAGGTACCCTGCCTTGATCTCTCCGCCTCCTTGCGAGCCTGCGTGGTGAGGCCGTTCCTGAGGAAGTCTTGTGTCGTCCGCCCTGCGAGGCTTGGCTCCTCGCGAGGGTCTTGAGTCTTGAGCTGATGAAGATGGGCCGTATTGGGCCACCACTTGAGCCACGTCGCAGGCCGCAGGCAGGCAAGTCTGGGGACCCCCGTTCCCAGAACGCGGACAGGCCGGACACCATCAAAGATATCGGCCTTGACTGCAACCATCCGGACACCTCAATAAGTATTCAATTTCCGAACACCTTTTAGTCAAGCATCCCATAATAAGATACTGAGCAAACCATCCCTTTCCAGGGCTGGATAAAGAAAGTGGAACGAATCAAGTGTCCGGCTCCCCTTCCCGAAGACTTAGCAGATGCCATGCTGACGAGGATGCTAGCCCCGACACCGTACCAGGTGCCTACGAAGGAGGGCGTGAACAGGGAAACTAGAGGTGACCTCTATCCCGGAGATAGGCTAAACATCGAGTCCAGGGGAACCGAAATCCCTTCGCCCGAAGGCAAAGGTGCGGGAGAATTGGACATCCCTTCTTCCCATGGCAAGAAGAGGGCTGCCTCTGAAGAGCGGGAGGGGAAGTCTCCCAAGAGGGCCAGAATGCCCTTGTCGGGCGGCTCGGGCTTGGTGAGCGACGTCGCCGTGCAGCTCCATCATGAGGACAAACCTCTGGGCAAATCGTAAGTGAAGCAAGGTGCCTTAAATACATCCCACTCCTTTCCATCTAATATATATATATATATGTCTTTGCAGTTTGGTGCCCAGTGTTACTCAACAATCCTCTTCCTCGGGAGATCTTCTTCTGGAGATGATGGACAGTGATACGTCCTCTCCGGCCTCCCCGCCCAACAGGGCGGATGACTTTGAGGTGTCTTCCCGGAGGGTTTCTTCTGAGCGACAAGCAGTGCGGGGAATGAAGAAGGCATTGCCCGAAGGTGGTGCCTCTGTCGCTCAGGGCTCGGGGGTCAGGAATGATGGCCCCGGACTATCCGGTTTACAGCCGGAGATGATTCTGGAGATGAGTAAGCGGATTCCTTCAAAGGAAGGTCGTATTCCTGCGGTGGCTTCCGAAGATTTGGAAGCGCTGGACATGTTGACGGACATGCTGCGACAAGCGTCCGTCTCAGAGGAACACCATACCTTGATGGGTATAGTGGTCGAGAGGGTTCTGTCTGTGAAGAGCGGACTGAATGAAGCCTTCACGAGCCTGTTAAGAGGCTTCGCGGTTTTTGATGTAATTTTTCCGACTCTATTTTATTCGTAGAATGCACCTGTGTATAGATAATAGCCCCTGAGACTCGGATTGCCTTCCCAAAGGAGGCGATCAGAGGATCAAAAAAAGATATGCTCAGGTAACAATCTGATGTAATTGGAATACAGGCCGTTTCCCCCCTGACGACTATTCGGACTATGGAGGTAGCCGAACTGCAGCGAAAGCTTGATATGGCACGGGATGATATTGCATTGATCAATAGGCGTTTTGACGAATCGCAAGGTTTGTGGTTCGAGCCTGCGTTACACAGATGTGCTGATAATGTAAGCCTGGCGCTAAAAAAATGTATATTGGGTATGCATGACTGCAGATGGTGCTGCCGCCATTGAAATTCTTCGGGCGGAGCTGGCCCGGACCAAGGAGCAGGCCCGGTTTACTAATGCGGCTGCCGAAAAGGCATCGGCATAGTTAAAAGCCGAACAAGCTGCTCTACGTCAAGATGAGGAGACGATATCCATGATGGCGCTTGAGCTAAAAAATGCTACTAGCCGCTGTGAACTTCTTGAGAAGGAGAATGAAGCCAAAACAGCTGAACTTGACAAGGCCTTACAAGAGGTGAGAGAAGCGCGGTCTGAATCCAGAGCGGCCCGTGAGGAGATCCGGCAAGCTGGGGAGATTGCGGTTGGTAAGTCCTTTTTGCTACAGACTAAGTTCGGTGATCCGAACTATGCTCAGCTTAACCAAGTGTGGAGTTCTCCGGACAAGTTTTTGGACTTGCCGAAGAGTTCTTCCGATGCGGTGCACTTTTACCAAACGCGAGAGGGGTACGCAACGGAGAAGCTTTTCTGGTCACAATTTGGCGCATCAAAACGCCCTCTGTTGCTAAATGAACACATGTCCCAATGGGCCGAGCTTCATAGGATATCCGGCGCTGCCATGAAGAACGTCATAATCTGGTTGTGGCTAATCGAGCCTGTTCCAAATAGCTATTTCGGCTTGGTGCAGCGGCTTGTTGATGTGGTGCCATGTATCGATGCTGTGAAGCGGTCGATGTGCATTGAGGGTGCATGGATGGCCTTTGCCCGAGTTAAGACATTTTGGGAGAAGATGAAGGCCGTCGATGTTGCGGCGAAGAGTCCGCCCAAGGGCAAGGACCGCCATGAACCGGGGCATCATTTTGAAGACGTCCTAGAGTCCGCCCGCTTGATAGAGGGTCAATGCTCGAAAGATATAATGTTCGAGTGAGGTGTATGAGAATTGTAGAAGACAACTTTATAATTAATCTATTTTTATGTTTTGCTCGAAAGCTTGTGTTCCTCCTGTGCGGCCGTTTTTAATATAATATGAAAGTTTTCCAGTCGTCGGCTTCAGCCCCCTCGTAGGAAGTACGGGGGTGTTCGGAAAAGCATTTAATCACTCTTGATCCAATGTCTTGTTCCATGAAGGAGGTGATAATGTGGCGAACCAAGCAATCGGACTATAGGGCGTTAAGACTTTCACTTAGCCATAGGAGTTTTATGGTGGGTCTACGACATAGCCCCTAGTATGTACACGGCGTACTATAATATGATGCCTTACATATTTGATCTGAAAAAGATCCTTCGTGTGACACGGAGAGAATCGCTAAAGATTCAAATAAGTCATCAAGTGGTTGACCAGCTCTCGCCGCATCATGACAGTCAGTTTTCGGCTTTCTCTACTGAGGTACTTGACCAGATGAACCGGAAGAACAATCGCAGTAGTTCTCCCTTTACTACCCTAGCCGATGGAGCGGAACATAGGGTAGCAAGCACAGGAGCCGTGCAACCCAACTATTGACCCAAGATAATGATTCGGAGCTGATGCATATAAGGCAAAACTTGCGATGCCGAAGTATGCTATAAAGCTGTTCGGACTTAAGTGGCAGCTCATTTGTTCCCATATCGAGCCCCTGGCAGGTTATGCCGAGGTATATATGCGAAACAACCATAGGAGCCATATTCATTGATGAAAATACATGAATGATTAATTCGGATAATGTTTACTGGGAACTAAGTGATATGCCAATGATTACTTTATATGTATAAAGACCACAACCCTGGCTATTTGACACGCCCAGGATCAAAGGCGGAGGGAAAAAGGCATATTACAGGCTTGAAATAAAGAGTACGGTCTACAAAAAGTTATTTTTGACCTCTTGTCGCACGTCTGCGCCGCCTGTCCTCGGCGAGGGGAATCCTTGACGGAAGTAGCCCCTTAGGTGAGTGTACGGATCCGAACTCCGATATTGTCAGTTTTCTTCACCTGTTTCAAAGAGATAATGAAGAAAGAAATAAGAATAAAATAGATAAAAAATGTTACGGGAATGCTTGCAAGCTTGTCTGTATTGTGCTTCCGCCAATACCCATGGTATCTTGAGTGCGTTGTGATGTATGCGCGGTACAAATTTTGCAGGTATATGAGGTGGGCGGCGGAAGCCGAACTGCTATTTATGCTCCAGGATTGGTCGATCTTCTAGGGGAAATTGCTTCTGCCCCCTGGTATTTGGTTGGTGAACCTCTCAGTCGTCCCTATTGCATGGCGGCCTCCTCCCCTTGTGTTCGGCGTTGAGCTTGCCGGCCTGCTTGAAGACCCAGTAGTTCCTATTGGTATGTTTAGTTGGTTTATCGGGGTGGCCGTGAATCTGGCAGGGTCGGTCCAATATCCGGTCTAGGTTGAACGGTTCATCTTGGTCCGCCTTGAATGGTTTCATCCGTTGACCGGGTTTGGGATTGCTGAATCCGGTGTTGACCGCTGTGTCACGTGATCTTTCATTATCATTGCGACTGTTGTGTTTGCTTCGTCGTGGCTTGCCATTGCCATCTTGGATTTCGGAAGTGCCCGAGTTGCTGGCACTATTGCTTCTACGAGCGAGCCAGCTGTCTTCTCTCGTGCAAAAGCGTGTCATTAGAGCAATAAGGGCTATCATGGATTTAGGTCCTTCTTGACCGAGGTGGCGTGCAAGCCATTCATCCCGGATGCTGTGTCTGAAGGCCGCAAGGGCTTCCGCGTCCGGGCAGTCGACTATTTGGTTCTTTTTAACTAAGAACCTAGTCCAGAGCTTCCTGGCTGACTCTTCGGGCTGCTGGACAATGTGGCTTAAGTCATCGGCATCCGGTGGCCGGACATATGTTCCTTGGAAGTTGTCGAGGAAGGCTTCTTCCAAGTCCTCCCAGCTGCCGATAGAATTTTCAGGCTGGCTGTTTAACCAATGCTGAGCTGGCCCTTTTAGCTTTAGTGGGAGGTATTTGATGGCGTGGAGGTCGTATCCACAGGCCATATGGATGTGGAGAATGAGATCTTCTATCCATACTGCGGGATCGCTTGTTCCGTCGTATAATTCAATATTGACGGGTTTGAATCCTTCGGGGAGTTCATGATCCATTACTTCATCGGTGAAGCAAAGAGGGTGTGCGGTGCCTCTATGTTGGGCCACACTGCGATGTACCTCCGAAGGAGTCCATTTGTGATTTTCGGCCTGGGCGCGGCTACGTTTGTCACGTCTGAATAGGTAGCCATTGTCGCGTGTCGAGGCATGCCCTCATGATCCGTAGATCGATCTTGCGTGTCCTGCTCTACTGTCCACGTCCTGTCGAAGGTTGAATGTACAACCCCGAGTTGTTTTATTCTTGCCTTTACATCAAGGTTGGGCGGTCTGGTGTTCGGCTTGAGTTTTCGCTTTATCCGGACCGAGTTTTCGTCGACCTTCCGCATTGTGAGCTGATGGTACGGGCTCCAGCGCCTCATCATCAAACTGAGGTAGCAATCTATGCTTCGGGTAGCTTTTGGCTGGGCTACTAAGGCCATGTTCTTCGGTGGCCAGGATTTCGGCCCATCTATCATTGAGCAGGTCTTGGTCAGCTTGAAGCTACTGTTTCTTCTTTTTCAGGCTCCTTGCAGTGGCTATTAGCCTGCGCTTGAAGCGCTCCTACTCGAGAGGTTCTTCGGGCACGATGAAGTCTTCGTCACCGAGGCTTACCTCGTCTTCGGAGAGCAGAAGGTAGTTATCGTCCTCTGAGTTGTCGCTGGGCAGGGCCTGTTCATCGGGACTGGCTTGCCCATTTTCTTGTTCCTCCTATTCGGATAACAGGGTCTTCATTGTTTTTGGCGTCATCCGGAGTATTATTTTTTCCGGTGCCAGTGTTGCTGTCTTTTGAGTGACGTGACGTAGAGCGGCTTTTAGGACACTGACGCTTGGACTGTGTCTCGGGAGGTTTATTCTCAACTGGATCTTCTTTGTCATCGTCGCTAGCTTTTTTAGGTGTATCAGCCATGTACATGTCATATGAGGAAGTGGTCGTGCGTCGCATAGTAAATGGTGGGTTTTGACCCTCCTCCTCATCGTCCTCGTCGTCAATGTCGTCGATGCCTCCGGAGCCGTAATCAAGCGTGTCGGTTGAGTCCTCGATAGTGGCTATGAAGTGGGTGGCGGGTGGGAAGCAAAATTCTATGTCAGCAGCCCCTAGTTCAAACCGGACATAGTTCGGCTGTGAGTCCCCCACCAGGGACAGGCTCTTTAAAGAGTTTAGCACATCGCCCAAAGGTGAGTGCTGGAAGATGTCTGCGGCACTGAATTCGAAGATCGATAAACGATCAAGTTCGGCGTCTGCGGGTGTACGTGGTTCGGAATTTATGGCCGGAGACGAGTCCGGAGTTCCGGCAACACGGGTATTGCCTGAGGTCGAGCCCGTGTGCAGCTCCAATGCCGCGGACCTTGTGACCTCGGATGGCACAATCCGCTCCAGATCTAAGGCCAGAGCAGTAACAGTAACCATCTCCTGGATGTGGTCCGACGACAGATTTAAGTCATGTTCATCGGAGCGAGGGGGAGCGATCGCCGTGGTCTCAAACCCGTTGAAGATCAAGTCTCCACGGATGTCCGTGACGTAGTTCAAGCTTCCGAATCTGACCTGATGGCTAGGGGCGTAGCTATCGATCTGCTCCAGATGGCCAAGCGAGTTGGCCCGCAGTACGAAGCCGCCGAACACGAAGATCTGTCCGGGAAGGAAGGTTTCCCCTTGGACAGCGTCGCTATGGATGATAGGAGGAGCCATCAGACCTACTAAGGACGGCACAGTGGAACGCACAATGAAAGCACCAATGTCAGTGTCAAAACCGGCGGATCTCGGGTAGGGGGTCCCGAACTATGCATCTAAGGTCGTTGGTAACAGGAGACAAGGGACGATGTTTACCCGGGTTCGAGCCCTCTCGATGGAGGTAATACCCTACTTCCTGCTTGATTGATCTTGATGAATATGAGTATTACAAGAGTTGATCTACCACGAGATCATAATGGCTAAAACCCTAGAAGTCTAGCATGTATAACTATGGTAATGAGTCTCTCCTTTCCGGACTAAGCCCTCCAGTTTATATAGACATCGGGGGGATCTAGGGTTACATAGAGTCGGTTACATAGAAAGGAATCTTCATAGTTGATCGCCAAGCTTGCCTTCCACGCCAAGGAGAGTCCTATCCGGACATGGGTACAGTCTTCGACCTTCGTGTCTTCACAGCCCATCAGTCCATCCCATGGATAACAGGCCGGACGCCTGAGGACCCCTTACTCCAGGACTCCCTCAGTCACCTCCATAAACGAGAAACATATCCTTAGTCCTTTTCAGGTATTTCAGGATGTTCTTGACCGCTGTCCAGTGATCCACGCCTGGATTACTTTGGTACCTCCCTGCTAAACTAATAGCAAGGCACATATCTGGTCTAGTACACAGAATTGCATACATGATAAAACCTATGGCTGAAGCATTGGGAATGACCTTCATTTTTTCTCTATCTTCTGCAATGGTCGGGCATTGAGTCTGACTCAACTTCACACCTTGTAACACAGGCAAGAACCATTTCTTTGCTTGATCCATTTTGAACTTCTTCAAAACTCTAGCAAGGTATGTGTTTTGTGAAAGTCCAATTAAGCGTTTTGATCTATCTCTATAGATCTTGATGCCTAATATATAAGCAGCTTCACTGAGGTCTTTCATTGAAAAATTCTTATTCAAGTATCCTTTTATGCTATCCAGAAATTCAGTATCATTTCCGATCAACAATATGTCATCCACATATAATATTAGAAATGCTACAGAGCTCCCACTCACTTTCTTATAAATACATGCTTCTCCAAAAGTCTGTATAAAACCATATGCTTTGATTATACTATCAAAACGTATATTCCAACTCCTAGAGGCTTGCACCAGTCCATAAATGGATTGCTGGAGGTTGCACACCTTGTTAGCACCTTTTGGATCGACAAAACCTTTTGGTTGCATCATATACAACTCTTCTTTAAGATATCCATTAAGGAATGCAGTTTTGACGTCCATTTGCCAAATTTCATAATCATAAAATGTGGCAAATGCTAACATGATTCGGACGGACTTAAGCATCGCTACGGGAGAGAAGGTCTCATCATAGTCAACTCCTTGAGATTGTCGAAAACCTTTCACAACAGGTCGAGCTTTGTAGACAGTAATATTACTGTCAGCGTCAGTCTTCTTCTTGAAGATCCATTTATTCTCTATGGCTTGCCAATCATCGGGCAATTCAACCAAAGTCCACACTTTGTTCTCATACATGGATCCCATCTCAAATTTCATGGCTTCAAGCCATTTTGCGGAATCTGGGCTCATCATCGCTTCCTCATAGTTCGTAGGTTCGTCATAGTCAAGTAACATGACCTCCAGAACAGGATTAACGTACCACTCTGGTGCGGATCTTACTCTGGTTGACCTACGAGGTTTGGTAGTAACTTGATCAGAAGTTTCATGATCATCGTCATTAACGTCCTCACTTACTGGTGTAGGAATCATTGGAACTGATTTATGTGATGAACTACTTTCCAATAAGGGAGCAGGTACAATTACCTCATCAAGTTCTACTTTCCTCCCACTCACTTCTTTCGAGAGAAACTCCTTCTCTAGAAAGGATCCATTCTTAGCAACGAATATCTTGCCTTCGGATCTGTGATAGAAGGTGTACCCAATAGTCTCCTTTGGGTATCCTTCGAGGACACATTTCTCCGATTTGGGTTCGAGCTTATCAGGTTGAAGCTTTTTCACATAAGCATCACAGCCCCAAACTTCAAGAAACGACAACTTGGGTTTCTTGCCAAACCACAGTTCATATAGTGTCGTCTCAAAGGATTTAGATGGTCCCCTATTTAACGTGAATGCAACCGTCTCTAAAGCATAACCCCGAAAACGATAGCGATAAATCATAAGAGACATCATAGATCGCACCATATCTAATAAAGTATGATTACGGAGTTCGGACACATAATTACGTTGTGGTGTTCCGGGTGGCGTGAGTTGCGAATTCCGCATTGTTTCAAATGAAGACCAAACTCGTAACTCAAATATTCTCCTCCATGATCAGATCGTAGAAACTTTATTTTCTTGTTACGATGATTTTCCACTTCACTCTGAAATTCTTTGAACTATTCAAATGTTTCAGACTTATGTTTCATCAAGTAGATATACGCATATCTGCTCAAATCATTTGTGAAGGTTAGAAAATAACGATACCCGCCGCGAGCATCAACACTCATCGGACCTCATACATCAGTCTATATTATTTCCAACAAGTCTGTTGCTCGCTCCATTGTTCCGGAGAACGGAGTCTTAGTCATCTTGCCCATGAGGCATGGTTCGCAAGCATCAAGTGATTTATAATCAAGTGATTCCAAAAGCCCATCAGCATTGAGTTTCTTCATGCGCTTTACACCAATATGACCTAAACGGCAGTGCCACAAATAAGTTGCACTATCATTATTAAACTTATATCTTTTGGCTTCAATAATATGAATATGTGTATCACTACTATCAAGATTTGGTAAAAATAGACCACTCATCAAGGGTGCATGACCATAAAAGATATTACACATATAAATAGAACAACCATTATTCTCTGATTTAAATGAATAACCGTCTCTCATCAAACAAGATCCAAATATAATGTTCATGCTTAATGCTGGCACCAAATAACAATTATTCAGGTCTAAAACTAATCCCGAAGGTAGATGTAGAGGCAGCATGCCGACGGCGATCGCATCAACTTTGGAACCATTTCCCACACGCATCATCACCTCGTCCTTAGCCAATCTTCGTTTAACCCATAGCCCCTGTTTCGAGTTGCAAATATTACCAACAAAACCAGTATCAAATACCCAGGCGCTACTGCGAGCATTAGTAAGGTACACATCAATAACATTTATATCGAATATACCTTTACTTTGCCATTCTTCTTCTCCGCCAAATACTTGGGGCAGTTCCACTTCCAGTGACCAATCCCTTTGAAGTAGAAGCACTCAGCCTCAGGCTTAGGTCCAGACTTGGGCTTCTTCACTTGAGCAGCAACTTGCTTGTCGTTTTCTTGAAGTTCCCCTTCTTCCCTTTACCCTTTTTCTTGAAACAAGTGGTCTTATTGACCATCAACACTTAATGCTCCTTCTTGATTTCTACCTCCGCAGCCTTTAGCATTGCGAAGAGATCGGGAATCCTCTTATCCATCCCTTGCATATTATAGTTCATCACGAAGCTCTTGTAGCTTGGTGGCAGTTATTGAAGAACTCTATCAATAACACTATCAACTAGAAGATTAACTCCCAGCTGAGTCAAGTGATTGTGGTACCCAGACATTCTGAGTATATGCTCACTGACAGAACTATTCTCCTCCATTTTGTAGCTGTAGAAATTATTGGAGACTTCATGTCTCTCAATCCGGGCATTTGCTTGAAATATTAACTTCAACTCCTGGAAACATTTCATATGCTCCATGATGTTCAAAACATCATTGAAGTCCCAGTTCTAAGCCGTACAGCATGGCACACTGAACTATCGAGTATGAAAGATCGTGGATGTCGCCTAGAGGGGGGGTGAATAGGCGCTTTAGAATAATTACGGTTTAGGCTTGAACGAATGCGGAATAAACCTAGCGGTTAATTTGTCAAGCACAAAACCTACAACAACTAGGCTCACATATGTGCACCAACAACTTATGCTAAGCAAGATAAGTAACTATGTGATAGCAAGATATGTGACAAAGAACAATATGGCTATCACAAAGTAAAGTGCATAAGTAAAGGGCTCGGGTAAGAGATAACCGAGGCATGCGGAGACGATGATGTATCCCGAAGTTCACACCCTTGAGGATGCTAATCTCCGTTTGGAGCAGTGTGGAGGCACAATGCTCCCCAAGAAGCCACTAGGGCCACCGTAATCTCCTCACGCCCTCGCACAATGCAAGATGATGTGATTCCACTAAGGGACCCTTGAGGGCGGTCACCGAACCCGTACAAATGGCAACCCTTGGGGGCGGTCACCGAACACGTACACTTTGGCAACCCTTGGGGCGGTCACCCATACCCATCAAATTGCTTGGGGCGATCTCCACAACCTAATTGGAGACCCCGGCGCTTGCCCGGAGCTTTACACCACAATGATTGAGCTCCGAACAACACCAACCATCTAGGGCGCCAAGGCACCCAAGAGGAACAAGCTCTAGTGTGCCCAAACACCCAAGAGTAATAAGCTTCTCAAACTTCACTTCCACGTATCACCGTGGAGAACTCAAACCGATGCACCAAATGCAATGGTAAGGGCACACGGAGTGCCCAAGTCCTTCTCTCCCAAATCCCACCAAAGCAACTAATGCTAGGGAGGAAAATGAGAGGAAGAACGAAAGAAGAAAACGAAGAACTCCAAGATCTAGATCCAAGGGGTTCCCCTCACTTAGAGGAGAAAGTGACTGGTGGAAACGTGGATATAGATCTCCTCTCTCTTTTCCCTCAAGAACTAGTAAGAATCATTGTAGGGATTAAGAGTTAGAAAGCTCGAAGAAGATCAACAATGGGGGAAGAATATAAGGTTCAATGGGGAAGAAGACCCCCTTTTATAGGCCACCACGAATCTGCCCGTTATGTGCAAAAAACTGTAGGACCGGTACAACCGGTGCACGAACCGGTACAACCGGTCAAAGCAGAGGAAAAGACAACTTGTAGGAAAAGCTCTAAGTGGTACAACAGCCTGGGTAACCGGTAGTACCGGTTAAACTGATACAACCGGTCAATAACCGCCTAAGAACCGCTCCAAAACAGAAACTAGTCCGGTGGTAGTACGGTACATGGCAGGTACAACCTTTGGACCAATTTTGCAGTGGTACAACCCCTCCAAACACCGGTACAACCTCTCTATGGGGCGGTACAACCTCTGTATGAAAAACAGCTAAGAACAAAACAGCCATAACTTTCGCATACGAGCTCCGAATTCGATGAAATCAAGTTTGTTGGAAAGCTAGCGACAAGGGCTAACACAATCTTGATAGAAATAACAAAAAGAAGCAAATAATAAGAGGCCCATAAGAAAATGGTGAGAACCCTCCTCCAATAATACCGGTAAAAACTCCAACACCGAAAACGCAATAGAAGAAGCATGTGAACTCCATTTTCGATGAACTCGAGATCCTCATCAAGATGACCATAAGCTCTAAGACTCACAAAGAGAATCAAACAAGAACCAAGAAAGATGATGCAAGGGTGCAATGGTTTGAGCTCTCTACGAATGATACGACCAAGCTACTCATCGAGAGCCCCCCTTGATAGTACGGCGATCGATCCTATAACCCGGTCTCCCAACTACCACCATGAGACCGGTAGAAGAGAAAACCTATCAAGGGGAAACCTTTGCCTTGCACATGGTACACTTGAGCTAGATGATGACGATCTTGACTCCCTCAAGTTGGACCACCTTTCTTGATTCCATTGGCTCGATGAAGACTAGATGATTGCTCCCCCATACTCCACTATGGGTGAGCCACTCTTCGGCACATCTTCACAAGTCCATTGATACCACAATGGATGCAAGCTTCAAGCACTTGATCTCTTCATGATGCTCCACTTGAACTTGCACACGACAATCTTGATGACGATCACCACTTGATGTCATCCTCTCCATGGGTTGAGTGATATATTCTCTTGAGGCAAGCCCATGAACACATACCTAACCCCACATAGAACTCTCACATAGACCATGGGTGAGTACACAAAGCGCAATGGACAATGCTTACCATACCATGAGATCACTTGATCCCTCTCGGTACATCTTCTATGCTTTCTGAGTTGATCAACTTGATTCACTCTTGACTTAGTATTGATCAACCTTGAATCTTTCCAACTCTCTTCATTTGGATGATGTCATGAGGGTAAACATGAATGATCACACAATCTTCTTCTTCAAGACATGCTTGCAATAAGCTCAACTCTCACATAACCAATCTTTGGATAATTCCTTAATAGCACCTTGGTCAACACATAAACTCCTTGAAACCAATACATGGACTTCAAGAGGTGCATATGGACAAATCCTTCAAATATAACTCAATGCAACCATTAGTCCATAGAGAATGTCATCAAGTACCAAAACCACACATGGGGGCACCGCATGTCCTTTCAATCTCCCCCATTTTGGTAATTGATGACAATCACTTTCAAGAGAGTTTATATAAGGAATTATGCATCACCATGCATTGCAACAACCAATGATGCATGAGTATGAGATGCAGATGCTTAGGAACAAAACCAAAGCAAGAACAAAACTCTGAATACTTCTCCACAAAACTCTCTGAAACTTCTCCCCCATTGGCATCGATTGCCAAAATGGGAGAAAAGTTTAGAAGGCCAATAAATTGTGTTCCTCCATAAATTGTGTATTTCTCAACAAGATAGTGGAATGCAATACACATATCCAATGGTAAATACTTGGAGGAAGACAAAATATATTGAGGCCCAAAGATTGCAAAAGAATGATATGCCACAAGAACATAACAAAGAGAGAAACGAGTAATCAAGCAATCCAAAGATACCAATTGAAGCAAGCTATCAAAAGATACCAATTGAACCAACTAGACCAATGATCCTATTTTCCACATGAATAAAAGATATTGTGATATGAGCAAATGAGTGTTCTAGAGAAACTAGAGAAGCTCCCCATGATTTGTGCACAATTTAGTTTTGTAATTGGATACAACGAGCACAAAATAGGATCATCACTACCCCAAGATCAATAGAACCTCACGACAAGTGCAAGAGAGCATGGAGTATTCTAAATAAACTAGTGAAGCTCCCCATGATTTGTGCACTCCTTAGAATATTTGCATTAGGATACCAAGTAAACAAAATAGGATCATCACTCCCCGAAAATCAATAGAAACTCACAACAAGTGCAAGTGAGCATGTAGGACACAAAGCCTAGAACTTGCAACAAACAAATGGTTGAGCAACATGTAAAAGAGGCAACTTAAGAATAGGCTCAACCAAAATGATGTGTGTGAGTCATGGCAAAGCACTTGAGAAGACTGAAATAAGGATGAGCATTAAGCATCGACATAGTCTTGGATAAATGAGATACATGGTGCATGAAATTCCTCCCCCCACACACCCAACTAACAAATGGGTTCACAAGCTCACTAAAAAGAAAATGACAAAGCTTGCGACAACCCATGGTGAAGATAGAAGAAGAAAGACTCATCAAGACGAAGGATACCAATTAAGATGGCAAAACCCTCATAAGGACAAGCATGAGGAAAATAATCTTAACCACACAAGAGTGCATCAAGATGCAATGAGATAAGACACACACTCAAGGCAAAATCTTTCATAGAGCCACCAAAGAAATAACATAAGAAAGACAAGGTGGACGTGAAAGAAAGGATATCATCTAGAGATGCAACTTCTCTCAAGTGTATAAGATTCTAGGTAGACGAAATCATGATGATATATATCTACAAAGAAGGATGTACACCCAAAATAGTTACAACACGAAGGAACAAGATATCCAAAAGGAAGTCATACATATATGATAAGATATTTGCTTGGTAGCATATCACATGGCTAGATATGGTCTTATTGTATATAAATGAATTCCTACCACACAACCATCAAAGACATCACAACTAGCAACATGAGATAGTCATTGAGATGCTTTGAGAAAGGAAACAAGTATCACAAGATGGAATGAATAGCATGCCAAGATGCAACCTACACAAGGTTGAATGCAAGAAAATAATGCATGACAAGATACTTGTTACCGAGATATAATTGGAAGGATGTAGAAGAAACCAATTGAAGGTAGTAGATAGTAGTTCATTGAGCATCCTAGCTTGACTCCAATAAGCTCATGGTGACACCACCTTCCTTGTGAGTGAGCCGAGCATCCAATGTATCCTAGAACAACAACACAAACAAAATGGCACCCAACCTCATTGGCACCAAAGAGTTAGAGAACCAACAATACATAGGACAAACTCCACATAAATATGTGCATATAGATATGAAAATGAATTTCATGCACATCTCATCGAATTTGAGACTTGGTGGAGTTTCCCCTATATATTGGGTCAAAGAAAGAAAGCATGCCAAAGAGACTACATGAAGTTAATATACATGCTCAATACTTTCAAGAACCAAAACCAATTGACAAATAAAAACCAAGTGAAAAAAGATACCAAATGAATAAATCAACACTTGGAGGATATCCATAACAGATACATCGAGGAATGAGATATCCATTGAGACACACTAAATAAAAGATATCAAACTCCCAAAAGAGAGGATGGTTCCAAACAAACCAAGCTCTCTACAAAGTTTCATGATGGCACAAAGTACCAAAACGAAAACGGCTTGCCTTCCACCAACACACACTTGACAAGGATCGCAAGATGAGTGTTTTATAGAAAATAGGATAGCTCCCCCAAGACTAGTGCATTATAGAGAATTTGCATTTGAATACAAAATGCACAAGGTGGGATCACCACTTTCACTATATCTAGAAAACACTAGACAAGATCAAGAAATTAACAAGATCCACAAGTGGTATGGAAGACAAAGGGAGTTGATACATTCCTTGGCAAGAGAAAAGGCAAATAAAAGCAAAAGCCAATATAAAGAAGATCAATAAATTCTACCACACAAGTGAGTACCAATTGTCAAAAGACAAGAAGTAAATGGAAATAATTACCGGTGGTAGATAGCAAGGATATCCAACAAAAATCTTCACACCACACACAAGCAAATTGCAACTTGTAGAGCTAACATGCCACCTAGGAACAAGATAATTTACAATATCAATTCTAGGTGACAATATCTCAAATATACACATTTTCCAGGCTTGTAATATGCACATAGCATATTACTCCCACATAATGTGATACCAATAAGAACTTAACAAGAGGCAATAAGAGGATCCAACAAGAGATAATTAATGGACTATTTAGAATTTGAATTTCTCATGAGAAGACATACCACATAGCTACTAGATAATCTTGTAATTTCAATACTAGATGGTATTCCTCATGTACACACATTTATAGGATTATGAGGTGTACAAACCACATCACTCCCCCATAATGGGATATTCCATTAATCTCTCACAAGAGCCAACTAGGATACAAACAAGAAGCATAAAGGCTCAACGCACGACACACACGTACATGATGTGTAAACCAACAAACACATACTTGATTGCTCAAGATAAGCAAGTTGGAAAAACAACATATACAAACACATGCAAGGAACAAAACCAAAACATGCAAAGGGTGTCACATCCCTAATTCTGGTCTGACCTATGCCAATTTCCATGTGTGCATCATGTTTAAATTCAAATGAAACTTGAATTGAGGAATTTTCAAAAGCCTCAGAAACACCTCTAAAAATAACCAACATTTAAATCTCATCAAATGAGTCCAAGAAATTGTTCCTATTATTCTGTAGAAATATTGGCATGAGGTAAAATTCAAACCAATATTTTTGGAGTCACAGAAATAATTTATTTTTGGTCTTTGATTTAAATCAATTATATATTTGGGTTGGAATTATTTCTGCTATATAAGAAATAATGTTCAAATATTTTGTAAGTTTGCATGTGACCTTGGACTAGCTCTCTGAGTTCACATAAAAATTTACAGAAAGTTTTAAAATGGTTTAGTTTCCAAACTAAACCAAAACAAAATAACAGAAATAGAAAAGAAACAAAAGAGAGAGAGAAGAAAGTTACCTAGCGCAACCGGCCCAGCACTGTAGCTGATCGGCCCAGCCCACCACCGCCTCCTCCCTGTCGCCTTCCTCCTCGCGCCAGTAGGGAGAGGCGTGTCGCCTGCGCGCGCACCCGCGGCCACCTCCTGCTTCCACCTCCTCCTGCCTCCCTGCTCGCTTCCTTGACCACCTGGAGACGCCCCGCAGCCCCCCTGGCCCCTCTCACTCTCTCCCGTGCTCCTTCCCTCCTCTGGCTCTCTTCCTCTCTGCCCGAGCGGAGCTCGCCGCTGCCGTACGCCGTAGACGCAGCCTCCCTGCTCCCCTCGCCTCCCCGACGTGTCCACGAGCATCGCCACGACGCCCCCGTCCTCTCCGCCGAGCCACGCAACTTGAAGACCCCCGAAGCGCCGTCCCCGACCCCTTCTTCCTCCTCGGGTCACCGGAGATCGTCGCCACCGATTCGTCGTCCACAGGGCCTCCCCGAGCTAGCTGACCCCCTCTCCGACTCCGCTGTGAGCTCCTCTTCCTCTCCGCCTAGCTCCCGTGCTCATTTGGCCTCCGTAGCCGCCGTCTCCACCGCGCCCGAAAGCTCCCCGCCGCCGGCCATGGCGCCGTCGTGGCTAGAGCCACAGTGGCTCGAAGCCAAGCTCACCGTTGTGCTCAGCACACCACCAGGAGTCCGTAGCGCCCACTAGCCCCCCCTGCCTTGCACCGTAGCGCCAAACCCGCCACCACCCGAACTCCGGCAGCCGCAAAAGAATTCGCCGGTGTCAGCTCCGGCCACCACAGCTGCTGTCGCTTGTTGCTTTGGATGCGCCTCAGTCCCAGGAACCCATAGGAGCAAACCGTGCATCGAATGGTGCTTCGTAGCGAGTGCACGGTGCACTTCCGCCGTCGGCTGTGGTCGTCGCCGGCGCAACTCCAGCGTGCTGACGTGGCGCCATCATTAGGGGCTAATGACCCTGCTAGTTAAGCCCTCTCCCACTAACGTATGGGCCCCACGCCCTTAATTAATCTTTGTTTATTTTCTATTAAGTTTTAACCTAACCACCGTGGGCCCACGCGTCAGCTTTGACCAAGCTGACGTGGCCGTTGACTGGACCCACATGTCAGCTACACATACCAGCCTGAGACACTGATCAGTGGACCCCACTGGTCAGGTTTGACATGGACCGCACCCCGTTGACTCGCCTACATCATGCTGACGTAGTGCTGACGTAGTAATGCAATTAAATAAATCTATTTGATTTATTTATTTTCAGAAAATGCCCAAAACTTCTAAAATCATATAAAATCAACCGTAGCTCAGAATGAAATAATTTATATATGAAAAATGATCAGAAAAATCCAATCTATCCATCTGTACCATTTTCATGCATGTTAGAACAACTTATAGCTGCTGATTAGCACAAATCATATAAATGGCATTTTAATATCCACATATGGAGTTTGAATTTGAATCTTGGATTCAAACCAACTTCATTTAATCTGGTTGCTAGCTGCATTAGCTCAAACCACAGCATATTGCCATGTCACACTCATGCATCATATTGTTGCATTTCATTGATTGTGTTCTTTCTCTGTTGCCGGTGTTTGTCCCCTCTCGAGAGACGTGGTTCCGACGATGAGTTCGATGACACCAATGAAGAACTATATTATCTTCAGAAGTGCCAGGCAAGCAAAACCCCCTTGTTCATTCCGATAAAATCCCACTCTCTCGCTCCTGCTCTCTTTTACTGCATTAGGACAACAATGAGATATTTGTTATTTGCTGCGGTAGCTGAACCCCTTTATCCTTTGCATGACCTGTCATTGCCACAGTAAATAGATGAAACCCACTAGCATGAGTAGGAGTTGTTTGAGCCCTGTTGTGCCTACTCATTCATGCTTGTTTGTCATGCCTGCTACTTCTTAGAGTTGAGTCGGGTCTGATTCATCGGGGATGAATCAGAGGTGTGTGAACATGTCCTACCGTTGAGAGCTAAGTGTGTGAACACGATTTGGTAAAGGTAGCGGTGAGAGGCCATGTAGGAGTTGTCTCATTGCAACCGTCCTCAGGAACTGAGTTCTGTGTTTGTGATCCAACCAGTTACTACCACACATTGGGTTCCGGTAACTCGACCCCTCTCGGCTTATTAACCAACTTGATCTCTGTCCAGGAGTTGCAACTAGTTTCTGGTGTTTGTAGGTAGTGTTAGTAGTCTACCAAGTGGCACCCGGTACAGGTGGGCTTGGGACAGACTAGGCACAGTGGCCCGGTGTACCAAGTAGCACCCGAATGGTGGGCTTGGGAACCCTGCACACATCGTTTGGGGCCGTGAGCGACACCCCGGCCGGATCTCCTTGCGGATGGAACCCGAATAGGTGATAAACCTGGACGAGAGACTTGTGTGGTTAGTCAGGTCGTGGCCGACACCCTCGCTGGGCTTCCGCTTGAAGGTTGCCGAGTACATGTCGTGTAAACGGCGGTAAGTGGTGAGAGCGTGTGTGAAGAAGTACACCCCTGCAGGGTTAATATGATCTATTCGAATAGCCGTGTCCGCGGAAAAGGACTTCTGGGTTGTCTGTACAGTTCATAGACAAGTGAAAGTGGATACTCTAAAATACGCAAGATAAGCGTGAGTGCTATGGATGGCGTTCTCGTAGGGAGACGGGAGCGGATCCATAGTGGTGTATTGATATGGTGAATATGTGGACTCGTGTGCGCCACCTCAAAAGAGTTACTTGCAGTCGTAATTCAAGATAGCCACCGAGTCAAAGCTGGCTTGCTGCAGTTAAACCCCACCATCCCCTTTGTTGATAATGATGCATATGTAGTTAGTTCTGATGTAAGTCTTGCTGGGTACATTTGTACTCACGTTGCTTAATTTATGTTTTTGCAGAGAGACTTCAGTCTCACTAGTAGTTCCACGTGGACTTCGACATTTAGCTTGTTACCTCAGCTACGATCTTGTGCCCTCGGCAGGATCTGATAGACAGTCAGGTTTGTCAGCCTTTTTCATTTGTAGATGTCTGTACTCAGACATGTTAAACTTCCGCTTGTGCTTTGACTTGTATGCTCTGAGTGTTGGGTCATGAGACCCATGTTTGTAATATCTCGCTCCTCGGAGCCTATTGAATAAATACTTGAGTTGTAGAGTCATGTTGTGATGCCATGTTGTATTTGCACATATCGAGCATATTGTGTGTATGTTATTGAAATGCTTGGTATATGTGGGATCTGACTATCTATTTGTTTATCCTTAGTAGCCTCTCTTACCGGGAAATGTCTCCTAGTGTTTTCACTGAGCCATGGTAGCTTGCTACTGCTCCGGAACACTTAGGCTGGACGGCATGTGTCCTTCTTCGTTCCTGTGTCTGTCCCTTCGGGGAAATGTCACGCGATGAATACCGTAGTCATGTTAGCCCGCTACAGCCCGGTTCACCGGAGTCCTGCTAGCCCAGTGCTACAGCCTGGATTCACTCGCTGATGACCGACACGTTCGATGTTGGGTCATGGATGCCTGTCCCTGTAAGTTTGTGCCACTTTGTGTTTACGACTAGCCATGTCAGCCCGGACTCCTTATCATATGGATGCTAGCGACACTATCATATACGTGTGCCAAAAGACGCAAACAGTCCCGGGCAAAGGTAAGGCGACACCCGTGGGGATAACGTGCGTGAGGCCGCAAAGTGATATGAGGTGTTACATGCTAGATCGATGTGGCATTGAGTCGGGGTCCTGACAGTTTTGGTATCAGAGCTTGACTGCCTGTAGGATTACCAAGCCAAACTGGTCGAAGTTGAGTCTAGAAAATCTTTAGTTATATAAGGGAATTGATTGTGGGATGGAACGTAAGGCTCTTTTTACTCCTTTACCTTATGCCCTTCTGATCCGAGTCATCATATCTTTCCTACGGGGTTAAGGAACTAGGCTTTATCTTCTCTCTATCAGGATCACGTGTTACTAATCCATAGACTTATAGGATTAATGGATTCAAGCCTCAGTTCAGTTCCTACTACTTCTGTATGTTAACTGTTGATCTCGAAACCTTGATATTGCGCTTCTGAGTGGTTATGCCACCATTTTTGTAGCATGTCTTAAATCTTTCTGAGCATTTACAGCCGTTATGCTGTCCGAGTCATCCCAGGTTTCTAAATAATCTGATGCAATTGCAAAATCCTTCCCTTGGTTTCGATGTCCTTTCTGGCCAGGTTAACCACACTAAACGGTGAGTTGAGGTACTCTATTGCCTCGACGTATATGTTGGAGCTATTATTATGACCCTAGGTGTCTAGAGTATCACCTAGTAACTTAGCCATGTTTTGTATTCCCAGTGTGATGATTCTGGCCATCATTCTCGAAAGCATCCCGTGATGCCACTTAATAGTAGGTATTCTACTCCTTGGGTTTTGAACCCGAGATTCACCCTACTTACCTTGTGTTGTTAGTGTTTGCTACTTCCTTTAGAATATTAGCAACCTTTGCGATAGCCCTCGAGGTCCGTGGTATATCGTTCTCCCAAATACCATGAACCATTCTTGGCAGGAGTTCTTTTGAACCAAAATATCACAACTAGAGTGCTCTTGATGAGTTCTCCATTCTATATTGTGAATCTGCCAGTTCTACCTTCTGCATGGGTTATCCGGAAGAAATGTTGAGCTTTGCTCGACATACTAATCTATGCATCCACAACTCAGAAAGATATATGTTCCTTTGAGTTGTCCTTCCTTAGTTGTTTTCTGACCTTCGTCTATCAATTGATAGTCAAGAGTATGCGTGCATTTGTTCATCGATGCCTGTCACTCTTGTGGTCCGTGAAGCCATTCTATTCCAGAATGACTAGGAGAAACAAACTCCAGTACCTCATCCATATCCAGGATTGGGTCAAAGCAGTTGTGCTCCGCAGATCAAATACTAATCCAGCTTTTGTTCTGCTCCACCTTGGAGTATTACCATCTTTATATCAATAATATCATGGGAATTGCACACCATCCTATGAACTCTTGATACAGTGATACTCTCTCCATCATTATCCATTTCTCGGTTCCCGTGTTGTTGCAACCGGAATGTCGACAAGTGAATCGTGATGTGTGAAATCAATACTCCTAGCAACCTTGTTGCTTGGTAGTTAAAGGACAATAATTTCATTCTTAGCGTGTTGGTTCTTGAATCATCATTCTAAGACTAATCGTGCTACCTAGTCCTTATTTCCGGTGCACCTTTCGATCAATGAGTTAGGGCTATGCCAATCCCTTGCTTGTTTGATCATCTCGTCTTGCCCTGAAAAGCAAGATTGTTCTCGAGCTAAATAGCATATCGGTGGTTTGTGATTTTTTGATTATCTTCTCGGAAGCATCACCAGGTTGTCACCTGAACGCTATGTTGAGTTCGTGATCATGTTGGTTCTCCTCCAAACCACCCATTCTCCAAGAATCTGTGTGGGATACCCGTGAGCTAGTTGGTTAAGCCAAACGACAACTTGGAGAGTTGGAAGATAAAAGCTTGTATGACTTAGTTCATGTTAAGGGATATCTTTTTGTGTGTGTGTGTGTGTGTTGAAGAAAGACGGTATTTTCATTTATTGACCCTCATGATCAGTTAATGGACCTATCATCTTATCCAAACTTTGATTTGAGTGTGGGCTATTCTCAGATCAAATTAGAACCAACGATATTCGTAATGTTGTCTTACTCGTGGTTTTTCCTCGAGCATACACCATTATATTCTTTGGTCTGACCAATACTATCACCGTGTTCACATGATGGCGGAAGTCCAGTGATATGGAAATTCCAATGAGTTACTGTTGAGCCCATCAGCAGCATTTTGTCTCCCCCATGATTCATGTTGAACATCAACCTAGTGTTGAAAATTTTGTAAGCAATGCCTTCGTGTTCTGTTCATGAAGCTTATGCTTGGATGGAAGAAGTGATTTCCTTGAATTCATGTGCATTTGGTGCAAGTTGCCACCGTGAGTTCAAGACAGATTGTTTTATTTTCCCTGGAATCATCCCAGGTCAGTCATGCATGTGCGAAGTATGCTATGGTTTGACAGGCTCGCAACCTTCATTCCATATGTGTCCCTAGCACACCAAGCCACTGATTGAATTGTTCAAGGAGAAGAAGTTTCTTCATAAGAGCTAATCATATGACTTATGTAAGGACTTCGATATCCCCAATGATGGTTCCCAACCAGAACTCGGTAGTGTTTTATCATAAGACTACTATGTGGTTATGTTTGTCTTGGACATCATGTTCACATGTTGTAGAAGAACCAGCTCATGTTTTGGAGCTTGCTATCGTAGTTCATTCTCCGAGAATCTCGCAACGTCATCTAATCGATTTGTGTTGCAAACTTTCATTTTTCTTCCTAGACTCGATGAGTCTGGATTATTCTGACACCAACCAGATCTGAATCTCAGGCAGATATGATGGTTGGACCTTTTCCCAAGAACTATAATCTTGGTCCCTCGATAACCGGTAAAGTGGATGTCGTGGCCAACACACCCAGCCGGAAGACCTATTATTGTAGTATCTTGATTGAAGAAGTTGGCCACCTCCCCATAAGGACTTCGTAGGATTTACTCCCTAGTTGTTCCTTATGGATTTTTGTGTTCCCGAAGTCCGACCTTTTACTTGATGTTCTCGATATCAAACCATAATTATCTATGGATTACGCTAGCACATCAAGGAGAACATTAGAAGCGGAGTGATAAATGTCTCTCGGTCGATCATCCAGATTTTATTCCCTTGGCCTTGCTAAGGTGAAATCTGAGAAGGTGTCATCTTCCTTTGCATCTGCATCTTCCATCGGTGTTCATCATGGTAGTACGTTGTGTTGCCAGGATCCTTGACACGGATGTTGGTAAGACCCTGATGAATATGGAAATGCTCAAGTTCTTGAGAGCACGCTCAGTCACTAGGTTATATCCCCGGTATCCATTGGATTGTGCCTTCCATTTGCCGAGTTGTCTTATAACTCTAGTTTCCTTTCCAAATTGAGTATGCCACTCTTTTGAACTCTTCCAAAGGATCATTTGTGATTGCCTTAAGTCGGTATAAAGAGTTTAATGATCTCTGAATCAAAGGTAATTCTTTTTGCCACTTAAGGGGATATTTCTACAAGTCACCTTCCCTAAGGTGTATCGTTGTGGTATCATGGCAACTCAACTCCTCGCTACGTTGACAATCATTTACCACCTTCTTAAGTGTGGAATTGTTGTCTACCTAGTGAACCCTCGTCATCTGTTCCACTCCATCCCTCTAGATGTATGCTTCGTGTCTCAGTTCGGGGGATGCTGCTATGTCTCATCCCATGAGTTGATCCTGAGTTGTTTGGCCTTCGAGAAGATCAATTCTTCTAGAGTTTCCCTTTCCTCTTCTTGTCATGTTAGTTGGAGTTCTCAGAGGAAGACGTCGAGCCAAAGATGGTGATCGAATCAACGCTCTTATGAAGTGCACCCTGGATCGTGAAGATTATACTAGTTTGTGTTTCCCTTCATCTTACCCTACGTTTGAATCTCGAGATGAGATTCTTGTTTAGTGGGGGTGAGTTGTCACATCCCTAATTCTGGTCTGACCTATGCCAGCTTCCATGTGTGCATCATGTTTAAATTCAAATGAAACTTGAATTGAGGAATTTTCAAAAGCCTCAAAAAAACCTCTAAAAATAACCAACATTTAAATCTCACCAAATGAGTCCAAGAAATTGTTCCTGTTATTCTGTGGAAATATTGGCATGAGGTAAAATTCAAACCAATATTTTTGGAGTCACAGAAATAATTTATTTTGGGTCTTTGATTTAAATCAATTATATATTTGGGTTGGAATTATTTCTGCTATATAAGAAATAATGTTCAAATATTTTGTAAGTTTGCATGTGACCTTGGACTAGCTCTCTGAGTTCACATAAAAATTTACAGAAAGTTTTAAAATGGTTTAGTTTCCAAACTAAACCAAAACAAAATAACAGAAATAGAAAAGAAACAAAAGAGAGAGAGAAGAAAGTTACCTAGCACTTACCTGCAGCACAACCGGCCCAGCACTGTAGCTGGCCGGCCCAGCCCACCACCGCCTCCTCCCTGTCGCCTTCCTCCTCGCGCCAGTAGGCAGAGGCGTGTCGCCTGCGCGCGCACCCGCGGCCACCTCCTGCTTCCACCTCCTCCTGCCTCCCAGCTCGCTTCCTCGACCACCTGGAGACGCCCCGCAGCCCCCCCTGGCCCCTCTCACTCTCTCCCGTGCTCCCTCCCTCCTCTGGCTCTCTCCCTCTCTGCCCGAGTGGAGCTCGCCGCCGCCGTACGCCGTAGACGCAGCCTCCATGCTCCCCTCGCCTCCCCGACATGTCCACGAGCATCGCCACGACGCCCCCGTCCTCTCCGCCGGGCCACGCGACTTGAAGACCCCTGAAGCGCCGTCCCCGACCCCTTCTTCCTCCTCGGGTCACCGGAGATCGTCGCCGCCGATTCTTTGTCCACAGGGCCTCCCCAAGCTAGCTGACCCCCTCTCCGACTCCGCTGTGAGCTCTTCTTCCTCTCCCCCTAGCTCCCGTGCTTGTTTGGCCTCCGTAGCCGCCGTCTCCACCGTGCCCGAAAGCTCCCCGCCGCCGGCCATGGCGCCGTCGTGGCTAGAGCCATAGTGGCTCGAAGCCAAGCTCGCCGTTGCGCTCAGCGCACCACCAGGAGTCCGTAGCACCCACTAGCCCCCCCGCCTTGCACCGTAGCGCCAAACCCGCCACCACCCAAACTCCGGCAGCCGCAAAAGAGCTCGCCGGCGTCAGCTCCGGCCACCACAGCTGTTGTCGCTTGTTGCTTTGGGTGCGCCTCAGTCCCAGGAACCCATAGGAGCAAACCGTGCATCGAATGGTGCTTCGTAGCGAGTGCACGGTGCACTTCCGCCGTCAGCTGTGGTCGTCGCCGCCGCAACTCCGGTGTGCTGACGTGGCGCCATCATTAGGGGCTAATGACCCTGCTAGTTAAGCCCTCTCCCACTGACGTATGGGCCCCACGCCCTTAATTAATCTTTGTTTATTTTCTGTTAAGTTTTAACCTAACCACCATGGGCCCACACGTCAGCTTTGACCAAGCTGACGTGGTCGTTGACTGGACCCACATTTCAGCTACACATACCAGCCTGAGACACTGATCAGTGGACCCCACTGGTCAGGTTTGACCTGGACCGCACCCCGTTGACTCGCCTACGTCATGCTGACGTAGTGCTGACGTAGTAATGCAATTAAATAAATCTATTTGATTTATTTATTTTCAGAAAATGCCCAAAACTTCTAAAAATCATATAAAATCAACCGTAGCTCAGAATGAAATAATTTATATATGAAAAATGATCAGAAAAATCCAATCTATCCATCTGTACCATTTTCATGCATGTTAGAACAACTTATAGCTGCTGATTAGCACAAATCATATAAATGGCATTTTAATATCCACATATGGAGTTTGAATTTGAATCTTGGATTCAAACCAACTTCATTTAATCTGGTTGCTAGTTGCATTAGCTCAAACCACAGCATATTGCCATGTCACACTCATGCATCATATTGTTGCATTTCATTGATTGTGTTCTTTCTCTGTTGCCGGTGTTTGTCCCCTCTCGAGAGACGTGGTTCCGACGATGAGTTCGATGACACCAATGAAGAACTATATTATCTTCAGAAGTGCCAGGCAAGCAAAACCCCCTTGTTCATTCCGATAAAATCCCACTCTCTCGCTCCTGCTCTCTTTTACTGCATTAGGACAACAACGAGATATTTGTTATTTGTTGCGGTAGCTGAACCCCTTTATCCTTTGCATGACCTGTCATTGCCACAGTAAATAGATGAAACCCACTAGCATGAGTAGGAGTTGTTTGAGCCCTGTTGTGCCTACTCATTCATGCTTGTTTGTCATGCCTGCTACTGCTTAGAGTTGAGTCAGGTCTGATTCATCGGGGATGAATCAGAGGTGTGTGAACATGTCCTACCGTTGAGAGCTAAGTGTGTGAACACGATTTGGTAAAGGTAGCGGTGAGAGGCCCTGTAGGAGTACATGGTGGGTTGTCTCATTGCAACCGTCCTCAGGAACTGAGTTCTGTGTTTGTGATCCATGACCAGTTACTACCACACATTGGGTTCCGGTAACTCGACCCCTCTTGGCTTATTAACCAACTTGATCTCTGTCCAGGAGTTGCAACTAGTTTCTGGTGTTTGTAGGTAGTGTTAGTAGTCTACCAAGTGGCACCCGGTACAGGTGGGCTTGGAACAGACTAGGCACAATGGCCCGGTGTACCAAGTAGCACCCGGATGGTGGGCTTGGGAACCCTGCACACATCGTTTGGGGCCGTGAGCGACACCACGGCCGGATCTCCTTGCGGATGGAACCCGAATAGGCGATAAAGCTGGACGAGAGACTTGTGTGGTTAGTCAGGCCGTGGCCGACACCCTCGCTGGGCTTCCGCTTGAAGGTTGCCGAGTACATGTCGTGTAAACGGCGGTAAGTGGTGAGAGCATGTGTGAAGAAGTACACCCCTGCAGGGTTAATATGATCTATTCGAATAGCCGTGTCCGCGGAAAAGGACTTCTAGGTTGTCTGTACAGTTCATAGACAAGTGAAAGTGGATACTCTAAAATACGCAAGATAAGCGTGAGTGCTATGGATGGCGTTCTCGTAGGGAGACGGGAGCGGATCCATAGTGGTGTATTGATATGGTGAATATGTGGACTCGTGTGCGCCACCTCAAAAGAGTTACTTGCGGTCGTAATTCAGGATAGCCATCGAGTCAAAGCTGGCTTGCTGCAGTTAAACCCCACCATCCCCTTTGTTGATAATGATGCATATGTAGTTAGTTCTGATGTAAGTCTTGCTGGGTACATTTGTACTCACGTTGCTTAATTTATGTTTTTGCAGAGAGACTTCAGTCTCGCTAGTAGTTCCACGTGGGCTCCGACGTTTAGCTTGTTACCTCAGCTACGATCTTGTGCCCTTGGCAGGATCTGATAGACAGTCAGGTTTCTCAGCCTTTTTCATTTGTAGATGTCTGTACTCAGACATGTTAAACTTCCGCTTGTGCTTTGACTTGTATGCTCTGAGTGTTGGGTCATGAGACCCATGTTTGTAATATCTCGCTCCTCGGAGCCTATTGAATAAATACTTGAGTTGTAGAGTCATGTTGTGATGCCATGTTGTATTTGCACATATCGAGCATATTGTGTATATGTTATTGAAATGATTGGTATGTGTGGGATCTGACTATCTAGTTGTTTATCCTTAGTAGCCTCTCTTACCGGGAAATGTCTCCTAGTGTTTACACTGAGCCATGGTAGCTTGCTACTGCTCCAGAACACTTAGGCTGGCCGGCATGTGTCCTTCTTCGTTCATGTGTCTGTCCCTTCGGGGAAATGTCACGCGATGAATACCGTAGTCCTGTTAGCCCGCTACAGCCCGGTTCACCGGAGTCCTGCTAGCCCAGTGCTACAGCCTGGATTCACTCGCTGATGACCGACACGTTCGATGTTGGGTCATGGATGCATGTCCCTGTAAGTTTGTGCCACTTTGTGTTTACGACTAGCCATGTCAGCCCGGGCTCCTTATCATATGGATGCTAGCGACACTATCATATACGTGTGCCAAAAGATGCAAACGGTCCCGGGCAAAGGTAAGGAGACACCCGTGGGGATACCATGCGTGAGGCCGCAAAGTGATATGAGGTGTTACATGCTAGATCGATGTGGCATTGAGTCGGGGTCCTGACAAAGGGGCAAGTAACTTTCAATGTAAACAATTTAAGTACAAGTTACCGCAAGGAGGCACATTGGATATAAGATAGAAACTTGATAACCCAATTGACTTTGCTTGAGACAACAAGAATGATGAAGTCCCCTTAATTCTTCATAATGTAGACAAGTCTCCAATGACCTCCAACAACAGCTATTGATCAAGTTTGAGCTTGTTGGTCCCCAACCAAGTTGGGTCCTAAGAGGTTAGTCACAATAGGCTTGGCTACCCAAATGGTTCCTTTCTTGACACCACTTTGAGTACCAACAAACTTGGCAAACACATTGCCAACCTTATCCTTCCCAAGAGAATAGATATCATGAATAATAATTGGGTTGGATAGGTTACCACTAGTGCATGAAGAAGCGACGTGACCTTTCTCACGACATAAGTAGCAACGTCTGCTCTTCACTTTCCTCTCACTTGATTTCTCAACAAGAGAAGCATTAACTTGAGTCTTCTTGGCAAGTGGCCTCTCTTCAACTTGAGGTTGAGCATGAGATTGAACTTGTGGCCACTTCCCTTGTTGCTTGTCACTAATGGCCTTCTTATTCAATGGGCAAGATCTAACATGATGCCCTTCAATTTTGCATTTGAAGCAAAAAAACTTAGCCGAATTCTTGACTTGTTCTTGGCCCTTTTCTTGATCATCTTGGACTTATTCTTATTATTGGAGTTGAATCCATGTCCACCTTTGTCGTTGGGGGATTTTTTCACACTCAAGATATTGTTGAGTGTGGATTTCCCTTCATGACTCTTTTCCAAGTCTTTCTTCAAAGAAGTGACTTGGGCCTTGAGCTCTTTGATTTCCTCTACATGGTTAGTCTCAACACAAGTACTAGAGGAAGTATAAGCTTCACCGTTAGAGCAACAAGGCAAGGAAAGAAATTCATCACAAGATGTACCAACATTGTGAGTAGATGAATTACAAGGACTAGCACATGGCAATATAGCATTTTGAGTAGAAGTAGTGCTAGTATCCACATGAGGCTCACTAGATGTTACCTTAGAAATCATGGCCTCATGAGCGCTATCTTTAGCTCATTGTGGGATACTAGAAGATCATAATGAGAGCTTGAGAGATTTTCATGGTTTCCTTCCAATTTCCCATAATTGCTAGATAGCAACTCAAGTTGAGCCCAAAGCTCAACATTCTCCTTCAAAATGGATGCTTCACAAGTAATAGAGTTAGTAGCCCAAGCATCATCACTAACAACAATAGGAGAGGACGACTTGGCAAGCTCTTTTAAATAAGAAGCTTCAAGTTGAGCATGAGACTCGGTGAGTTTTATGAGCTCACCCTTGATGACCCTTGAGCCATTTTCGAGGTACTCAAAATCCTCAAGGAGCCTAGCATGAGCAACTTCAAGCTTAGCATTTTTAGTTTTGAAATCATTGGCCACCTTGAGTGCTCTATCATGAGATTCCTTTATTATAGATAATTCTAGAGCAAAGGTCTCCTCAAGAGATTCGGAGGTGGTTTGTTCATGTTCAATAGCTTGAGATAGCTCCGCGATCTCATTTGCGTAATCACGCTCATGAGCTTCCATTTTCTCAATGGTGACCTCATGCTCCTCTAGATGATATTCCAACTCCTCAATGTATTTCTTGCCTTCAATAGCAATAGACATGATTTCCATGAAGTTGGAACAACCAAGTTTATTTTTGTGAAGAGCTTTATAAATCATTTCCCCCTTAGTTTTTAAGGAGGCAACATTATCATTCTCTTCATCATTATCCTCATCATCATTAGCATCAACATCATCATCAAGAGACATATTGAGGTACAAAGTAGGAGATACCTTTGACGCCTTAGCCATAAGGAAAAAAGCAATAGAGATGATGTAGGATCCCTTGAGGCACCATTAAACACCACATCTTGTTCCATGGAGTGTTGGGTTTCCTCTACATTGTTAGCACAACAATTAGAGGAAATAGATGCATTTTTATCATGGCAACAAGACATAGAAAGCATATCATCATGAGATTTAGTCAAGCAATTTCTACATGATATGCAGGGACTATCAACACAAGCATGTGAAACATTTGGAGTGCTCGAAGTGTTAAAGCCCAAATAAGGAGCATTGCAATAATATAGTGATGAAGGATCATCCACAATAAGCATACTATCATCATTGCAATGACCAACACTACTCACCATATCATTATCTTGTGGCAAACCACATGTAGGTGAAGTAGAAGAAGTTGATAAGACTATACGGCCGGAGGTGGAGGGAGAACAAACATCCCCACAAATCTTGGACACACCATATTTATCTTGAAGCTTCATCCACAACTTATGAGCATCCCGGAACAGCATGAGTTGAAATATAACTACATTGCTCAAAGCATCGAAAAGCACATTAGAAGCTTGAGCATTGAGATAAGAGTTTTTCTCATCCTGTAAAGATAATCTTTGGGGATCCCTTGGACAAGAAAACCCATATCTACAATTCGCTCTAAATTTGGATCCATGACCCTAAAGAGATTAAGCATGCGAATTACCCAAACATCAAAATTTGTGCCATCGAAACTAAGAGTGTCAGAGAATCCTAATCCCTTAGTTGACATCTTTAATCTCTAGGCGGTAAAGCCTAATAAGGAGAGATGAGGCTCTGATACCAATTCAAAGATCGTGGATGTCGCCTAGAGGGGGGTGAATAGGCGCTTTAAAATAATTATGGTTTAGGCTTGAACGAATGCGGAATAAACCTAGTGGTTAATTTGTCAAGCACAAAACCTACAACAACTAGGCTCACCTATGTGCACCAACAACTTATGCTAAGCAAGATAAGTAACTATGTGATAGCTAGATATATGACAAAGAACAGTATGTCTATCACAAAGTAAAGTGCATAAGTAAAGGGCTCGGGTAAGAGATAACCGAGGCACCTGGAGAGGAGATGTATCCTGAAGTTCACACCCTTGAGGATGCTAATCTCCATTTGGAGCGGTGTGGAGGCACAATGCTCTCCAAGAAGCCACTAGGGCCACCGTAATCTCCTCACGCCCTCGCACAATGGAAGATGTCGTGATTCCACTAAGGGACCCTTGAGGGCGGTCACCGAACACATACAAATGGCAATCCTCGGGGGCGGTCACCGAACCCGTACACTTTGGCAACCCTTGGGGGCGGTCACTGGTACCCGTCAAATTGCTCAGGGCAATCTCCACAACCTAATTGGAGACCTAGACGCTTGCCCGGAGCTTTACACCACAATGATTGAGCTCCGAACAACACCAACCATCAACGGCGCCAAGGCACCCAAGAGGAACAAGCTCTAGGGTGCCCAAACACCCAAGAGTAATAAGCTTCTCAAACTTCACTTCCATGTATCACCGTGGAGAACTCAAACTGATGCACCAAATGCAATGGCAAGGGCACACAGAGTGCCCAAGTCCTTCTCTCCCAAATCCCACCAAAGCAACTAATGCTAGGGAGGAAAATGAGAGGAAGAACGAAAGAAGAACACGGAGAACTCCAAGATCTAGATCCAAGGGGTTCCCCTCACTTAGAGGAGAAAGTGATTGGTGGAAACATGGATCTAGATATCCTCTCTCTTTTCCCTCAAGAACTAGCAAGAATTATTGCAGGGATTGAGAGTTAGCAAGCTCGAAGAAGGTCAACAATGGGGGAAGAACACGAGCTCAAGAGATAAGGTTCAATGGGGAAGAAGACCCCCTTTTATAGGTCACCACGAATCTGCCCGTTATGTGCAGAAAACTGTAGGACCAGTATAACCAGTGCACGAACCGGTACAACCGGTCAAAGCAGAGGAAAAACGAGCCTGTAGGAAAAGCTCTAAGCGGTACAACAGCCTGGGGAACCGGTAGTACCGGTTGAACCGGTACAACCGGTCAACAACCGCCCAAGAACCGCTCCAAAACAGAAACTAGTTCGGTGGTAGAGCGGTACATGGCCGGTACAACCTTTGGACCAATTTTGGAGCGGTACAACCCCTCCAAACACCATTACAACCGCTCAACCGGTACAACCTCTCTATGGGGCGGTACAACCTCTCTATGAAAAACAGCTAAGAACAAAACAGCCATAACTTTCGCATACGAGCTCCGAATTCGACGAAATCAAGTTCGTTGGAAAGCTAGCGACAAAGGCTAACACAATCTTGATAGAAATAACAAAAAGAAGAAAATAATAAGAGGCCCATAAGAAAATGGTGAGAACCCTTCGTCGAATAATACCAGTAAAAACTCCAACACCGAAAACGCAATAGAAGAAGCATGTGAACTCCGTTTTCGATGAACTCGAGCTCGTCATCAAGATGACCATAAGCTCTAAGACTCACAAAGAGAATCAAACAAAACCAAGAAAGATGATGCAAGGGTGCAATGGTTTGAGCTCTCTACGAATGATACGACCAAGCTACTCATCGAGAGCCCCCCTTGATAGTATGGCAATCGATCCTATAACCCGGTCTCCCAACTACCACCATGAGACCGGTAGAAGAGAAAACCTATCAAGGGCAAACCTTTGTCTTACACATGGTCCACTTGAGCTAGATGATGACGATCTTGACTCCCTCAAGTTGGACCACCTTTCTTGATTGCATTGGCTCGATGAAGACTAGATGATTGCTCCCCCATACTCAACTATGGGTGAGCCACTCTTCGGCACATCTTCACAAGTCCATTGATGCCACAATGGATGCAAGCTTCAAGCACTTGATCTCTTCGTGATGCTCCACTTGAACTTGCACACGACAATCTTGATGACGATCACCACTTGATGTCATCCTCTCAATGGGTTGAGTGATATCTTCCTCTTGATGCAAGCCCATGAACACATACCTAACCCCACATAGAACTCTCACATAGACCATGGGTGAGTACACAAAGCACAATGGACAATGCTTATCATACCATGGGATCACTTGATCCCTCTCAGTACATCTTTTACACTTTCTGAGTTGATCAACTTGATTCGCTCTTGACTTAGTCTTGATCAACATTGAATCTTTCCAACTCTCTTCATTTGGATGATGTCATGAAGGTAAACATGAATGATCACACAATCTTCTTCTTCAAGACATGCTTGCAATAAGCTCAACTCTCACATGACTAATCTTTGGATAATTCCTTAATAGCACCTTGGTCAACACATAAACTCCTTTAAACCAACAAATGGACTTCAAGAAGTGCATATGGACAAATCCTTCAAATATAACTCAATGCAACCATTAGTCCATAGAGAATGTCATCAATTACCAAAACCACACATGGGGGCACCGCATGTCCTTTCAGAGTAGTCATCAGCGTTGCTCTGCCAGACGTTCATAACATTTGGCGTTGCTCCTGCAGCGGGTTTGGCCCCTAGCAATGCTTCCAGGACGTAAGTCTTCTGTGCAGCAATGAGGATAATCCTCAAGTTACGGACCCAGTCCGTGTAATTGCTACCATCATCTTTCAACTTAGCTTTCTCTAGGAACGCATTAAAATTCAACGGAACAACAACACGGGCCATTTATCTACAATAACATAGATATGCAAAATACTATCAGGTACTAAGTTCATGATAAATTAAAGTTCAATTAATCATATTACTTAAGAACTCCCACTTAGATAGACATCCCTCTAATCGTCTAAGTGATCACGTGATCCATATCAACTAAACCATGTCTGATCATCACGTGAGATGGAGTAGTTTTCAATGGTGAACATCACAATGTTGATGATATCTACTATATGATTCACACTCGACCTTTTGGTCTTACTGTTCCGAGGCCATATCTGCATATGCCAGGCTCGTCAAGTTTAACCAGAGTATTCTGCGTGTGCAAAACTGGCTTGCACCCATTGTATGTGAACGTAGAGCTTATCACACCCGATCATCACGTGGTGTCTCGGCACGACGAACTGTAGCAACGGTGCATACTCAGGGAGAACACTTATACCTTCAAATTTAGTGAGAGATCATCTTATAATGCTACCATCGTACAAAGCAAAATAAGATGCATAAAGGATAAACATCACATGCAATCAATATAAGTGATATGATATGGCCATCATCATCTTGTGCCTTTGGTCTCCATCTCCAAAGCACCGTCATGATCACCATCATCACCGGCTTGACACCTTGATCTCCATCGAAGCACCGTTGTTGTCTCGCCAACTATTGCTTCTACGACCATCGCTACCGCTTAGTGATGAAGTAAAGCAATTAGATGGCGATTGCATTTCTTACAATAAAGCGACAACCATATGGCTCCTGCCAGTTGCCGATAACTGTGTTACAAAACATGATCATCTCATACAACAATTTATATAATCACGTCTTGACCATATCACATCACAACATGCCCTGCAAAAACAAGTTAGACGTCCTCTACTTTGTTGTTGCAAGTTTTACATGGCTGCTACGGGCTTAGCAAGAACCGTTCTTACCTACACATCAAAACCACAATGATTTTTTGTCAAGTTTTTTGTTTTAACCTTCAACAAGGACCGGGCATAGTCACACTTGGTTCAAGTAAAGTTGGAGAAATTGACACCCACCAGCCACCTGTGTGCAAAGCACGTCGGTAGAACCAGTCTCGCGTAAGCATACGCGTAATGTCGGTCTGAGACGCTTCATCCAACAATACCGCCGAATCAAAGTATGACATGTTGGTAAGCAGTATGACTATTATCGCCCACAACTCTTTGTGTTCTACTCGTGCATATAACATCTACGCATATACCTGGCTCGGATGCCACTGTTGGTGAACACAGTAATTTCAAAAAAATTCCTATGCACACGCAAGATCCATCTAGGTGATTCATAGAAACGAGCGGGGAGAGTGTGTCCACGTACCCTCGTAAACTGAAAGCGGAAGTGTTTGGTAACACAGTTGATGTAGTCGAACGTCTTCACGATCCAACCAATCCAAGTACCGAACGCACGGCACCTCCGTGATCTGCACACATTCAGCTCGGTGACGTCCCTCGTACTCTTGATCTAGCTGAGGCTGAGGGAGAGCTTCGTCGGCATGATGGCGTGATGACGGTGATGATGAAGTTACCGATGCAGGGCTTCGCTTAAGCACTACAACGGTATGACCGAGGTGAAAATCTATGGAGGGGGGGCACCGCACACGGCTAAGACAACTGTCAACTTGTGTGTCTATGGGGTGCCCCCCTCCCTCGTATATAAAGGAGTGGAGGAGGGGAGGGCCGGACCTCATAGGGCGCGCCCAAGGGGGGAGTCCTACTCCTAGTAGGAGTAGGTTTCTCCCCCTTCCGTTGTTGGAGTAGGAGAAGAAGGAAGAGGGAGAGAGAGGGAAGGAAAGGGGGGCCGCCCCCCACCCAATTCGGATTGGGCTTGGGGGGCGCGCCCTCCACCTGGCCGCCTCCTCCTCACTCCCACTAAGGCCCAATGAGGCCATTGACTCCCCGGGGGGTTCCGGTAACCCCCCATACTCCGGTAAATGCCCGAACTCATCTGGAACCCCAGTGTCCAAACATAGCCTGCCAATATATCGATCTTTATGTCTCGACCATTTCGAGACTCCTTGTCATGTCCGTGACATCTGAGACTCCGAACTACCTTCGGTACATCAAAACACACATAAACTCATAAGACCAATCGTCATCGAATGTTAAGCGTGCGGACCCTATGGGTTCGAGAACTATGTAGACATGACCAAGACTCACTTCTGGTCAATAACCAATAGTGGAAACTGATGCTCATATTGGTTCGTACATATTCTACGAAGATCTTTATTGGTCAAACCGCATAACAACATATGTTGTTCCCTTTGTCATCAGTATGTTACTTCCCCGAGATTCGATCATCGGTATCTCAATACCTAGTTCAATCTCGTTACCGGCAAGTCTCTTTACTCGTTCCATAATGCATCATCCCGTAACTAACTCATTAGTCACATTGCTTGCAAGGCTTATAGTGATGTGCATTACCGAGAGGGCCCAAAGATACCTCTCCGACAATCGGAGTGACATATCCTAATCTCGATCTATGCAAACTCAACAAACACCATCGAAGACACCTGTAGAGAATCTTTATAATCACCCAATTACGTTGTGATGTTTGATAGCACACTAAATGTTCCTCCGGTATTCGGGAGTTGCATAATCTCATAGTCATAGGAACATGTATAAGTTATGAAGAAAGCATTAGCAATAAACTAAACGATCATAGTGCTAAGCTAATGGATGGGTCAAGTCAATCACATCATTCTCTAATGATGTGATCCCGTTCATCAAATGACAACTCTTGTCTATGGCTAGGAAACTTAACCATCTTTGATTAACGAGCTAGTCAAGTAGAGGCATACTAGTGACACTCTGTTTGTCTATGTATTCACACATGTACTAAGCTTCCGATTAATACAATTCTAGCATGAATAATAAACATTTATCATGATATAAGGAAATATAAATAACAACTTTATTATTGCCTCTAGGGCATATTTCCTTCAAGTCAGCTATGCAAGCCCAGATCGATTCCATCCATCACAAATTTTTTGACAAGAGCAGTTGACTTTGTGTGGTGTGAAAACAAGGTTGGGAATGTAGTGGAGAGGGTTTTGGGAAGTATCCATAGATCTAACGAAAAGAAGGTAGATGAGCCATCCCTATATTAACCTGTGATATCCCTTAGAGGGTGTGAAGGTGTTTGAAAATAGCTTTGCTCAGGAAGGAGGCATTTTTACCTAGACCTATATGCAGAGGGAAGTGGTTAAGAATCCAATCCTTCCAAGGTAACAAAGATGAGTGAAGGAATTTGAATGCAAATTTCAACATAAGGCAAAAAAAATGTGCTCGCAAGTTTTTAATGCCTAGACCACCTGCCTGCTTAGCCATACACACCCTATCCCACGCAACTAGGCACTTAGGCCTAGATAAAGCATCATCGTTTGACCAGAAGAAAATCCTACGGCGCTTATCAGTTTCTTCCAAGACACTTATTGGAAAACACATCATAATATAGGTTGGGAGACTATATAGGACCGCAGATAATAGTATCAGACAACCCTCTCTAGAGAGTAAAAGGGCTCGCCACCCTGAAAGGTAGATATCACAATGGACAATTATAGGTTGAAACAGAGAGGGAGGTAGTTTATAGAAAGAGAGGGGAAGTCCAAGGTATTTTTGCAGGAAGGTGGCAAGTAAGGTGGCCAATGTCTCGACCAAAGAGGCAGTGAGGTCCAGCTCAATGTTTAGGGGGACGAACTGAAGGAAATATGCCCTAGAGGCAATAATAAAGTTATTATTTATTTCCTTATTTCAGGATAAATGTTTATTATTCATGCTAGAATTGTATTAATCGGAAACATAATACATGTGTGCATACATAGACAAACAGAGTGTCACTAGTATGCCTCTACTTGACTAGCTCGTTGATCAAAGATGGTTGAGTTTCCTAGCCATAGACATGAGTTGTCATTTGATTAACGGGGTCACATCATTAGGAGAATGATATGATTGACTTGACCCATTTCATTAGCTTAGCACTTGATCGTATAGTATGTTGCTATTGCTTTCTTCATGACTTATACATGTTCCTATGACTATGAGATTATGCAACTCCCGCATACAAGAGGAACACTTTGTGTGCTACCAAACATCACAACGTAACTGGGTGATTATAAAGGTGCTCTACAGGTGTCTCCGATGGTGCTTGTTGGGTTGGCATAGATCGAGATTAGGATTTGTCACTCCGATTGTCGGAGAGGTATCTCTGGGCCCTCTCGGTAATGCACATCACTATAAGCCTTGCAAGCAATGTGACTAATGAGTTAGTTGCGGGATGATGCATTACGGAACGAGTAAAGAGACTTGCCGATAACGAGATTGAACTAGGTATGATGATACCGACGATCGAATCTCGGGCAAGTAACATACCGATGACAAAGGGAACAACATATGTTGTTATGCGGTTTGACCGATAAAGATCTTCGTAGAATATGTTGGAACCAATACGAGCATCCAGGTTCCGCTATTGGTTATTGACCGGAGATGAGTCTCGGTCATGTCTACATAGTTATCGAACCCGTAGGGTCCGCACGCTTAATGTTCGGTGATGATCGGTATTATGAGTTTATGTGTTTTGATGTACCGAAGGTAGTTTGGAGTCTCAGATGAGATCAGGGACATGATGAGGAGTCTCGAAATGGTTGAGACATAAAGATCGATATATTGGACGACTATATTCGGACATCGAAAAGGTTCCGAGTGATTCTGGTATTTATCGGAGTATCGGAGAGTTACGGGAATTCGCCGGGGAGTATATGGGCCTTATTGGGCTTTAGGGGAAAGCGAGAGGGGAGGCTGTGCACCCCCCAAGGCCTAGTCCGAATTGGACTAGGGGGAGGGGCAGCGCCCCCTCCTTCCTTCTCTTCTCTTTTCCCTTTCCTTCTCTCCTACTCCTACTACATGGAAGGGGGGGATCCTACTCCCGGTGGGAGTGGGACTCCCTAGGGCGTGCCATAGTAGAGGGTCGGCCCTCCCCCTCCTCCACTCCTTTATATACGGTGAGGGGGGCACCCCATGGACATACAAGTTGATCATTGATCTCTCTTAGCCGTGTGTGGTGCCCCCCTCCATCACAATCCACCTCGGTAATCTTGTAGTGGTGCTTAGGCGAAGCCCTGCGTCGGTAGCATCATCAACATCGTCATCATGCCATTATGCTGATGGAACTCTCCCGCGAAGCCCTGCTGGATCGTGAGTTCGTGGGACGTCGCCGAGCTGAACGTGTGCAGAACTCAGAGGTGCCGTGCGTTTGGTACTTGGATCGTTCAGATTGTGAAGACGTACGACTACATCAACCGAGTTGGCATAACGCTTCTGCTTACGGTCTACAAGGGTACATAGACAAAACTCTCCCCTATTGTTGCTATGCATCACCATGATCTTGCGTGTGCGTAGGAAATATTTTTGAAATTACTATGTTCCCCAACAGTGGCATCCGAGCCAGGTTACGCGTAGATGTTATATGCACGAGTAGAGCACAAATGAGTTGTGGGAGATACAAGTCATGCTGCTTACCAGCATGTCATACATTGGTTCGGGGGTATTGTTGGATGAAACAGCCCGGACCGACATTACGCGTAAGCTTACGCGAGACTGGTTCTACCGACGTGCTTTGCACACAGGTGGCTGGCGGGTGTCAGTTTCTCCAACTTTAGTTGAACCAAGTGTGGCTACGCCCGGTCCTTGCGAAGGTTAAAACATCACTAACTTGATGAAATATCATTGTGGTTTTGATGCGTAGGTAAGAACGGTTTTTGCTCAGCCCGTAGCAGCCACGTAAAACTTGCAACAACAAAGTAGAATACGTCCAACTTGTTTTCGTAGGGCATGTTGTGATGTGATATGGTCAAGACATGATGAGATATAAATTGTTGTATGGGCTGATCATTTTTTATTAAAGTTATCGGCAACTGGCAGTAGCCTTATGGTTGTCTCTTTATTGCATCAGATGCAAGTGCCAAATAATTTCTTTACTTTATCGCTATGCGATAGCAATAGTTGCAAGAGCAAGAGTTGGCAAGATGACCATGTGACGACACGTTGATAGAGATCAAGATGATGGAGATCATGGTTTCATGCCGGTGACGATAGAGATCATGACGGTACTTTCGAGATGGAGATCAATGGGAAAATTTTATTTTTGCCACTCTAGATTTTGCCAATTTTCCTTATGCCACTCTAGATTTTGACATTTCACTTTTGCCACTCTTTGTTTTTGACAATTATCACAATTTCCATTCCCGTGGCAAAAGCAAAATTTTCAGAGCGGCAATTGTGATAATTATCAAAAGCTAAGAGTGGCAAAAATGAAATAAAATTATTTTGCTTTTGCCACAAAATGGCAATTGTGATAATTGTCAAAAACAAAGAGTGGCAAAAGTGAAATGTCAAAATCTAGAGTGGCATAAGGAAAATTGGCAAAATCTAAAGTGGCAAAAACAAAATTTTCCCGAGATCAAAGGCGCAAGATGATCATGGCCATATCATGTCACATATTTTGATTGCATATGATGTTTATCTTTTATACATCTTATTTTTCTTAGTTCGGCGCTAGCTTTATAAGATGATCCCTTACTTAAATTTCAAGGTGCAAGTGTTCTCCCTGAGTATGCACCGTTGCCAAAGTTCGTCGTGCCGAGACACCAAGTGATGATCGGGTGTGATAAGCTCTACGTTCACATACAATGGGTGCAAGCCAGTTTTGCACACGCAGAAATACTCGGGTTAAACTTGACAAGCCTTGCATATGCAGATATGGCCTCGGAACACTGAGACCGAAAGGTCGAGCGTGAATCATATAGTAGATATGATCAACATAGTGATGTTCACCATTGAAAACTACTCCATCTCACGTGATGATCGGACATGGTTCAGTTGATATGGATCACGTGATCACTTAGATGACTAGAGGGATGTCTATCTAAGTGGGAGTTCTTAAGTAATATGATTAAATTGAACTTTAATTTATCATGAACTTAGTCCTGACAGTATTTGCATAACTATGTTGTAGATTAATAGCTCGCGTTGTTGCTCCCCGTTTATTTTTGATATGTTCCTAGAGAAAAACTATCTTGAAAGATGATAGTAGCAATGATGCGGACTAGGTCCGTGATCTGAGGATTTTCCTCATTGCTGCAAAGAAAAATTATGTCATTGATGCACCGCTAGGTGACAAACCTGTTGTAGGAGCAGATGCAGACGTTATGATCATTTTGACAAAGCTCGGTATGATGACTACTTGATAGTTTAGTGCACCATGCTTTACGGCTTAGAATCGGGACTTTGAAAATGTTTTGAACGCCACGGAACATATAAGATGTTCCAAGAGTTGAAGTTGGTATTTCATACTCATTCCCGTGTCGAGAGGTATGAGACCTCTGACAATACTTTGCCTACAAGATGGAGGAGAATAGCTCAACTAGTGAGCATATGCTCAGATTGTCTGGGTAATACAATCGCTTGAATCAAGTGGGAGGTAATTTTCCAGATAAGATAGTGATTGACAGAATTCTCTAATCACTATCACCAAGTTACTAGAACTTCGTAATGAACTACAATATGCGAGGGATAACGAAAAAAATCCCGAGCTCTTCGCCATGCTGAAATCGGCAAAGGTAGAAATCAAGAAAAGCATCAAGTGTTGATGGTTGAAAAGACCACTAGTTTCAAGTAAAAGGGCAAAGGGAAAGAAAGGGAACTTCAAGAAGAATAGCAAGCAACTTGCTGCTCCAATGAAGAAGCCCAAAGCTAGACCCAAGCCTGGAACTGAGTGCTTCTACTGCAAAGGAATGGTCACTAGAAGCGGAAGTACCCCAAACATTTGGCGGGTAAGAAGGATGGCAAAGTAAACAAAGGTATATTGGATATACAAATTATTAATGTGTATGTTACTAGTGTTCATAGTAACCCCTCGGTATTTGATACTAGTTCAGTTGCTAAGAGTAGTAACTCGAAACGGGAGTTGCAGAATGAACATGGACTAGTTAAGGGTGAAGTGACGATGTGTGTTGGAAGTGGTTCCAATATTGATATGATCATCATCGCACACTCCCTATACTTTCGGGATTAGTGTTGAACCTAAATAAATTTGGTGTTTGCGTTGAGCATGAATACGATTTGATCATGTTCATTGCAATACAGTTATTCATTTAAGTTAGAGAATAATTGTTGTCCTGTTTACATGAATAAAACCTTCTATGGTCATACACCCAATGAAAATGGTTTGTTGGATCTCGATCGTAGTGATACACATATTCATCACATTGAAGCCAAAAGATGCAAAGTTAATAATGATAGTGCAACTTATTTGTGGCACTACCGTTTAGGTCATATTGGTGTAAAGCGCATGAAGAAACTCCATGCTGATGGGATTTTGGAATCACTTGATTATGAATCACTTGATGCTTGCGAACCATGCCTTATGGGCAAGATGACAAAGACTTCGTTCTCCGGAACAATGGGGCGAGCAACTGACTTATTGGAAATAATACATACTGATGTATGTGATCCGATGAGTGTTGAGGCTCGCAGCGGGTATCGTTATTTTCTGACCTTCACTGATGATTTGAGCAGATATGGGTATATTTACTTGATGAAACATAGGTCTGAAACATTTGAAAAGTTCAAAGAATTTCAGAGTGAAGTGGAAAATCATCGTAACAAGAAAATAAAGCTTCTACGATCTGATCGTGGAGACGAATATTTGAGTTACGAGTTTGGTCTTCATTTGAAGCAATGTGAAATAGTTTCACAACTCACGCCACCTAGAACACCACAATGTAATGGCGTGTTCGAACGTCATAATCGTACTTTACTAGATATGGTGTGATCTATGATGACTCTTACTGATTTACCACTATCGTTTTGGGGTTATGCATTAGAGACAGCTGCATTCACATTAAAAAGGGCAACATCTAAATCCGTTGAGACGATGCCGTATGAACTGTGGTTTAGCAAGAAACCTAAGCTGTCGTTTCTTGAAGTTTGGGATTGCGATGCTTATGTGAAAAAGTTTCATCTTGATAAGCTCAAACCCCAATCGAAGAAATGTGTCTCAATAGGATACCCAAAGGAGACAGTTGGGTACACCTTCCATCACAGATCCGAAGGCAAGACATTCGTTGCTAAGAATGGATCCTTTCTAGAGAAGGAGTTTTCTCGAAAGAAGTGAGTGGGAGGAAAGTGGAACTTGATAAGGTAATTGTACCTTCTCCCGAATTGTAAAGTAGTTCATCACAGAAACTAGTTCCAGTTATGCCTACACCGATTAGTGAGGAAGTTAATGATGATGATCATGAAACTTCGGATCAATTTACTACCAAACCTCGTAGGTCAACCAGAGTAAGATCCGCACCAGAGTGGTTCGGTAATCCTGTTCTGGAGGTCATGTTACTTAACCATGATGAACGTACGAACTATGAGGAAGTGATGATGAGTCCAAATTCCGTGAAATGGCTTAAGGCTATGAAATCTGAGATGGGATCCATGTATGAGAACAAAGTGTGGACTTTCATTGACTTGCCCGATGATCGGCAAGCCATAGAAAATAAATGGATCTTCGAGAGGAAGACAGACGTTGATAGTAGTGTTACTATCTACAAAGCTCGAATTGTCAAAAAAGGTTTTCGACAAGTTCAAGGTGTTGAATACAATGAGATTTTCTCACTCGTATCGATGCTTAAAAGTCTGTCCGAATCATGTTAGCAATTGCCGCATTTTATGAAATTTGGAAAATGGATGTCAAAACTACATTCCTTAATGGATTTCTTAAAGAAGAGTTGTATATGATGCAACCAGAAGGTTTTGTTGATCCTAAAGGTGCTAACAAAATGTGCAAGCTCCAACGATCCATCTATGGACTGGTGCAAGCATCTCGGAGTTGGAATATACGCTTTGATGAGTTGATCAAAGCATATAGTTTTATACAGACTTGTGGTGAAGCCTGTATTTACAAGAAAGTGAGTGGGAGCACTACAACATTTCTGATAAATATATGTGAATGACATATTGTTGATTAGAAATAATGTAGAATTTTCTGGAAAGCATAAAGGAGTATTTGAAAGGAGTTTTTCGAAGAAAGACCTCGATGAAGCTACTTACATATTGAGCATCAAGATCTATAGAGATAGATCAAGACACTTGATAAGTTTTTTCAATGAGTTCATACCTTGACAAGATTTTGAAGTAGTTCAAAATGGAACAATCAAAGAAAGAGTTCTTGCCTGTGTTGCAAAGGTGTGAAATTGAGTAAGACTCATATCCCGACCACGGCAGAAAATAGAAAGAGAATGAAAGTCATTCCCTATGCCTCAGTCATATGTTCTATAAAGTATGCAATGTTGTGTACCAAATCTATTGTATACCCTACACTGAGTTTAGTATGGGAGTACAATAGTGATCTAGGAGTAGATCACTGGACATTGGTCAAAATTATCCTTAGTGGAATAAGGATATGTTTCTCGATTATGGAGGTGACAAAAGGTTCAACATAAAGGGTTACATTGATGCAAGTTTTTGACACCGATCTGGATGACTCTGAGTCTCAATCTGGATACGTATTGAAAGTGGGAGCTTTTAGCTAGAGTAGCTCCGTGCAGAGCATTGTAGACATAGAATATTTGCAAAATACATACGGCTCTGAATGTGGCAGACCCATTGACTAAACTTCTCTCACAAGCAAAACATGATCACACCTTAGTACTCTATGGGTGTTAATCACATAGCAATGTGAACTAGATTATTGACTCTAGTAAACCCTTTGGGTATTGGTCACATGATGATGTGAACTATGGGTGTTAATCACATGGTGATGTGAACTATTGGTGTTAAATCAAATAGCGATGTGAACTAGATTATTGACTCTAGTGCAAGTGGGAGACTGAAGGAAATATGCCCTAGAGGCAATAATAAAGTAATTATTTATTTCCTTATTTCATGATAAATGTTTATTATTCATGCTAGAATTGTATTAACCAGAAACATAATACATGTGTGAATACATAGACAAACAGAGTGTCACTAGTATGTCTCTACTTGACTAGCTCGTTGATAAAAGATGGTTGAGTTTCCTAGCCATAGACATGAGTTGTCATTTGATTAACAGGATCACATCATTAGGAGAATGATGTGATTGACTTGCGCATTTTGTTAGCTTAGCACTTGATCGTATAGTATGTTGATATTGCTTTCTTCATGACTTATACATGTTCCTATGACTATGAGATTATGCAACTCCCAAATACCAGAGGAACACTTTGTGTGCTACCAAACGTCACAACGTAACTGGGTGATTATAAAGGTGCTCTACAGGTGTCTCCTATGGTGTTTGTTGGGTTGGCATAGATCGAGATTTAGATTTGTCACTCCGATTGTCGGAGAGGTATCTCTGGGCCCTCTCGGTAATGCACATCACTATAAGCCTTGCAAGCAATGTGACTAATGAGTTAGTTGCGGGATGATGCATTACGGAGCGAGTAAAGAGACTTGCCGGTAACGAGATTGAACTAGGTATGATGATACTGACGATCGAATCTCGGGCAAGTAACATACCGATGACAAAGGGAACAACGTATGTTGTTATGCGGTTTGACCGGTAAAGATCTTCGTAGAATATGTGGGAGCCAATACGAGCATCCAGGTTACGCTATTGGTTATTGACCGGAGATGAGTCTCGGTCATGTCTACATAGTTCTCGAACCCGTAGGGTCCGCACGCTTAACGTTCGGTGATGATCGGTATTATGAGTTTATGTGTTTTGATGTACCGAAGGTAGTTCGGAGTCCCGGATGAGATCAGGGACATGACGAGGTGTCTCGAAATGGTTGAGATGTAAAGATCGATATATTGGACGACTATATTCGGACATCGAAAAGGTTCCGAGTGATTCGGGTATTTATCGGAGTACCGGAGAGTTATGGGAATTCACCGGGGAGTATATGGGCCTTATTGGGCTTTAGGGGAAAGAGAGAGGGGAGGCTGCGCCCCCCAAGGCCTAGTCCGAATTGGACTAGGGGGAGGGGTGGAGCCCCCTCCTTCCTTCTCTTCTCTTTTCCCTTTCCTTCTTTCCTACTCCTACTACATGGAAGGGGGGGAATCCTACTCCCAGTGGGAGTAGGACTCCCCAGGGCGCACCATAGTAGAGGGTCGGCCCTCCCCCTCCTCCACTCCTTTATATACGGGGAGGGGGGCACCCCATGGACATACAAGTTGATCATTGATCTCTCTTAGCCGTGTGCGGTGCCCCCCTCCACCATAATCAACCTCGGTAATATCGTAGCGGTGCTTAGGCGAAGCCCTGCCTCAGTAGCATCATCAACACCGTCATCACACCATCGTGCTGACAGAACTCTCCCGCGAAGCTCTGCAGGATCATGAGTTCGTGAGATGTCGCCGAGCTGAACGTGTGTGGAACTCGGAGGTGTCGTGCGTTCGGTACTTGGATCGGTCGGATCGTGAAGACGTACGACTACATCAACCACGTTGTCATAACGCTTCTGCTTATGGTCTACGAGGGTACATAGACGACGCTCTCCCCTCTCGTTGCTATGCATCAACATGATATTGCGTGTGCGTAGGAAATATTTTTGAAATTACTACGCTCCCCAACACAAACATGGTTTTGGAGAAATTAATGGAGAGCCTTGTGGCACTAGAAAAATCATCTAGGATACGTTTGAGATTCGTGGCGACTGAAGCATCCACCTTAATTATGATTAGTGTGTCATCTGCATATTGTAGGACTAGGCAGGGGAGTGTAGGAGAGATAGGGTGGGCGAGTAGGTTTTGATCACAAGCTTCTATGATCATTCTTTGGAGGACACCTGCGACTATTATGAATAGGAAGAGAGAGAGGGGATCCCCATGATGTAAGCCATTTTGCCATCGATCCAAGGGCCAAGCACTCCATTGAGGAGGATAGCCGTTTTACCAGTAGTAAGGAGGGAGTCGATCCATCCAATCCACTTGTTCGAGAAGCCCCAAGCAGCCCGAATAGCAAATAGGGAAGGCCAACATACATAGTCGAACGCCTTAGAGAAATCAAGCTTAATGACCTTGGTGGGAGTCTTTTTTTCTAGCACAAACATGTAGAATGTCAGCCGCGTAAAGAAAATTTTCAGAGATAGTGCGGCCTAATAAATAGTTGGTCTGATCCGATTGTACTACTAGAGGAGTGAACTTTTTTAGACGATTAGTGAGAAGTTTAGCGATGGCTTTAACTGGGAAACTTTGAAGCGAGATGGGTCTAAAAGCGCTCGGCGTAGGGGAGTCCGGCGCCTTTGGAAGAAGGATGATATAGGCTCGGTTAAGGCAGGAGATGTCTCCCGATAGGTTGTAGAAACATATGAAAAGGTCTAGAATTTTTTGTTTCAGAATTGGCCAGAATTTTTGATAGAAATCTGGCCCGAAGCCATTAGGGCCAGGGCTAGCAAAAACGTTCATGTATACAAAGGTGTCGTAGATTTCCTGCCATGACAAAGGTGAATCCAGGTGAAGTAGTTGTGGGTGAGAGTGTGCTAGAGAGATTCTAGAGAGAAATTCCAAGTTGGCGAGAAAGGCGTTCCCATAATGGATGAGTAATAGGAGGTGAGGGTCTGGCTTTTTGCGTCATGGGATGTGAAAGTTTGGTTGTCCGGTGAGATTGTACGCATTTTGTCATGCCGACGATGTTGTGAGGCTGAAGTATGGAAGTATCTAGAATTTTCATCACCTTGAATAGTCATTTTAAGCTTTGACCTAAGCCGCCAGTGGATCAATTTTTCCCGAACCGTTCTATGTAGCACTTTAATGACTATCCGTCGAAGGGCAAGTTCAACGAAGGAGAGGAAACACAATTCTTCGATGTGATCGAGGAGGTATATTACTAGCTTGCAATTTGTTTCTCGAGCGTTAATAGGGATAGTGTTTTTACACCAAACACGAAGGGCAAGATGACATTTTTAGCGCACGAGTAACTAAGAGATGGGCTAATTGGCGAGTTGGGGACGAGGCCCAGGAAGAGGCAATGAGTGATCTGCAGGCCAGGTTTTGGGCCCAACCTAATTCAAATCTGAAAAGTGTGGGACGAGGGAAAGATGAGAAAACCAAAATGACAAGGGAAACATGGTTCGAAATGAAACGAGTGAGACTAGACACCGAAGAGTCCGGAAAGATTTGATCCAAGGAGTCATTAACGAAAATGTGGTCTAGTAGTTCAAGGGTTGGCTTGTCTCGCTTGTTGGACCAGGTAAATTTTCTATCAAGAAGTGGGAGTTTGATAAGAGCCGAATTATTGATCATTGGTTGAAAAGGTCAGCCTCGTGTTGGCGGAAAGAGTCATTATTTTTGTCCGAGGCATATCTCATAAGGTTAAAGTCACCACAAATCATCCAAGGTAGATTTGTAGGAGGAGCAGAGGCCGATAGATCCACAAAGAAAGTAGGATTAAGTGAGTGATCAATGGGAGCGTAGATGTTTGTGACACTAAGGGGTAGCGGAGAGGCTAGCGAGGTAATCGTAAGCGTTTGCGTGGACTGTAATTGAGTGTAAGTGCTAGAGGAGAAATGAGAGGAAGAACAGGAGGCCATGAGACCGCCCGCAGATCCTTCTGCATCTTTATGGTCGGAAATGTCGAGTTGGTTTGGGAGGAAAGAACAAGTTTTATGTGGGTCGGGGGAGGTTAAATTTATTTCCTGGAGGAAGCAAGCATGTGATTTGATGGAAAAAAGTTCAACATGCGCACGTCTGAGCATTTTTGCGGTTGGCCAAGGCCCTTGACATTACAACAACAGACAGTGAATTTTTTGTTAACCATAGAACGTTGGAACACCCATGATTGGAGACATGAGCACATAAGTAAATAGGCCGATCGCATTGGCACTAAAGATGGAGTGCTTGGCGGTTACACGGAAATAAATCGAAAGACTAGAAGGACAGCTAGCCCAAAACAAGCACGAAAATAACACGTGCACACCCAACTGATGCCCAAGTTCAGCAACGCAAAAAGTGCTAGCGATGTGGCAGTCCTCTAGTTTCAAAACTAAGACGAGTGGTGAGTGATGGGGCGATCGGCTAGGAGGCTTGGCGAACCAATTCATGGCACTAGGGAGGGCACCACGACGATCTCACGAACATCCTCCAGCATGACACCACACTGCACTGCAACAAGCGACAGTGTGTCCATGTCGTCTGAGGGGGCAGTCGGTTTTGGCCAAGCCTGCGGCATTGATGGCTGCAGCAAGACCACCAGAAGATGCAATGAGATCGAACTTCTTCGCCTTAGCATGGATAGCCTTGGTCATCATGTCAATGAAGGTAGGGCCCTCGATACCCGCCAGGCGTCGGCTGCAGCGAAGGGTGAGGGAGAGGTCGGTCTCACGCTTGTCACAAGCATGATTGCGGTGCAGAACAACCTCATGCTCGTCCTTGGCAGCAGCTGGCGAACGCGGAGGAGATGCAGACGTGTCAGGCACGGGAGGAGATACAGAATGATCAAAAGTGCCAGGAGGTGAGGGGGTTATGGGCATACTGAGCAGATCGTCCAGGGGCTCATCGTCGTCCTCGTCCTCAACCGCTAGGGCAGTGAAAGAGTTCTCCATGAGGACGTCATCGGAGATGCAGTGATGGAGTGTGTACCATCATCGCTACTGATGTCGATGACACCCTCATCAAGGTCAAGGGCAGGCGTGTAGGACTCGTGGAAGAGCGGGGACTTCACGTCGGCGAGGAAGGCGGCATAGATGTGGTGTCCTAGGGTTGGCGAAGGGGGCATGTAGTCATCGTCGTGGTGGACCCCATTGCATGGGCATGCATGGGTGTTGGTAATCCACACCCCATGGACGTGTGAGATGTGCTTAGGCTCCGCGTCGGCATGGTCACCATCCAGGGGGACGGTGATCCTTCCAATGAGAGCCCAATCTTGATGATGGCAAGGCACACATTGACAACCTGCGCCGGTGGGAGATGCAAGATGCAGTGGTCGGGGAGGTTGGCGGAGGACTTGACTTGGACAAAGGCACACATGGTGGTGAAGTCGCTCGGGTGAAGGCAGCAACGGTCGACGCAGCAAAGCATCCCAAGGTGGCCGAACACAAAGTTGGCACGCTGCTGGTGCCACAACTCGGGTTGGTATCCAGAGGCGTCGATCTTGACGAGGCGGTCGTAGGTGGTGGCGGCTCAGTTGTGTGTATCTTCGAGGCGGAGGAGTTCCACTTTGATCCCCAGAAAAGTGGTGGGAAAGAACTCCACCGCCGCGTCCCTTCCCTCCTTGGAGTCGAAGACCAGTAGCGCGGAGCAGCCGGAGGCCGCCGTGTAGTGGAACTCGACCAATGGCATGCGTGATTCAAAGAGATGACAGAGCAAGTCATGCGGCTCGACCATGGCGGTGTTGAGGTGGGAGAACTCGAAGTTGCTCACGTCATGCACCAACCCATGTGGGACAAAAAAGTCCGGGATGTGGGCAGAGGAACCGTCCATGGGAGGGAGCCCACCATGCACCCCCGCGGCCACAGACGAGGCAGAAGCCGCACGACGAGGCGGCATGGCGTTGCTGTTGATGGAGGGGGTGCACGGTTGTAAGGGAGGCACATTGGGAGGCTGGTGCAGAGTCGCCGTCTGACGAGGGCACCGAGCGCAGCGAGGCTGGGAGGACGACCACATGCAAGAAGGGTCGTGGAGAGGTCAGGTCGATGCGGAGGGAGCTGATGAGGATAGCCCTAGGCTGGCTACGGGTGGCCCCAGCAGCGGAGGACTCGGGCTTGAGTCTAATCATGGGGGGGAGGCGGCGGGATGGTTGTTGTAAGAAAGCTAGTGGTTTGGAGGAGAGGCACTCGAATGCTTTGTGTTCGTTGCAGCCAAAGCGAGCACACCGGAGAGGGTCGAATCCTATTACATGAAGTTGAGTGAAAATGGGATTTATTTTCCACACAGATTTATGGAAAAACACCCCCCCCTGTCGGTGTCAAAACCGGCGGATCTCGGGTAGGGGGTCCCGAACTGTGCGTTTAAGGCTAATGGTAACAGGAGGCAGGGGACACAGTGTTTTACCCAGGTTCGGGCCTTCTCGATGGAGGTAATACCCTACTTCCTGCTTGATTGATCTTGATGATATGAGTATTACAAGAGTTGATCTACCACGAGATCGTAGAGGCTAAACCCTAGAAGCTAGCCTATGATTATGATTGTTCTTGTCCTACGGACTAAATCCTCCGGTTTATATAGACACTGGAGGGGGCTAGGGTTACACAAAGTCGGTTACAGAGAAGGAGATCTACATATCTGAATTGCCAAGCTTCCCTTCCACGCAAAGGAGAGTCCCATCCGGACACGGGACGAAGTCTTCAATCTTGTATCTTCATAGTCCAACAGTCCGGCCAAAGTATATAGTCCGGCTGTCTGAGGACACCTTAATTCAGGACTCCCTCAGTAGCCCCTGAACTAGGCTTCAATGACGATGAGTCCGGAGCGCAGATTGTCTTCGGCATTGCAAGGCGGGTTCCTTCTCCGAATACTTCATAGAAGATTTTGAACACAAGAATCGTGTCCGGCTCTGCAAAAAAAATTCCACATACCACCATAGAGAGTACAATATTCCATAGATCTGATCTACTGACAGCTTTTTATGACATCACACCACGGTCCGGTCTTTATTCAAACTGTTTTCCATAACCAGCCACTACACGTGCTGCGAGGCGGTTTTATTGGCACGTCTTGTCGAAGCAGAGATTGTGTCCCCCTTATCACGGGATTCTCATCAATACAGGTGTGGGTAACCCAACCGTGTTTGTTTAATATGACTCCTCGATTTTAGGCAAGTCCCAAACGGTCACGCGGGGGACGCTTGATATTCGTCCTCTTCATAAGGGGGGCAAGGCCTGTCCTTTTCTTCCCACGCTTGATCCTTCTCCTCCCAAACCTCGAGTTCCAACACCCAAGGCTTAAGCTAAGCGTTTCAGACCTTCAACCATGTCCGAATCCAACCTTCAAGGCCGGTGGATGGCCTCCTCCGTCACAGAGGAGGACGTCAAGAAGCTTAGGGAGGCCGGGTATCTCACCACCAAATTCCGCACAGGCTACATGCTCAAGGGCAGGTCATCCCTACTCCCGAACCCAAAGAGAGTGTTGTTTTTATTTCCCACTTTCTCCGAGGGCTAGGTTTCAGCATTGATCCCTTCGTGAGAGGGCTCATGTTCTACTACGGACTAGATTTCCATGATCTAGCTCCAGATTCCGTCCTTCACATCTTGTCGTTTATCATCGTGTGTGAAGCCTTCCTCCGTATCACCCCCACTTCGGCCTATAGCTCAAGACCTTCAATGTGAGGCCGAGGGTGATTGACGGGCGTCACGCGGAGTGTGGAGGCGCTATAATAAGCAAAGGCACCGACGCCCCATGGCCAAAGGGTTCTTTCACAGAAACTTCTGATTTATGGCAGCAGGAGTGGTTTTACATCACAGCTCCCCGAGGTACAAAGCGGGCGGCCGCTCCAGCGTTCCGCTCGGGCCCTCCGCCGCAACTGGCGTCATGGGTCAACAAGGGGCTGGACTGGGGGCCGATTAACGATGTGCTGACACTGCAAAGCCGTATCCGAGACCTCCTCAAGAGGGATGTCAATCTTGTCAAGATAATGCAAGTGATGCTGGTTCGTCGAGTCCTGCCCTGCCAATGTCGTCCTCTTCGTATGTGGGAGTTCAACCCGGAAGGACCGCGAACCATTCAACAATTCTTCGGCATGACGCTCAAAGAGATGTATGGGTCATTCTTCGGATCACGAATAAAGTGTCCAGACACCACCGAGGACGTGGGTCTCAACCGCAACCGTCCGGATGCCCAAGTAAGTAATTCCGCTACCGAACACACCGTCCTTTATGTTTATTATAACATCATCTGAAAAATTGCTCTCTGCCAGGACTGGATAAGGAAGGTCGAGAGGATTAGGTGTTCGTCCCCTCTTCCCGAAGGCTCGCCGGATCCTTTGTTGACCAGGATGCTTGAGCGCGCGCCATATCAGGTGCCATCAGGAGAAGATGAGGGGAGGAATAGAGAAGCCACAGGTGGGCCTCATATTTTACACATCCAAATTGGGGGAGTAAGTGCCTCCACGAAGGAGGATAATCGGGGAGGGGAACCTAAAGTCCCCTCTCCTCAAGGTAAGAAAAGGGCCGCCTCTGAAGACATGGAAACGGAGGCTTCCAAACGAGGGAAGAAACCCTGGCCAAGGGGCCCTGCCCCAGAGGGCTTCCTTACCGCACAGCGCCCGCAAGGGGGCCAGCCCTCCAACGAGTCGTAAGTAAAAGAGTACTTTGGTAAATATATCCCATTTTGTCTCTGAGGATAATAACCAAAACATATTTGTTGCAGTCCGTCTTGTAGCCCTTCTCCACAGAGTTCGTCTTCGGGGGATCTTCCTCCGGAGATGGTGGAGAGCGAGACGCCTCCCCCTGCCTCCCCGTCACATGGGGCGGACGACCCCGAGGTGTCGTCACGGAGGATTTCTCCTGATCCGCCGAGGCCAGAAGTTGACACTTCGGCTGCCCAAAGTTCGGACTATTCGGCTCCCAAGAAGAGTGATAGAAAGAGTCCGGGATTGTCCGGCATACAGCCGGACATACTGATGGGTCTGCTGGAGCGAGCGGCCATCTCAGAGACACATCATACCTTAATGGGTACGGTGATTGAGAGGATTTCATCCGCCAAAAGCGGATTGAATGAAGCCTTTACCAGTCTTCTGAGCGGCTTTGAGGTACGCAAAATAATATATTTATTTCTGATGGTACCGCACATGCTAGGTCTGCTCTATATAGATAGTAGCCCCTGAGGCTCTGGTCGCCACCCAGAGGTGGCAAATAGAGGATCGTAGTCCCAGGTAATTCGCGCTGCTTTTTATGTGCAGGCGGCTGATTGTCCGGCGGCTGACCGGACTGCTGATTTTGTCGAACTGAAGCGGCAGCTGGACGTGGCGGATGCCGACATCGCGCTTGTTAACAAGCAGCTTGACGAGGCCCAGGGTATGTATGTTCGGCTTGTCAGTAAATTGTAAGAGGAGCGTTATGCTAGTATCTTATAATATATTGTGACTGCAGATGGAGCTGCTGCCGTAGAGACCCTTCGGGCAGAGCTTGCCCGAGCCAAGGAACAAGCTCGAATAAGTGATGCGGCCACCCTGAAGGCGGTCTAAGAGTTGAGAGACGAACATGCTGCTCATCACCAGAGCGAGAAAAGGATAGCTGAGATGGCTGTTTAGCTTAAAGATGGCGCCGACCGCTATGAGCTCCTTGAAAAGGACAGCCAAGCGAGAGCAGCCGACCTGAAGAAGGCCTTTGAGGCATGTAACGCCCCGGATTCGATGCGCTAGGTGTCTGCCAGTTATTCGTCGTCGTTGCCATGTCATTCGCTTGCGTGTTGAATTTTGCCATGTCATCATCTGCACTTCATCTGCATTTCATCTGCATGTTTTTCAAAACTTGCATCCGCTGGGGTTCCGCCGGTTCTCTCTGTTGTCCGTTCCGAGTCCGGACACACTTGCACGCGCCCGCGGCACCTCCAAAATATTATTTTATAAGTGGCATAAAAATGTTCTCGGAATGGGTTGCAACTTGTCATGCGGTCTTATTATAGTGTAGACAGACTGCCTGCCAAATTTCATCGCATTCGGAGTCCGTTTGATAGCCCAACCGTCATCCGTAGTGGCACCGTTGCCGGTTTAATCGTCGGACGTTTTCGGTATCCGGAAACTGTTGCCGGGCCTCTCTCTCTTCTCTCCTGCAGCTCTTGGCCCCTTCAACACAGCCCACCTGCAGCCCACCTAGACCTACCTAACCCCCCTCGCGATCGGATCCGTCAGATCACGATCGGAGGCTCCGAAACGGCCTCAAACCCCCCTAACCCTAGGCCCCTGCCTATTTAAACACCCCCACATGCCAATTTTGGCCTCCTCCACCTCCCCCACATTGTTTTCCGCGCCCCTAATCATCAGCCGCTGCCACCCTCATCGTGTTCCGCGCCGGCCACCTCCTCAGCGCCACTTGGCATCGTCCCACTCGCCAGCGCCGCCACAAGCCGCCGCTTCCATCCACTCACGTGCTGCCACGCGTCGCCAACCTCCCTCCTCCACCCCGCGCGGCCCGCAGAGCCCGTCCGAGGCCCGCTCGGGCCCGAATCGCCGCCGTCCGGGCGCCCGCGTCCCGCTCGCCTCCCGGCCCTGCAGCTCTACTCGATGGGATCGAGAGAGATCCCGAGCGCCGCCGCCTCTCGCGCTCGCCGGCGACAAGCGCCTTCCCCGCCGCCGCCGGAGTCCACCAGCAGGCCAGGTGCCGCCGCCCCTGCCCTCCTTCTCTCCTCCTCGCCCCGTTCTTCCCTCTGCTCGGTCCTCTCACCTCTCTCTCTCTCCCTTCACAGGCCTCCATGGACGCCGATCCCGTCGAGGTCTCGTCGCCCCGAGCTCGGCCTCGGGTTAGATCCGGCCGGAAACGGGGCCCCGCCTCCTCCCGTGGCTGGATCCGCCCGTCCTCGTCCTCTCCTCGCGCCGCCGGCGGCCCCCGTCGCTGCCCCGTTGCCGCTATGCTCGTCCCTGCCTCGATCCAGTAGGGTCGGCAGGGGCACGACCCCCTCCAGCGTCCGCGTGGGCCTGGCCCGCAGCCGCAACAGCGTGTGGCCTAGCTCCCTCCGTCGCCAAGGCCTAGCGCCCCTTCCAGTCGGCCTCTCCACAAGCGGGCCGAAGCCCATGGGTGAGCTACCCCAACGCCTGCCCTGTCCTGCGCCCAGTAGTTTCGGCCCGTGTCATTTTTTTCCTGTTCTGTGAATTTCCTATTTTCCAAGGAATTGGCAGAATTGCAGAAAACCCCTCCATATTCATGCATTTAATATCTCTCAAACTGTGCATCGGATTAAAATAATTTATATATGTAAAATGCTCAGAAAATTGTGTAGATTAATAATATGCCACTTTCATCCATGTTTAAAATGTTCAAAATGCTGTTTGTGTTAATTTGCATAAATGCCATGTTAAAATGCTTTAATTCATAACTAAATAACCGTAGCTCCATTTTAAATAAACTTTATATGTAAATGGGGTGGAAAAATTCCTAGATTAACATGGTGCACTTTATTTTCCTGTTTAGCAACCTTAAAATGTGTTTTAGGACAGAACAGTACCAAATTCATTTTATGCACATGGGGATTTTCGGAATTGTTGTTTTGTTGTTCCGGCCTCATTTAAACTTGCCTAAATAGTTAGTTTTGTCATGCTTCACCTCTTGCCATGTTAACCAACATTTAATATTGTTGAGTCCCTAACCGGGAGTGAACTAAATAATTGATGTGGTGTTTTGCATGTTGAGCTCCACTTAATTTGTAGGATTGTTTGTGCACTTTGCCATGCCATGCCTCATTAAACCGGACATGCATCATACTTGGTTGTGCATCATGCCATGTTTATGTGATGGTTATTTACTATGTTGCTTGCTTCTTTCCGGTGTTGCTTCTTAGTTCCGATAACGTTGCGTTCGTGAGGATTCGTTCGACTACGTTGGTTCGTCTACTTCATGGACTCGTTCTTCTTCCTTGCGGGATTTCAGGAAAGATGACTGCTACCCTGGATCTCACTACTATCATTGCTATGCTAGTTGCTTCGTTCTATCGCTATGCTGTGTTACCTATCATTTGCTCCTCAAGCTTCCCAAATTGCCATGAACCTCTAACCTTTGACACCCTTCCTAGCAAACCTTTGCTTGGCTATGTTACCGCTTTGCTCAGCCCTCTTATAGCGTTGCTAGTTGCAGGTGAAGTTGAAGATTGCTCCATGGTGGACAAGATTTTTATTGGGATATCACAATATCTCTTATATTATTAATGCATCTATATATTTGGTAAAGGGTGGAAGGCTCGGCCTTATGCCTGGTGTTTTGTTCCACTCTTGCCGCCCTAGTTTCCGTCATACCGGTGTTATGTTCCCGGATTTTGCGTTCCTTACACGGTCGGGTGATTTATGGGACCCCCTTGACAGTTCGCTTTGAATAAAACTCCTCCAGCAAGGCCCAACATTGGTTTTACCATTTGCCTCACCACCTCCTATATTTCCCTTGGGAGTAATTAACCCAAGGGTCATCTTTATTACAGCCCCCCCCCCCGGGCCAATGCTTGTCTAAGTGTTGGTCCAAACTAGAGCACCGTGCGGGACCATCCCTTGGCAACTTGGGTTACGTCGGTACCTGTACACTTAGCTTATGCGGTGTTGCCCTGAGAACGAGATATGTGCAGCTCCTATCGGGATTGTCGGCGCATCGGGCGGTCTTGCTGGTCTTGTTTTACCATCGTCGAAATGTCTTGTAAACCGGGATTCCGAGTCTGATCGGGTCTTCCTGGGATAAGGTCTATTCCTTCATTGATCGCGAGAGCTTGTCATGGGCTAAGTTGGGACACCCCTGCAGGGTATAATCTTTCGAAAGCCGTGCCTGCGGTTATAGGCAGATGGGAATTTGTTAATGTCCGGTTGTAGATAACTTGGCACCAGATCCGAATTAAAACGCATCAACCGTGTGTGTAACCGTGATGGTCTCTTTTCGGCGGAGTCCGGGAAGTGAACACGGTTTCTGGGTTATGTTTGACGTAAGTAGGAGTTCAGGATCACTTCTTGATCATTGCTAGCTTCACGACCGTTCCGCTTGCTCCCTTCTCGCTCTTATTTGCGTATGTTAGCCACCATATCATGCTTAGTCACTGCTGCAGCCTCACCACTTTACCCCTTCCTTTCCCTTTAAGCTTTGATAGTCTTGATACCCATGGTAATGGGATTGCTGAGTTCTCGTGGCTCACAGATTACTACAACAACAATTGCAGGTACAGGTTATGCGATGATCATGACGCGAGAGCGATGCTTGCTTGCGTTGAGTTCTTCTTCTGCTTCTTCTTCGATCAGGGGATAGGTTCCAAGTCGGCAGCCTGGGCTAGCAGGGTGGATGTCGTTTGAGCTTTTGTTTGTGTTTCATCCGTAGACGGATGTTGCTCTTTTGTATTGTGATGATGTATTCGTGTGGCATTGTATGCCTTATGTATGTATCCCCATCTATTATGTAATGTTGATGTAATGATATCCACCTTGCAAAAGTGTTTCAATATGCGGGTCTATCCTTGGTGGGACCTTTGAGTTCCTTTTGGATAGGGTCGCATATTGGGCGTGACAAGTTGGTAATCAGAGCCTCGACCGACCATAGGAGCCCCCTTGATTGTTGGCCGTTCTTGAGTCTAGAAGAAAACTATTTTGAGTCTTAGGATTATATATATCGGAGAGTAGGATTCTTTTTACTCCTTAGCCCCCTTCGTCGCTCTGGTGAGGTCTCTTGACGTAGATTTTTTGACTTTCCTCTCCTCAAATTTCACTAAAAAAATTTAGGATCACGCGGGTATCTTGGAATCGTTCCGATGGTTTTGTGACGAGAACATTGTTCTTGGTGCCTCCTGTCTATTATGTGGCATTGACCCGGGGAGTTGAGCTCCGAGGTGTTGTCGTCACAATTTTATCGTTGCAGTTCTGGAATACCTGAGTTTTGCCGACATCGAAAATCTCTTTTATGCACTTGTTGGTGAGATAACCTCGACGTCACCCAGTACTGGGGAGTTTGGGAGTATTGCCATAACTCATATAACAGATGCTTTTCGAAGGTTGAGGTACATGATTTCCGAAGGTTTCTTGGTTATGTGTTGACGGATGGATACAGCTTGGATGTAGGTATTGTTAGTTTGGGTGAGATATATTGCTTCCCCTGTATCCCCAACACCAGATTGCATAACCAGAAAGTTTAGGGAGTTTATAGGTGGGAATTCAAGTAGCTCTAGTTTTATCTTTCCAACAGACACTTGATACGACATGGGGTCTCTCATATGTTTGTCCCGGCTTATTCAGCAAGCAAATCCTTTGTTTTGTTTTATTTGTGGTATTCGAATTGCTTCGATGTCAAGTGTTGAATCCATACCTTTCCTAAATGGTGTTCTCATTTGCTATGTGAATACTAATCCTTCTTGATCATCGAGGTCGTCATGTTAATTCTTTCCAACCGGTGTGCTTCTTTTCAAGTGGATCCGATCATTTCAACATTCGCAAGATCATCTCTTAGTTTTCCAACGGTGTTTGTTTCGTTCATCCCAAGTTGTCTTTGTTTTTCCCCACCCTCCCACCCTTTTTCTTCAAGGACTCAGATTTCTTAATCATGTATCCTTTTATTTGTGGGAAGTCTCTTCATTCTTTGCTTTCAATGTTCTTATCTGGTGGATTTCCCATGAAGATGCTCAATAGTTTCAAGTTCATCATCCTCCGTTCTTTTTTCTTCTCTGGTGGTTTCAATTCAAGCCTTGTTGATCATATCCCTTTCCTCATTTCAAATGTGTTTTCCATGTCGGCGCACCTCTTAATTGTTCACCTCTCTCTATTCTTATCCGGAGTGCTCAAGATATCTCAGAAGACTTGTGTTTCCATTCTCAATCCGTTCAAGATATTTCGAGGTTGTTATTCATACAAGTCATTTAATTCAATCGGTGCAATCCCCCCTTTCAATCAACTGTACCAACGGTGTTTTCTTTTTAGTGGGCCCTAACCCACATGTTTTTCCCCAGGATCTTACCTGACTCTTCTAATTATTCCGGAGTTATTCTTAAATTCTATTCAAGTGTGACGTAAGAATGGATTCCATCAGTCACATGCCTTCTGCAAGATCGTTTTCAAATTCTTTTCATTGTTGGCTCAACCTCTTCGCTTTTCATTCTCCCGGAGTATCTCAACAATTTATGGAGGTGTTTCCCATCGTCATTCTCAACATTTGAAGACCGAAGAAGAGTTTGTCCTCTAAATCTTGTCCATTCTCCCGGAGATTCGTGGTGCTAGCTTGATGTTATCCTCTCAAATTGTTTCAAGTCATGCAAATTCTTTTCATCCATCCGGAGCATTTCAGGAGTTGCTTTCTCTCTCGATCATCCGGAGGCCATCTTTTCGGAAGATTTCTTCGTTCTAAGTTTTCAGATTCGTTCTCCAATTATTCTATATCTGTGCCCTTTCGTTCGTCTCAATATTCTTCTGGTGCTTCGTTCAAGTATTCTTCAATCAGTCATGGCCTCTTCGTTCTCATGTATCTAAATCCCCTCAAGTATATTCATTCGTTTTCCAATTCTTCCCGGTGAATTGTGCCTTTGATACGTTCATTTTCAATTCTTACGGCGGTTTGTTCAAGATTTCTCTTCCTGCATTATCATATCAAATATTCATTGTTTCAATCCCACCGGTGGTTCCATCAATACCTTCTCAAGTTTGCTCTATATCTCTCTTAATCCTTTCTACGAGAATAAGTAGTATGCCAAATCCATTGCTTGTCATCAATTTAATTTGATGAAGGATAAGCATACAATAAATCTTATTCTTATTTCCTCGAGGTGATTCAATTCTTTTATTTCCGGAGTTCCAAGTTTTCTTGGTTATATCGTCGCAAAGCTCCATCTAAATCATCGCAAGGCTTCACCTTGTGTTTTCAACTTCTCTTTCTTTTTATCATCCTTTTATTACCGGAGTTCTTCATGGAGGATCTACATGATGGTTCATCAAGTATTTCTTTCATTCTCATTTTGTTCTTCAAGATTTCTCTCGGAGCTAAGATCCGCCAAGCTATACTAAAAAAATAAACATGGTGCTCAACACATGTCTTGTTTTGAGGAGTTCAAGTATTCTTCTTTTGCATTTCGAAGTGCAATTCTCTCTATTTTATCTTCTGAGGTGGTGTTATGTCACTCTTGACAATTTCCTTCATGTTTCATGATTCACAAGTTGTCAGGAATGAGGTATTTTAAATCCATCAATCTCTTTGTTGGAGTTATCTTGGGTTATATTTCACCTAAAGCCTTCCATTGGGAATGTTGCTATTTGTGGTGCTTATCAATGACCCAAGTTCTCCAATGATCCTCTTGGTGAAAGAAGTTTCTCTTATCTTCATTGATCTCAACCAATCAATTGTTTCTATTAGTGGCGAGTTGTCACCTCATGATTTTGAGATGTTTGCCATAAGCCCATAATAAGCTTATTATTTTCGTTGTTGGTTTTCCAACAACTCCGTTATAACCTTTTTGGAAGGGTGCTTTCCAAGCTCATTTGTGGAAGAAGTTGGCATTTTCTTCTCCATTCTGTTATTCCAATGATCTATCTTCTATTCTTTCTTCCGGAGGCATTGTGATGTTGCTCTCTTCACTCCTCTTCTCGTATTGAGGGTCGTGTTCTTTTCATGCTTATCCATTTAACCGGAGTGTTGTGTTCTCATTCAAGTTCTTTCATCTTATCAAGTTTTGCCTATCGTTTCAATCGGAGTGCTATCTGAAATCCTTCTTACCCATTATGCCACTCTTTCAATAGTTCCGGAGGCAGTGTGTTGTTGATCTCATCAAGTATCATCCCTTCTTCTCAAGTTCATGTTCTATTCCTTCCATGTTCAACCGGAGTGCTTCCCGAATTCTTCCTCTCTCATCTTGTTGTAACCGGAGTGGTTTTGAACCCTATCTTGTCAATTAAACTCTTGATTCATGCCTTTGCAACCTTCAAGATATCGTAATGTTCCTCGTTCCTCTTTTCTAACGGATTGTTTGCAATCTCGTTCATCTCTAATTGCTCAACCTCTCAAGGTTCGTGGTTTCACTCGTTTGTCGAAGAAGCAACTTAGTTTACCTCTTCTCTTCCTCTTCCTTTTCCCTCCGGTGCCATCCTAGATCTCGGGATGAGATCCTCTCATAGTGGTGGAGTGTTGTAACGCCCCGGATTCGATGCGCTAGGTGTCTGCCAGTTATTCGCCGTCGTTGCCATGTCATTCGCTTGCGTCTTGCATTTTGCCATGTCAGCATCTGCACTTCATCTGCATTTCATCTGCATGTTTTTCAAAACTTGCATCCGCTGGGGTTCCGCCGGTTCTCTCCGTTGTCCGTTCTGAGTCCGGACACACTTGCACGCGCCCGCGGCACCTCTGAAATATTATTTTATAAGTGGCATAAAAATGTTCTCGGAATGGGTTGCAACTTGTCATGCGGTCTTATTATAGTGTAGACAGACCGCCTACCAAATTTCATCGCATTCGGAGTCCGTTTGATAGCCCAACCGTCATCCGTAACGGCACCGTTGCCGGTTTAATCGTCGGACGTTTTCGGTATCCGGAAACTGTTGCCGGGCCTCTCTCTCTTCTCTCCTGCAGCTCTTGGCCCCTTCAACACAGCCCACCTGCAGCCCACCTAGACCTACCTAACCCCCCTCGCGATCGGATCCGTCAGATCACGATCGGAGGCTCCGAAACGGCCTCAAACCC
>NC_041391.1:485437597-485447862 GCF_002162155.2 Triticum dicoccoides
CTCCTCAGCGCCACTTGGCATCGTCCCACTCGCCAGCGCCGCCACAAGCCGCCGCTTCCATCCACTCACGTGCTGCCACGCGTCGCCAACCTCCCTCCTCCACCCCGCGCGGCCCGCAGAGCCCGTCCGAGGCCCGCTCGGGCCCGAATCGCCGCCGTCCGGGCGCCCGCGCCCCGCTCGCCTCCCGGCCCTGCAGCTCTACTCGATGGGATCGAGAGAGATCCCGAGCGCCGCCGCCTCTCGCCCTCGCCGGCGACAAGCGCCTTCCCCGCCGCCGCCGGAGTCCACCAGCAGGCCAGGTGCCGCCGCCCCTGCCCTCCTTCTCTCCTCCTCGCCCCGTTCTTCCCTCTGCTCGGTCCTCTCACCTCTCTCTCTCTCCCTTCACAGGCCTCCATGGACGCCGATCCCGTTGAGGTCTCGTCGCCCCGAGCTCGGCCTCGGGTTAGATCCGGCTGGAAACGGGGCCCCGCCTCCTCCCGTGGCTGGATCCGCCCGTCCTCGTCCTCTCCTCGCGCCGCCGGCGGCCCCCGTCGCTGCCCCGCTGCCGCTATGCTCGTCCCTGCCTCGATCCAGTAGGGTCGGCAGGGGCACGACCCCCTCCAGTGTCCGCGTGGGCCTGGCCCGCAGCCGCAAGAGCGTGTGGCCCAGCTCCCTCCGTCGCCAAGGCCTAGCGCCCCTTCCAGTCGGCCTCTCCACAAGCGGGCCGAAGCCCATGGGTGAGCTGCCCCAGCGCATGCCCTGTCCTGCGCCCAGTAGTTTCGGCCCGTGTCATTTTTTTTCCTGTTCTGTGAATTTCCTATTTTCCAAGGAATTGGCAGAATTGCGGAAAACCCCTCCATATTCATGCATTTAATATCTCTCAAACTGTGCATCGGATTAAAATAATTTATATATGTAAAATGCTCAGAAAATTGTGTAGATTAATAATATGCCACTTTCATCCATGTTTAAAATGTTTAAAATGTTGTTTGTTTTAATTTGCATAAATGCCATGTTAAAATGCTTTAATTCATAACTAAATAATCGTAGCTCCATTTTAAATAAACTTTATATGTAAATGGGGTGGAAAAATTCCTAGATTAACATGGTGCACTTTATTTTCCTGTTTAACAACCTTAAAATGTGGTTTAGGACAGAACAGTACCAAATTCATTTTATGCACATGGGGATTTTTGGAATTGTTATTTTGTTGTTCCGGCCTCATTTAAACTTGCCTAAATAGTTAGTTTTGTCATGCTTCACCTCTTGCCATGTTAATCAACATTTAATATTGTTGTGTCCCTAACCGGGAGTGAACTAAATAATTGATGTGGTGTTTTGCATGTTGAGCTCCACTTAATTTGTAGGATTGTTTGTGCACTTTGCCATGCCATGCCTCATTAAACCGGACATGCATCATACTTGGTTGTGCATCATGCCATGTTTATGATGGTTATTTACTATGTTGCTTGCTTCTTTCCAGTGTTGCTTCTTAGTTCCGGTAACGTTGCGTTCGTGAGGATTCGACTACGTTGGTTCGTCTACTTCATGGACTCGTTCTTCTTCCTTGCGGGACTTCAGGCAAGATGACCGCTACCCTGGATCTCACTACTATCATTCCTATGCTAGTTGCTTCGTTCTATCGCTATGCTGTGTTACCTATCATTTGCTCCTCAAGCCTCCCAAATTGCCATGAACCTCTAACCTTTGACACCCTTCCTAGCAAACCGTTGCTTGGCTATGTTACCGCTTTGCTTAGCCCTCTTATAGCGTTGCCAGTTGCAGGTGAAGTTGAAGATTGCTCCATGGTGGACAGGATTTTTATTGTGATATCACAATATCTCTTATATTATTAATGCATCTATATATTTGGTAAAGGGTGGAAGGCTCGGCCTTATGCCTGGTGTTTTGTTCCACTCTTGCCGCCCTAGTTTCCATCATACCGGTGTTATGTTCCCGGATTTTGCGTTCCTTACGCGGTCGGGTGATTTATGGGACCCCCTTGACAGTTCACTTTGAATAAAACTCCTCCAGCAAGGCCCAACATTGGGTTTACCATTTGCCTCACCACCTCCTATATTTCCCTTGGGAGTAATTAACCCAAGGGTCATCTTTATTACAGCCCCCCGGGCCAATGCTTGTCTAAGTGTTGGTCCAAACTAGAGCACCGTGCGGGACCATCCCTTGGCAACTTGGGTTACGTCGGTACCTATACGCTTAGCTTATCCGGTGTTGCCCTGAGAACGAGATACGTGCAGCTCCTATCGGGATTGTCGGCGCATCGGGCGGTCTTGCTGGTATTGTTTTCCCATCGTCGAAATGTCTTGTAAACTGGGATTCCGAGTCTGATCGGGTCTTCCTGGGAGAAGGTCTATTCCTTCGTTGATCGCGAGAGCTTGTCATGGGCTAAGTTGGGACACCCCTGCAGGGTATAATCTTTCGAAAGCCGTGTCTGCGGTTATAGGCAGATGGGAATTTGTTAATGTCCGGTTGTAGATTACTTGGCACCAGATCTGAATTAAAACGCATCAACCGTGTGTGTAGCCGTTATGGTCTCTTTTCGGCGGAGTCCGGGAAGTGAACACGGTTTCTGGGTTATGTTTGACGTAAGTAGGAGTTCAGGATCACTTCTTGATCATTGCTAGCTTCACGACCGTTCCGCTTTCTCTCTTCTCACTCTTATTTGCGTATGTTAGCCACCATATCATGCTTAGTCGCTGCTGCAGCCTCACCACTTTACCCCTTCCTTTCCCTTTAAGCTTTGCTAGTCTTGATACCCATGGTAATGGGATTGCCGAGTCCTCGTGGCTCACAGATTACTACAACAACAGTTGCATGTACAGGTTATGCGATGATCATGACGCGAGAGCGATGCTTGCTTGCGTTGAGTTCTTCTTCTGCTTCTTCTTCGATCAGGGGATAGGTTCCAGGTCGGTAGCCTGGGCTAGCAGGGTGGATGTTGTTTGAGCTTTTGTTTGTGTCTCATCTGTAGACGGATGTTGCTCTTTTGTATTGTGATGATGTATTCGTGTGGCATTGTATGCCTTATGTATGTATCCCCATCTATTATGTAATGTTGATGTAATGATATCCACCTTGCAAAAGCGTTTCAATATGCGGGTCTATCCTTGGTGGGACCTTCGAGTTCCTTTTGGATAGGATCGCATATTGGGCGTGACAAGGCAGCCAGGGAAACCCGCTCTAAAATGAGAGGGATAAGGGAGGAGTTCGGGAAGCCGGAGATATCACGGCTGGGAGGCCCTATTTGTTGCGGGTGAAGTTTGGAGATCCGAAGTATGCCCCTCTGGATCAGTTGTGGAGTACTGCAGACGCGTATGCGGACCTGGCAAAGAGTGCTGCTGATGCGACTGAGTTTTACAAAGATCAGAAAGACCATCAGGTAGAGAGGTTATTCTGGTCGCAGTTCAGTGCCCCGATGCGTCCGCTGCCGTTGAATGAAAGGATGGCCGCATGGGCCGAACTCCACAGGTTGTCCGGGCTTGCTATGAGGTATGTCGTGGATCATCTTTGGCCACGTGGACCAAGGTCGGACAACTATTTTGGATTAGTGCAACAATTTCTTGGTGCTGTGTCGCATATCGATGCTGTGAAGAGGTCGGCGTGCATAGAGGGTGCACGGATGGCTCTTGCCCATGTTAAAACATACTGGGCTGGGATGGAAACCACCGCTATTGCAACCCGGGGTGTGGCGGAAGGCCAGGACCTGGCCGAGCACTATTTTGAAGAAGTCTTAGAAGGCACCCGTTTAATAGAGGCTCAGTGCTCGAAGAGTGCCATGTTCAAGTGACATGTATCTCAATTGTAAAGACAATACTATTTTGATTATAAAGGCTGTGTTTATACTTTTTCCCGAAAGTATTGTAGTGCCTCCTATGTGGCCGTTTATGTATGTATATAACCTGAAAGTTAGCAGTCGTCGGCTTCAGCCCCCACGCATATAATGCGGGGGTGTTCGAGAAAACGCGTAGTCACACTTGATCCAACGTCTTGGTTCGTTAAGGAGGTGGTAGCGCGGCGAACCAGGCAATCGGACTATATAGCTTTAACACTTTCACTTAGCCATAGGAGTTTGACGGTGGGGCTACTATATAGGCCCTGGTACTTTCGCGTTCATCCGAAGATGGTGCGGGTACGTACATGACCGGGAAACCGGTTCTTCGTTAATGCGGAGGAATCGCGAAGATTCCGCTGAGTCATCAAGTGGTTGACCAGTCTCGCGCTGTATCAGGATAGTCAGCTTTCGGCTTTCTCTACTGAGGTGCTCATACAGATGAACCAGGGCACAATCGCAGTAGTTCTCCCGGTGCCGCCTTAGCCGATAGAGCGGAACGTAAGGTAGCAAAACACGGGAGCCGGGCAAACCCAACATTTGACCAAAGACATGATTCTGAGCTGATGCAAGGCCAAACTCGCGACGCTGAATACTCCCTAAGGTATTCGGACTTTACAACATATACTGGGCTGAGTAATGCCCTCGATAATAAGCCCTGAGTTTCTAGGTACGTGCATTAGTCTGGTGTGACAAAAATGCCAACAACGCCCATATCCCTCCCAGTTGTGTTAAATTTCTGGAGGGGGAGAAGCAACAAGAGACATTAAAAAAGGTTTACGCAGGGTCTTAATCTAAAGAGAAAACTTTGAGCGGGGCCCTGCTGCACGTCTGCGCCTTTGTCTCCGTTGTGCCGTATCCTGGAAGGGTCTAGCACGATGATCATCTGTAAAGAGGAAAAACCCAGGTGAAAGACTTCGTGCGAACAGTTGGTTAATCTGAATGAACCATGAAAATGCAATATGTTATTGTATTAATAGGGTCGAGCCAAACCATGGGCTACTTTTTTTGTGAGTAGCCCCTAGCACCACTTATGGGGATATCCCAGCTGGGTTGTTACATCTGGTGTAGCGCCGGACTCGTCTAACTGTGTCCGTGGTCTTGACGACCGGCCCTTTATTCTGGTTGGAGGGGCCGCTCAGTGTTCGGCTGCTAGAGCCGCCACATATTCTTCCGCACGTAAGGAACGCTCTGTGTTTCTGCTAATCGTGATGACGCCACGTGGATAGGCATAGTGCAGTACTGCATTAAAACAAGTGAAGGCCGTCCTTCCGAGTAGTGCGTGATAGCCGCTTCGGAATGGAGCGATGTCAAAGATTAGTTCTTCGCTTCTCAAGTTGTCGGGAGAACCGAATACAACCTCTAGTACTAGAGAGCCCGTGCAGCGGGCCTCGACGCCTGGTATCACTCCTTTAAAGGTAGTGTTGCTTTGGCTTATTCTTGACGGGTCTATCCCCATTTTGCGGACAGTGTCCTCATATATCAGGTTAAGACTGCTACCGCCGTCCATAAGGACTCGAGTGAGATGGTATCCGTCAATTATTGGGTCGAGCACCAAGGCAGCCGATCCTCCATGCCGGATACTAGCCCTGCGATCAAAAGTGATCGGACAGGCCGACCAGGGATTGAATTTGGGGGCGACGGGCTCCACAGTGTATACGTCTCGGAGTGCGCGTTTGCGCCTTCTCTTCGGAATGTGAGTTGCGTAAATCATATTCACTGTTTTGACTTCTAGTGGGAATTTTTTCTGTCCCCCAGTGTTCGGCTGGCGAGGCTCATCCTCGTCCTCACTTGGCGTCTCCCCCCCCCATGTGTTCCGCATTTAGCTTGCCGGCCTGCTTGAAAACCCAGCACTCTCTGTGGGTGTGATGTGCAGGTTTTTCGGGGGTGCCATGAATCTAACATAATTTGTCCGGAATCTTATTTAGGCTAGACGGACCATCTCTGGTGCCTTTAAATGGCTTCTTCCGTTGACTGGGTCGAGAGCCCCTGAATCCGGCGTTTACCGTCGTGTTATCTGGGCTGTTTTCATTGTTATGACGCTTGTTTTTATTGCGTCGCGGCTTCCCGTTGCCATCTCTGACTTCAGATGTGCCTGGGTCGCTGGTGCCACTACGGGCCAGCCAACTGTCCTCGCCCACGCAAAAGCGGGTCATGAGGCTTGTTAAGGCTGCCATTGTCCTCGGCTTTTCCTTACCGAGGTGTCTGGCAAGCCATTCGTCCCGGACACTGTGCTTGAAGGCCGCTAAGGCTTCGGCGTCCGGGCAGTCGACGATTTGATTCTTCTTAGTAAGAAATATGTTCCAAAGTTTTCGGGCTGACTCTCCGGGTTGTTGAATTATGTGACTTAGGTCGTCTGCATCCGAAGTTCGGACATAGGTCCCTTGAAAATTGGCCCTAAAAGCATCCTCAAGTTCTCCCCAACTTCCAATTGAGTTTTCACGGAGGCTTTTCAACCAGTGATGAGCTGGTCCTTTCAACTTGAGGGGTAAGTATTTAATGGCGTGGAGATCATCTCCGCGGGCAATATGAATGTGAAGGATAAAATCCTCAATCCAGACCCCAAGGTCTGTCATTCCGTTGTATGCCTCTATATTCACGTGTTTAAATCCTTCCGGGCATTCATGGTCCAGCACCTCATCGGTGAAGCACAGGGGGTGTGCGGCACCCCTGTATTTGGACGTGTCGTGGCATGATGTCGACGGTTGTTGTGTTTGGTTCTGATTCCTGGCTGGTATTCGATCAATGTGACCGTTTTGGTAGCTCTGATTGCCGAAGCGCGCTTCCTAGATCCATAGATGGACCTAGCCATACCGAACTTTTTGTCTAGGAGCTCACGTAAATCATGTGCTGACTTGTGTGTGCCATCCTTAGTAGTTCTGTCGCGGCCACGGGGTGGTCGGTCTGGCTTATCAGCCATTTTCGGCTGAGTGGGCTCTAAGGTCTCGTCGTCGAATTCGGGTAGCAGCTTGTGTTTTGGATAGCTCTTTGTGTGGTGATCGCCACCGTATTTCTCTTCAGTGTCAAGTACTTTATTCCATTTGTGGTTGAGCGTGTCCTGCGCGGCCTTAAGCCTTTGCTTCTGCTTCTTTAGGCTCCTCGCAGTGGCAATAAGCCTTCTGTGGAGGTTCTCTTGTTCCAGGTGTTTTTCTGGGATGATGAGTGCATCATCGTCCGGACTGTTCTCCTCTCCGGCGACAGATTGATTAATTTTACCCTCGGGATCGGCGTCATCTGGCGTCGGCTCCGGACTATGTTCACCGTCCCCTGGCTTATCCTGCTCCATCGCTGGGTCCATGGGGTCGTCGTTTCCTTTGGAGTCGACCGGGGTATTATTCTTTCTTGCGCTGTTGTCGCTGTTTTTACTGTGGCGGGATTTAGAGCGGCGCCTACGGCGTCGCTTTGGTGGCTTATCAAGGGGATTATCCTTCGTTGCATCATCACCATCGCCTTCTTTTGGCGTGTCCACCATATATATATATCATATGATGAGGTGGCAGTCCAGCGCCCAATGGGCTGTGGTTCCTGTTCTTCTCCTGCGTCATCGTAAATACCGTCGATGTCTTTGGAGTTGAAGTCGAGCACGTCGGTTAAGTCATCGACAGTGGCTATTAAGTGGGTGGTGGGTGGGGAACGAAGTTCTTCGTCATCCGCTTCCCACTCGAGCCGGACATAGTTCGGCCAAGAATCTCCCGACAAGGAAAGAGACCTTAATGAGTTTAGCACATCACCCAAGGGCGAGTGCTGAAAAATATCCGCGGCCGTGAACTCCATGACCGGTGCCCAATCGGATTCGATAGGCACAAACGTACGCGGTTCGGATCCTGTAGCCGGAGACGAGTCCGAGGGTCCGATGACACCACCCTCACAGGAGGTGGGATCAGTGTTTGGCTCCAACGCCGATGAGTGTGCGGCCTCCGTGGCGGGGTCCATCCATCCGTCTCGGAAGGAACGATCTGCTCCGGATTGATTCCCGGTGCCGCCGCAGGCGCGATCTCCCGAACACTGTCCGATGGCAGATCAAAGTCATGCCCGTCGTGACCGTTCGGCGCACCTCACATGGGCTCGAATTCATCGAAGATCAAGTCTCCGCGGATGTCGGCAGTATAGTTCAAGCTTCCAAACCTGACCTGATGGCCAGGGGCGTAGCAATCGATCTGCTCCAGATGGCCAAGCGAGTTGGCCCGTAGTACGAAGCCGCCGAATACGAAGATCTGTCCGGGAAGAAAAAAACTCCCCCTGGACCGCGTCGTTGAAGATGATTGAAGGGGCCATCAAGCCTTACCGCGACGGCACAGTGGAACTCTCAATGAAACCACCAATATCGTTGTCAAAACCGGCGGATCTCGGGTAGGGGGTCCCGAACTGTCGTCTAAAGCTAATGGTAACAGGAGGCAGGGGACACGGTGTTTTACCCAGGTTCGGGCCCTCTAGATTGAGGTAATACCCTACTTCCTGCTTGATTGATCTTAATGATATGAGTATTACAAGAGTTGATCTACCACGAGATCGTAGAGGCTAAACCCTAGAAGCTAGCCTATGATTATGATTGTTCTTGTCCTACGGACTAAATCTTACGGTTTATATAGACACCGGAGGGGGCTAGGGTTACACAAAGTCGATTACAGAGAAGGAGATCTATATATTCGAATTGCCAAGCTTGCCTTCCACGCAAAGAAGAGTCCCATCCGGACACGGAACAAAGTCTTCAATCTTGTGCTGAAGTTCGGCAGATGATGCAAAGGATTTTGGTCCTTGTCTGTGCCCCGATGGAAAAAAGTGTAATAGCTTAGTAATCTACCGCGAACCCATGTGACAAGTACTATCTCTAACGTTGCTTTTGTCACCCTTGGTGCCTGTTGAAGATAGTCCGAAGCCATGTGGTTCTTAGTTGGTTTATATCTTTGGCTTGGTAGTTTGGGCACTTAGGGGCATTATGTTGCGTTGCTGTCTTTTATTTTTCAATTTTGCTAGAACTCATTTAGATGATATATAATTTGGTATCATTCACCTTTTATAGCTATTGGATGTGATGCTATAAGATGCGTGTGTGCTGACGTGGGTTGTATCTGTTCTTGTTTTTAAAGTGAATGAGACCAAATTATGTCTTATCTAGATGAGTTCTAGGTACTTCCTTTATTTTTGCCTAGTAGTTTGTAAAAGACATTATGGTTTCTGATAAATGAAATTTGAGGGAAAACCCTCTTTATCAAAAAGCAAAAATAGTTACTCCTCCGCTGCTTGGAAGAACTTTGCTTGTGACCGTGGATGACAGAAGAAGCGTTGCCGGGCTGGAGATGCCAGGGAGAAGCGTCGTCGTGGCCAGAGATGACAAGAAAGACTAAAAGGTGAAGAAAAAAGTTTACCATAATCTTGTCCGGGACGGTGGGGTGGGGGAGGGGGTCAAGGGGTGCCCGACGGTTGCAGCCATGGGTGGCACTATTCATCCCTCATTTTTACTAGAAGTGTCCGTCCTGCATGGACAGGGGAGGGAAATTTCGAGGAAAAAAAAGCTAAATATAAGGCCCTAGGCATTTTGGGATCTGCTAACTGATAGCTGAGTAGCTTTTAAGGATCGGCTGGAGATGCCCTTAATTTGTGGCCATGTTTGCACAAGCTATATATAAAGTTATAAACTGATAGTTAGTCAATGTTCAGTACACTGATTTGATACATTACATGTGGTAAGTTCAATTATTACCTACTACTACTACTAGTAGTTGGTTTTGTTAAAACTTGGCACACACACTGCAATAAGCTGGACAAGCAGTGATGGCTCATCAGCCTCTCATGGCCGAAAAGGCGACCGAGCTGGCATTTGCAACCAACCAATACAAGGACAGGCCCCCATGCATTTTTTGCCTATGAAGTTGCACTCTACAATATTTGTACCGGTCGACCCATCCATACGTGTACGAACTACAGTACGAAGTAGATACACTCCCTGGCCTACTCCGCCATGCCACCGTGATCGGTGGGCTGCGCGGCCAGTGAGCTGGAGATTAGCCAGCTCGCTGTGATCACTCACTGAGATCCACCCTCGCTGACCACGCTATATAACCATCACTCCTCCGCTCTCGCTTCCTCCCACTGCTCCAGAGCGCCGACCAAGAAGCACCAGATCAAAATGGCGCTCCTCCCGCTGGTCCTCGCGGTCCTCATCGTCTCCTGCGCCGCGCAGCAGCCACCGGTGCAGCCGCCGCCAACGCCCAACGCGCCGCCTGCCGGCAACCCGCCTCCTGCTCCCAACGCGCCTCCGGCAGGCAACCCGCCTCCAGCTCCCACCGCACCCCCGGCCGGCAACCCGCCTCCAGCTCCCAGCGCTCCTCCGGCACCCACCACGCCTCCTCAGGCGCCACAGGCCCCGGCCACGCCCCCTCCGGCGCCGCAGGCTCCTGCCACCCCTCCTCCGGCTCCCACCACCCCGCCGGCCACC
>NC_041391.1:485448083-485467414 GCF_002162155.2 Triticum dicoccoides
CACCCCGCCTCCAGCGCCCGCCACCCCGCCGCCATCACCGCCCATGTCGCCACCACCCGCCACACCTCCTCCGATGGCGACCCCGCCGTCGATGACGCCCACGACTTCCCCGACCGTCGCACCGACGACATCGCCCACCGCGACGCCGTCGATGTCTCCGACCAGCCCCAAGACGACCTCCCCGACAAGCTCACCGACTTCGTCTCCCACTCTGGCGCCCGCAGGCACGCCGGTGACGGACAGCAGCGCCTCCAGCGCGCGCGCGGCCGGCGTCGCGGCGCTGGTGGCCTTGGCGAGCGCGGGCCTCGCCGTCTTCCTCTGAGCAGTCGGGCGGTGCATGCTGTGTCCTCCTTCCCGCGCGTCGCTGCTGCTTTTTTCTTCTTTCGTGGCGTTATTTAATTTTTACCGGTGGTGCTACTATGGTCGATCGATTCTTGATGATGTACTACGATGATGCATTGGTTGTCCGTCCCGTCCCGTCTCGTTTTCCTTTTGATGATCGGCGGGTGGTGGTTGGTTAAGTTTAGTGCATGTTCTGCTCTGTACTGTACGTGAGTTACTGCTCCATTTTGGTTATATAGAGAGGATTTTGTGTATATTTTCAGTGTACTCCATTATCATTTCCGTGCATCCAATAAATTCTCCACGCAGCTTATTCACCGCGCCCCATGTTCGCTCTCTGCTCAAGTGCCGCTCATCACCCGATCGATCGGTATGTACTGTGCCGCTCATTAATAAACGAGCGGTGAAATGCCGTGGCTCGGAGGTCGGCACGCGTTTGAAATTCACGCCCGGTACGTGTAATCGTTTACTGCTATCCACGTGCAGCAGTGAAAAGCACGGGCGCTTTAGATCGCGCGTGGGATCTTGGCATGCACCTGACCAGAGACGGTGCGTACGAAAAAGCGAGGGAAAGGCAATTTGGTGCACAGGCACACAAAAGCTGACAGAAAGGAGAGTTTTATTTGAGGTGATGGGAGCACTTTCTGAAAAAGAGAGGAGACAATGCCTCGTTGGTTGGGCCTTTTTCTTTTCTCCATTTAAGCAGGCAGAAGCAGACCCACACGCTGCCGAAAGTTTCACTACTGTACTACACTAGATCGGTGAACGAAAATGGTGTTGCATCGCGGCACATGAGAAACAGACTGGGTAGGTAAACAGTGCTACACGCGGTGAAAGTTTTGAGATCCCGACTCTTGATGCATCCCAAGCGATGTCCGTGATCCACACATCTACATTTATATTACATTGAAGGCCATATCGCTGGATCTGGTACGTACTACGAGTTTCAGTAGCAAAAAGAAAAGGAAATTGAAAAGATGGATGACTTGTCGACGCGGATGGAGCATGGACGTGATCTGCTCGCACCAACCCCAATCAAATAACTCGTACAGATAGCATCGCATCGCATGTACCGGACGCCAAGGCTCGGAGGCAACGGTAGGTGCCGGGCGCGGGGTCGGGAGGGGGTTATCATCGCCAATGATTTGTGATCGAGTCGAGAGTGCGGCTGAAAACGAAATGAAAATGGAGGAAAGGGTGGCGGATCGGTGAATGATCATCCGTTGATGGACCCCCGTTGCAGCAGCAAAAGCGATATGGACGCACACGTATTTGTTGTACTGCCACGCCATGGATCTCGCTGTCTCTCTATTGAGTAGCGTCGCTTAGGAGACACGCCATGCGCGAGATGGCAGAGCTCAGACAGATCATCGAGTAGGCATCACGCAAGGCGTGCACCGGGACTGCTCAGTTATCACTTATCATCTGCCTGGCGCCATTAGTCCATCGGTACCACCTCATTTCTTACCGTCGGTGGTAGTTCTCCGGGTTCGATGGAACAAAAGGTGAACTAACATGGTTATTTTCTTCTTAGAAGGAGCGACGGAAAGCAACCGAAAGTGACGCCAGCTAATTTGTGGTAAAACATCATTTTCATCGTCGTGGAAAGGCGTTTTGTGCCTGGCTCTGGTTTTGCACATGAAGAGGAACAGAGTGTGGTTGTAAGGGCCATGGCTCATGGCCGTGCATGCTCATCGTCTAGGCCGCAAGCAATAATGCTGCGACCTGCGGGCCAGTGATACGTGTATCGCGTTTTTACTTTTGATCATAGTATCTTTGGAGAAACAGCTGCTTTTTTATTTATTTTTAGAAAAAGGAGTAAGACTCCGGTCTCTGTATCTGGACGATGCATACAGCCATTTTATTAATTATTCATAAAAGATCTTACAAAGAAATACAACTGTAAGTCTGAAGCCACCGTCTAGGTAACATCTGTTGCTACACCTATCCAGTTGATTAAGGGATGCTGATAGTCCGGCCCTAATACCACAGACTTCGCAGCCAAGCGTAACATCTAAGACTTGAGGCCCCAACCAAGACACTTGCCGGATCTAGGGCACACACCTGTCCGACGCGCTCTCAGTGGCCGCAACCGCCAACTGCCATCACTCCATCTTCAGAGCTATACTGACGCATCAACCTTGCTCGGTCTAGTTGTCGTCCATGCCACCACGGCGCCCAGCGGCACCACCTCCCTGCGCGCGAACAACTGAGGATGTCGCGGTCGCCACCGGTACACCTCAACACCATGCCGCCAAGTACCACCAACCGATACAGCTTGAAGTCTTCAGAAAATCTGTCGTGCGTAGCACCTGCCGACCAGGCATGACAAAGCGTAGGACCTGTCGGTCATGCATGACTTGACATCTCCATCGAAGCTCCGTGCAAAACAAAGTCGCTCCACCTCCTGCCTCTGACTTCCAGCGCTGCTCCACAAAGATGCTTCCAAAAGAGGCACGACACCGCAGTGCCGCCATCGTCTGATCTGGAACACCAAATTCTAGGGTTTTGCCCGGAGCAGCAGGAGTGGGTCGACAGTAGTTACACGATGATGCCTTTATCGAGGTAACGGCGTAGAACGCCGCCATTGCCTGCCATCGGCTCAATTTTCACCGGCAACCATGTCTCCCCAACTCGCAGCCGGCACTAGATGATGGATCTCGATGATCCGACCACCCAGCTCCTGGCAGGCCACCTCCGACGAAGAAGATGACCACCACCACCGCTGGCTACACCGGCCAGATCAGATCTGCCAGAGGTGTCGCCGAGCAGTCCACCAGTCCCTCGACGCCATCGCCGATCTAAAGCCAGATGACGCGCCGGCGCTCGATCCAAGCTAGCCGCCAGAGGCAGTCGCCTGTGGCCCGGGGCAGGGCTGACCGCCGCCGTCGTCGAAGCCATCGCCGCCGCTTCTAGATCGGCCGCACCTCACTCGCGTTGGGGCCCCGCCACCCCTAAAATGCAGGAGAGAGGAAGGACCCTCGCCACCGCCGTCGGCCTCCGGGCACAGGCCGGCGGCGTCCTCCGGCGGCAGCGGGAGGAAGGGAGGAAGACAATTTAGACCACGGCGGGTTGGGGTGCCACCCGAATCGCTCGAGCGGAGGGCGACGCGGGCGAAATGGATCGTCGGAGAAACAGCTGCTTGTCCTGGTCACGGAGGATGGAAAGCAAACAACACTACCAGAAAATGCTGTCATCTTGGATTCCCCCAACGAGTCTGCGCGAACATAACCCTAGTCGTCTGTCGTGACACAAACCTGTATTGGAATAGCGGACGTCTGCCTTTCGGAGGTTTCGTCGCCCTTGCTATGGTATCGTGCAGTACTGTGGAATTGAAATAGTGGAATGAAGATAGGCCAATCAAGGTATCACAACAGCGAACACAGTAACTTCAGCTGGGCGAATGAAAAACTCCGGAGCTAAGTGAGGTGCTAGTTAAATCCATCTAGCTAGAGCACAGCCAACGTTTGACTACATGCGAGCCAGGTTTTACCGGTGACCCTAATATCCCATCACGTGACGTGAGACCTGTGCGCCGGCCACTTCATCTTCGTATGCGCGCAGTCACTCAGAGCGGGGCTCGTAATTGAAGTGCCTATACAAATATACACAAAGTTAAAAAAAAATTAGACAAATATACACAAAGTTAATGTAGCTACAGTTGAGGATTCCAGGGTTCAAAGGTGGCCAAATGGCCCAGTCCTGGCATGCTGCCCCGATAGCTCGTGTGTTGGCCCGTGATGGGCCTGGCCCAACACGTTTATAATTGGGCCGTGTCGGTACGTGGCCCGCCTAGGGCCATACCTGGCCGCGAGGTTGGGCACGAATAGCGCACGGTCCGTTTATCTTTTTCAGATTTTTTTATATTAGCCCACAAAACAGGTGAGATAGTCCCCAAAACAGCTTGAAATCTTGGGAAAATCCTATTCGCCGCTCGCTGCGGCAAACTGTCGAGCTATCGCACAGGGGCAGCGCAGCGAGCGAAGAAATGGGCCGGCCCACATATAATGCGTCCAAACCGGTTTTGGGAACCTTCCAGAAGGTTCCCTAAACCGGGTTTTTTTCCTGTATCGTTTTTTCCTGGTTCTTTTTTGGCTTTCTATCGTTTTTTTATTTCTCTTTTTTTTTGTTTCTGTTTCTTTTTCATTTTCTCGTTTTTTGTTTCTTGTTTCACTTTCTTTTTCAAGTTTATTTTTCTTTTTCAGAATATGTTCATAGTTTTACAAAATGTTTATGATTTTATTTTTTATTTCCTTTTCTTTTCTTCTCTTCATTTAAAAAAAATCAAAAATTTAAATTTTGTTCGTGTTACCAAAAAATGTTCTCAAAATTCAAAATTTGTTCTCGTTACACAACAAAGTACAAAACTTCTGAAATTCAGAAAATGTACTGAATTTCAATTTTTTGTTCACATACTCAAAAAATGTTCGCGCTTCCAAATTTGTTCGGGATTTTTCAAAATTTCTCTCCGTTTCAAAAATTGTTCTCAAGATTCAAAAAATGTTCGTGCATTAGAAAATTGTTCAGACTTCCAAATTTGTTTGGAATTTTTCAAAATTTCTCTCCGTTTCAAAATATGTTCTCAAGATTCAAAAAATGTTCGTGCTTCAAAAAATTGTTCGTGCTTCCAAATTTATTCAGGATTTTTTAAAACTGTTCACCATTTCAAAATTTGTTCTCAAGATTCAAAATATTTTCGTTTTTACTGTTTGTTTTCTTTCTTTGGTTTCTTATTTCTTTTTCTTTTTCTTTCAAAATATTCAAATTTTGTTTGCCTTTCCATAAAATGTTCAGTTTTTTAGAAATTGTTCTCAAAATTCAAAAATTGTTCTCGTTACACAAAAAAAGTGCAAAACTTTCGAAATTAATATAATGTACCGGACTTCAAATTTTTTGATCAGGTTTTCAAAAAATGTTTGCGCTTCCAAATATATTCTGGATTTTTCAAATTTGTTCTCTATTTCAAAATTTGTTCTCAATATCCAAAAAATGTTCGTGCTTTAAGAAATCATTCGCGCTTCCAAATTTGTTCTACGTTTCAAAAATTGTTCTCAAGATTCAAAAAAAATGTTCATGCTTTGAAAAAAAATCCGTGCTTCCAAGTTTGTTCTCTGTTTCAAATTTTGTTCTCAAGATTAAAATAATGTCCGTTTCTTTAAAAAATGTTCATGTTCAAATTTTGTTCTCAAATTTCCTCGCTTACAAATTTGTTTTCTGATTCAAAATTTGTTCTCAAGATTAAAAAAATGTTCGTGCTTTAAAAAATGTTCATGTACAAATTTTGTTCTCTAAATTCAAAAAATGTTCAGTTTATCAAAAATTTGTTCAAGCATTTTAGTTTTTCTTCTAAAATTTGGAAAGTGTTCGCTTTTTAAGAAACACCTTTTCAAAATAATTTTCGCGTTAGGAATTTCAGAAAATGTTCGGGCCTCCTTTACATTTATCTCTGCACGCCATATCAAATCAAGGAAGGTTGTCTATTGTGATGGCTATGCTCGTTCGTTGAAAGTTGGAGGTCCCTGGTTCTATCCCTCTCTCGAGCAGAGTTTTTTGTGATTTTTTCACTGCGTTGCGCGAATGGGCCGGCCCAGCTGGAGACGCGCCTGTGCGTCCGCTCGACAATTCGCCGCAGCGAGCGGCGCATAGGAGCTCTCGAAATCTTGCGGGTTGGTGAGCTAAATGTGCGAGTGCACCGGACTGTTCCCTTGTTGTGTCATGCCTGGGCCAAGGAGCGTGGCACGACATGGCCCGCGTATTAGGCGTGCCTTGTTGGGTCGTGTCGTGCCTGGCCCGCTTAGGCCAGATCGGGCCGTGCCGCCCATCTTGCTGGGTATTGATTTTTTGAAAGGGATTGATTTAGTATTTTTGGCGTGAAGCTGATGATATTTTTAAATACATGCAACTTAAGATTCATGGCCCCAAATGTATCGTGAGAATAGCGGACTATCCCTCCTTGTCTAGAGTTAAAGATTGGCCTTCGCTCGTGTTTTATGGTTTACTTTCTGTTAAAAAAAGGATTTTTTTTCCTTTTTCGTTCGACAATTAAAAAAATTGATTTGATGTCTCCTCTCATGGTCGTGGTAACACACACAGACATACCAACACATGAGATTCCGGATTGCTGGGGGCACCACGCGCCACCCGCTCTCGATGTATATTTTTAGATTCACGATGCTTCCTAATTTTGATAAAGTAGCTCAATTTTATATTTGGTGCACAATTTTGGCTAGGTCATACGTTTGGGTGGTAAGAGGTTAGGTGGTGTGGGCCGGGGTTATCGATGGTGGAAGGGTTGGTCTCTTATGATTGAGATTGTTGGGCGACATGTAAATCTATTATGGTCCTTGGCTTGGAGCTCTCGGAGTCCCTTTTACATTATATTCCTGGGGAACATAGTTAGGAGCGCTTCGGTTTGCATTCGTGAGGCAGGGCCCACTGGTGAGGAGGAGATCACTCTATTTGCCACGATGGCCAGCGAGAGGAAGGACGGACTTCCGTCGGTCCAAACTGGCTTGCCGCATGTTGCATGTCTAAGATTTTCTATGTGCACTGGGAGGGGTTGGAGTGGTCTGGTCATGGCCCAACTTTCTTCTTGTGGTTTGACGAGCGTCGTCAATGACGTCGTTCTAGTCATTTGTGATGTCCTTTTGTCAGCTTCGCCCTTTGTTCTGCCGTAGTGCGTATGCTTTTCCTGCTCATCATTTCTCGTGTGGTTATATAATTAGTCCTATTTTGTCGATGTGGTCAACGACCAGTCTAAAAACTGGTTGGGCATTGGCCTTTTAGTTTTAGTTTTTTGGGGGGTGGACGACGGCGTTCTTTTTCCTATGGTTCAATGCAACCAATCAAATGATTGTGTGCATCATTCGATGCAGAGGCCGAGGGTTTTCCCTCATTTCAAGAAAAAATGCAACCATCCAAAATGATCGTTTGTGCTTCAATGTAGCCGATTCCCTGTGAAGGTAGTCCTTTACTTACAGACTCCTCTTTTCACACATGGGAATCCCTATGTAGATTGTATCCGTAACTGTGTTGGGGATAATGTAGAATTTTGTTGTTGGGGCCTAACTGGCGGATCTCAGGACCGACGAATCCATCCGTGCAAGAGTCTGTAGTCTCTGGGAGCATCATGACGATATCAGGAATGGAGATCTCTTATGGGTGCACTTGGTTTTGGTCAATGAGAAGGTGGGTTGGTTTGTGCTCAATGTCTTTATTGTTACTACCTACGGATAATTCGTGCATGCATCTTTTTGTATAGAATGCACGATAATTTTATGTGGGCAACTTAGCTCTCTTTTCTCTTTGGTAAATTTATTACTTTGTTTAACGTTTGATGCCAATGGATGTTCAGTCTTTTGTTATGTCTTTTGTCCGGTAAATAGGTTCCATGCTTTCGTTGCAGGGTGATGGCGTTCAGGATGTCATTCCAAAGAGGTTGTTAGCCAAGAGTCAAAAGCTAATCGAAGAGGGGGAACATGTATTATCTTAAATTTCAGAAGGCGCACATCATACTTAGAAATTGATAATGTCCTCAAATTGTACATGACTACCTAGCATAGATTTGAATTATAGTTCATGCCGTGGGCCTCAGTCAGAAAGATAGACCATGTTCCAGATAGGTTCCATTGTACAATAGAGACTGAGCTCCATGAAGTACAAGCATACACGTTGACGAACAAGGCATGTCTTTGTTGGAGAATGACATATCTAGCAGGTGGTTGCCCTTTGCTTGTGAATTTGGTAGCTTATTGCATGATGCACACAAAGCACTCTCGAAAAAGAAATGAACTGCAAAATTGATAAATGATACCACTACAAGATAGGCGGCACAACAAGCACACCTACACTTCTAATCTACTTACCTAAGAGTGAAAATGGTTAAGATAATTTCAGACTAAAATTGTTTTTGAATATGTTTTTATAGGACATGGTAATGGTTTTTGACATCCGAACATAATCTGATCTGAATCCGAGTATGATTGATAACGTATGGTAGTACTAATATATGTCGCCGTAGGATAATCTGGCCTTTTAAATATGAATACCAATTTATGAGTAAATTTTAAGTATTAACTAGCAATACATGGATACTATCTTTCTTAGGGCATCTTCAAAGAAGGCTCTCAAAGCTCCAGTATATGTTCAGTTTGTGGTGTCCGGACCGTTTGTGTCAACTTTTGTCATCCAATGGAGACCCATCGGTCCGTGAAGTGGTCCGGACATCTGTTTTTCGGCAAATCCGAGGCAAGCGTGGGGGAGCTATACCGGTGTCCGCACATCCACTTGACCAACAAAAAACCATCACGTGGCCCTCCTCTATTTTTTCTCCCCGCACATGCATGGTCCCCCTCCTCTCTCTCCTTTCAACCTGACAAATAAGGATTAATTTGTGAAAAACGTTGGATGGCTTTCTGACTTTATCCCACATCATGTCCACGGACCATGTACGAACATAAAAACAGACATTTGCCGTGTCCATTTGCGGACCAGCTTTGGAGATGCCCTAATGACACAAGATATATGCTTGTTAGCGATTTCTTTGACTTATTTTAGTATGTTCTAGTGCTTTATGTGTGCTTAAACTATACTTATAAATATTAATATCTGCTTGTTGTTTATGTATAATTTTAGTTTAATATTTGTTTGTTGTATATGCATGTGGTATACCACCATTTTTCATCCAAGTTCGTTCCATAAATGTACCATGTCCGAATCCAGCATAAGCAAGTACTCGAATCTGCATCCACCCCGCTTCCAAATCCAAAGAATATATATGATATGGTATGAGCATTATCCGTTCGATTCTGATCTTATTTCACCTCTATCTATACCATATAGTGAATACCATAGAATATTACCTATTTTATAAAGACAATTCCGCGGTATATAAGTGGCAAATCCGAGCACTATTGAACGTTGCATATTATTTCCACTCCTCGAGATTCTACAGAAGTAGTGCCTCGAAAAAGTTATGGTTGAGTGAGCACAATGCATAAACCTCAAAACAAAATCACTTCTCTTTTGTTCTTGAATCTTCCATATTTTAATTATTCAACCTTTTTTCTTCTAAATAATTACCATTGTTTTTTTTATGTCATGGCTTACAAGCCACAATAAGTACATATCTCAAAAATCTATCACTTCTCATTTGTTCTAGAATCTTCTGTATTTTCAATGTCTAATTTTTTTCTTCTGAATGAATTACCCTTTCTTTTTTGTCTTATGATTTACAATGCACAGTATGCACAAACTTCACATTACATATGCACTTTCCATTGTTTTGGACTCTTCCATAATTTACTTTCTTCATATTTTTCTAAAAGATTGCCATTCACTTTTACTTTATGATTTTTTTCAAGGCTGTGACAACACATTCATGAGTTTTACTTGTCTTTAATAATGCAATACTAGCCACTCAAAACTAAAGTACAAGATAGCTATAGACCACTGTACTAGATATATTCACTAGTAGAAAACAGAGATTTGGTTGAGGCCAGAAAAGAGCATTAATCCCGGTTGCATTACGAACCGGGACTAATGTGCACATTAGCCCCGGTTCGAGCGGCTAGAGCGCCGTACAGGCATTAGTCCCGGTTCAAATGAGACATTTAGTCCCAGTTGGAACCACCAACCGGGACTACTTTTTGCTCCTAGTCACATGTTAGATTGTTGTCACAGTAAGATTTATTTGGTTATTTTTAGAATAATTTAAAATAGAATTTTAATTAAAATAGTACTACTTTGCTTATATAGTTGTTTTAGTCCTTTAATTGTTGTTTTCAATTATTTTTAGTTACTTCTTTCTGTAGATTTTAACATGTCGTAGTATGCTTCTGTTAGACAACGGTAGATGATTTTTACAATTTATTAATATTAATTTTCCTACTGTTTTGTATTGATAGTTGTTTAGCCTTTAATAATAGTTGGTAGAATTAGTTTTGCTATATTAAAAAGTAATTCTTGTTGCCACTTTAATAGAATGTGACTCTGGCTTGGTTAACCTTAGTTGTGACTCTGGCTGGGACGGTGCTAGCAGATGTAGTCGACGGTAGGATTGGATGGACACCATCCCGGACTAAAGGGGTCCCCCCTATCGCCATTTCAGTTTTGGGATAAAACAAAGAAAATGATAAAAACTTCAAAAATCCAAATCCTTTGAGATGTAGTTATGTTACTACATCTACTAGTTAGGAAAACTAAAAAACATAAATTTCGACATGTTTTGCAAAAAAGTGTTATGAAAAAGTAAAACAACTATAACTTTTGCATATGATGTCGAAAAAACCCGTATGATATATCAAAATGTTCAACACGAAAATACGGTTCCGATTTCGACTGCCGTAGGCCGTTTTGGATTTTTTTTTTGAATCCTCAAATTCTGAAAGGAAAAAAGTTATCCTCAAATTTAAGTTTTTTTGAATTTTTGGTCAAACTATGGTCAAACTACTTATTCAAGAAATATTAGTGTTACTAAATAATTATTGCTTTAGAATAATAGTTTCAAACTCAAACGGTGAAACGTGTGACTTCATCCTCAAGTTCAACTCTTAAGGGTTAATAGGATTGACAATTTACTATTGTCAGGAAAACAACAAGTGCAGACTTGAAAACTAGGGGGAATAGAACTCGGAAGTTAAGCGTGCTTAGTCTGGAGTAGTGAGAGGATGGGTAACCGGCCTGGAAGTTAGACGATTTGGAATGAGTGCTCCACACTGAGCAGTGATGAGCGGTGGTGATTACAGATTAAATTGTCAAATAATTCAAAATTTTGAAAATAAAAAAACTAAAGGTGGAGCTTCAGACAGCGGCCACGTGAAGCGCCTTTAGTTCCGGTTCGTAAGCCAACCGGGACTAAAGGTTTTGGGTATTAGTCCCGTTTGTTTTGTCCCAGTTCCAGAATCGGGACTAAAGGCCCGTTTTCTACTAGTGATTTGTTTCGTACACTATTATACTACCTACGTTCATAAATATAAGATGTTTCAACTTTTTTTGAATTGAATGTATATAGACACGTTTTGAGGTGTTTTTCACTCACTTTAGTTCGTATATGGTCCATATTAAAATCCAAGGCATCTTATATTTGTGAACGAAGGGAGTACTATGCAGTTTTCAAAACACCTATAGTGAGATTTTCAAGGGGGTGAACTACGAGAATTAAACCCACATCTACATTATGCACATATATGACTCCACACTTGTAAGTTTACTTTTTATAATATGGTATGTCGATGATTATCTAAACTTTCATGTTTAATACACGTGTACATTACTAGTACTGGCTAGTTAATCACGTGGAGTGTCGGATCCCCACGCCAGCATGCACTCGTACTACATCTGATAACACGATTTGGCCTATCTCAAAAAAAAGAAAAGATAACAAGATTTGGCGAGACACGTCACAGCACCAACATGGAGAGTCCATATTTCAAAGTGATCATACAAGCACGAGTCCCGATCGAATGGGAGGATCTAACCACACAACAGAATAGAGCACAAATGAAAAGGCCCCAGATAAAGAGGAGCCACGGGGAGGCACGCAGTGTGCAACTCGGGAAGAAGAAAACGTTTTTTTTTTTTTTGAGGCAAGGGAAGAAGAAAACGTGAACTGAACAATTCGGAGAACGGAAACAAAGCACTGCCTCTTGCCTAGCCCATCAGGGCGAGGCCGACAAGGCCTGCAGCTCCAACCAGAGAGCCCATCACGGAGCGGGCCTCGACGCCGCTGGCCCCGCCGACGCTGTCCGCTGATTTGGAGGAGGAAGGCGCCGTTGTCGCCCCGGCCGGGGTCGTGGACGTGGAGGGCGTCTCCGAAGGCGTGGAGGGCGTCTCCGAAGGCGTGTCTGGCGAGGTGGACGGGGTGGGCGTGGTGGTGGCCGCGGGGGCGACCTTGACGGCGAGCTTCATGCCGCCGGAGCAGTGGCCGCTGACGCCGCAGATGAAGTAGCGCGTGCCGGGCTTGGTGAGCGTGATCTTGGTGTCCTGGTCGCTGAACGACTGGATGGAGTTGGTGGCAGAGCAGGCGCTGTAGTCCGACGACCCCACCTCCGCCACGTTGTGCGACGCGCCGTACTGGAACACTGCACGCACACATGGAAATCAATCAGGTCGGCCTAAACAATAGCGCCGTACTGCTAGCTGCTGCTGCTGCTACTACTACAGTGCACCGGCGAACAAGTCATGCATGCGCTGGCGTGTACATGAACCCTTTTGCCAAGCTGGTAGCACTGTGCTCTACTTAAGGTCCAGTATCACCAAGAGCACCGTTGATACTAGCAATGATCCTAGTACTGCACCACGTACCGAGTGTGTCACCGACGGTGAAGGTTTTGTCGCTTGCCCAGGTGCTGTAGTCCACGCCGCTAGCCCAGCCCGACGAGTCGCCGACGGTGTAGTCCGCGGCGTAGGCCGGGGCGACGGCGGCGAGGAGGACCAAACCTGCAGCTAAAAGTCCACGCCCAGCCATGATAGCAAGTTAAGGTCTTGGAGGCTTTGAATTCTTGGAGACTTTGCTGTGGAATGCTAGTACAAGGATGACAGGTGATGGACCCGCGGTTACTGCTATATAGGCTCAGCGAAGCGGTGCAGTCAGTATACTGGCTAACGCGATTTGGTTTGGTTTGTTCGGGTGCAGTTGGGTTAGTTGTGTTCGTCAACAACTCTACCGTCCCCCGACCCCGATTCCTTGAACAAATCACTAGTGCCAAGCGGGCTACACTGATACCGATGGGGTTTAGTTGATCACACCATCACATCAAATACGTTAGCGCTAAAGAAAGCAATATTCATCAGTCGTTACAGCCACTATGTTGGTTTCACCACTCATATTGACCAGCTAATTTTATGTTACAGATTGGTACAAGTTAAATAATTAATGCGTAAATATCAGCAACTACAAATTAGCAGTGTAAATTTTCTTTGCTACTAGTACCATCATTTTTAATAGAACTGTCTAACGTGTAATAATTTGATAACAGAACATCAAGGAATGCAAAACAGATGACATAACAAATAGACAGTTTGTAGGAAATGTGCATAATTTGGAAAGAAAGCTCCTTCAGTAGCTGAAAGAGGTCAAAGAAAGTACAAGGAGAAGACAGCTAGGTGGCAAATGTTGGTTGAACCGTTGAACAAACCAATTACTCTAATTCATGCATGTGCATTCGTCTATTGGCCTTGATCTTCGTCCTCCGATGATTGATTAGCTTTAGGTGAGGTGAGGTGAGGTGAGGTGAGGTGGTAGGCATCGTTGTCAGCAGCCTTGCAGAATTACAACTGGGCTGGACGTGGGCCATGGGTGGCGGGCTTGGCCCAGCCCGCAGCAACACACTATATCACCTGATGCTTCGATCGATCGGTGAACTGATCCAGATGGATCACGGCTCAAACGGCACAACGCCCAGCAGTCCCTTGTTCTTGCTTGTTCGTGTAATCTAGCTTTCCAATTCCGTGTATCTTAAAGTAATTCGTGTGATACTACTTGTGAAATCAGAGGAGGTTTTTTGTGTTTGTGTGAATAATTAATACGGGAGTTTTGTTCCAAAGTCACAGGGTTACAATTGAGAGACAATAAATCCTCACAACTTAGAGGATATCTGCTCATCCATACGGCAATACATGACTCGATACAGCTATAATTTATCATACAATCTGCTACCCTATTTTGAGTCGTACTATTTTTTTCTTGGAGCAAACTCCCTCTTATCCATCAAAGATTTAATTTATGCTACTAGATGACCATAGGCCGTTCGGTACATACTATCACCATAGAGGATCGAAAGTGCAGTGTAGGAATCAGATTGTACCCTAACTGGTCGATCAATATGTTATAAAGCAAGGGCCTCCCCTGCAATGTTGCATGTATCTCCGCTGACAGAACCATCATTACGACGTAAGATCATATCAGCACCTGCCTTGCCATCATGAGCTGAGAAAGATCCATCAACAGACAGCGCGACCCAATTTGCTGGAGGTGGTGGCCATGAAACAGGAACCACGGCTTGTTTAATACTAATAGGAATAACCTCCTCCCGTGCCAACATCCCCCCTTTTACTATTTCTTCCATACTGTAATTCCTGGCTATATCAAGGACTTATAATAATTATCCAGAAATTCCATAGTAACATCAACGATGGCACTTCCTTGCCACACAACGCAACATCATTGCGAAGTAGCGAAATTCTCCATATAAGTAGAATGATCATATCATGAACCTTATTATCACATGCCACAAGCACGTGCAGTAGTCACTCTTTACCATTATCTAGTAGCACATCATCGGTTGGCAATGGCCATAACTCTCGCATCCTCTGCCACACGACTCGTGCTTGAGGGCATGCAACTAGGGCATGGTAAGAACCTTCCCTCTCCTGGCCACACACCCGGCAACAATCAGTAGTACCAATGTGTTAATAAATATGACACCCCCAAAATTAATTGTGCACTAAACGTCCACACCACATGCACGATCAAGATCACTGAGTCACTGTATAATCACACAACTCTACGACACGAAGGATAAGCATAAATCTTTATATTACAAATCAGGGTTACGCGGACCCGATTACATAAGTCATCAAAGCAAATATTATCCGAGTATAGATATAGTTAGACAAGTTTGCCTTAAGAAGACTAAGAAAAACAACGACACTAGATCGAAAGGCGAGGCCTCCTGCCCAGGGCCTCCGAACTACTACTCGAAGTCGAACTCCACGTAGTAGCCAAGCTCGAGATCCTCTGGATCCGGGGCTCCATCATCTGATGGCAATATCCGGGAAGAAGAAAAGAGGTAGCATAGCAACCATGAGTACTCATCCAAAGTATTCGCGAGACTTACATCAGAACTATGCTAAGTATGCATCAACATCAAAGGAATGGGGCTATACCTTTGAACTATACTGCAGAAATGCCAGAATAAGGGGGAGAAGCTCAAATTTTCTAAAACAAGGGGAGAAGCTCATCCTATAGAAGACTGCATCTGCGGCCATCATTTTGCAACGGTAGAAGAGATGAGCTTATATATAATATTTATAACATGTATATATCAACAACACCCAGAGATCCTTCCTCGACTACCCAGCGAGAAAGTGATCCTGGAGTAGTAAAACAATTAAGTAATACAAGAGTATCTGGTTCTAGTTGTAGTAGATCATGATACAACTCCAAACGTCCTATTACTGTGGACACCACTATTCAAATAGATTACTTATCTGCAGGGGTGCACCACATTACCCAACACGCTCGATTACCTCTAAGCGCACACACTTTTTTGGGTAATGCCCGGCCTCGGATGATCAACACTCCGTAGACCAACCTAGGCTCTCCAGAGAGGTCAACACACCTGTCGAAATCCTAAGTACGAAGGGGTCATGGGCCCATCACCTTAAGTACTCTTGCATGTTGCGAGACTGGCCGGGGACCAAACCCACCTCTTCATCAGGCATGCCGCCCACCCCAACAATCAGCCCGCCTCTCTGAACTGTGAGATCTGGATCTCTTTTGGAAGGAACGTGCGACGCCGAGGGTCCCATATACCATTATCCTTCATGGTGGTTAGTGTGTAAAGGCATGTATCCCAACTCAGATCAAATACCCAGATCCGTTAGTGCATTATTAGCATCTCGCGGAGATGGCTAGGGTCGTCGCTCCGACTAGGTAACTTGCGGACCACGACCAGGGACCATGCCCACCGCTCTCCTAGGTGGTCTCCACCCGCCCTACCGTTCCGCCACATTATCTCTCGCGGGTACCCTTGGGCCGACCTGCCTTTATCACTGTAACAATCGGGGTTCAGGTCCATACCATCAAGGTGAAAATGAGGATTCACCCTCGATAGGTTCACACGTGATATATTGCACGACAGAGAGATCAACAAGAGTGAAATACGAGAAATCACCCTCAGTAGATCACACTAAATGTGCTATACTACAGAGTCGACATTGAGAGTGATAAAGAAGGAATCACCCTCGGTAGATCACACCAGATACGGCTCGGTAGAGTCGTATAATTGTAAGGGCCTCTAGGGGTGTTCTGGTCTCGGTACAATGATCCATCATCTCGGTCAACCTAGATAGAACAACATGATAACACGGACAAGGGTGTAGGGCCATTGATGGAATACTAGACTACCTTTACTAAGTATGTAGGACAACAGGTAAACTATCAACAGCAAGTTATCAAAAACAGGATATGCATCAGAATAGGAGCTACGAGAACAATCAACAATAGCAAAAATCTAATGCAAGAATAAGAGAGAAAGAATGGGTGATATCTGGATGGTCAAGGGGGTTTTGCTTGCCTGGAAGCTCTGACTCAGTTACAAATTTAGAGCTAAATTAACAATTTACTTAACAGAGGGGGCCCACATGTCATTGGCAGTGGGATGATTAGGTGGGTGGTTTACCACTAACAGGGGGGTTAGGCCCTAAATAGACTAGGATGGGCCCGCTGGCAGTGTCACAGGCCGACCTCACAAAGGCGGGCACACACACACGACCTCAGGCTCGGCCGCGGCTGGCCGGCCAGGTAGCAACGGGAACCAGTGGTGGGAAGAGGCGCCCGGAGGCGGCTGCGGGCGCGCACGCGTGGTCAGGAGGGGTGCAACCTTGCTTAGAGGCCGTGCACGGTGACGTGCAGGCGGCAGTGTGGGCGAGCAGCAGGCAGCGAGGCTGCGCGGGCGGGTGCCGATCGGAGGCGAGGCCGGAACGCGACAAAGGGTGGGCACGGGCGGCTGCAACGGCAACAGCACCACGCAGTTGCGATAGCAGAAGCACTATCAGCAGCAAGCAGCAGCAACACATCGGCGCAAGAAGCGGCAGTGGTGTGCTGGTAGTGGCGAGTGGCGAGCAGGGTTGACACGGTGGGGCTCACATGTGTGCTAGGGGTGGCCGGAGCGTCGGGCACGCAGGGGCAGGGGGCGCACGGGGACGCGGTGAGCGTGAGATGCGTTGGCGCGTGCATGAGCGCCGGCCATGGCAACTGAAGCGTGGGGGGCAGTGATGTCTACTATCCAACCTTCTTCTTGTAGATTCCTGTTGGACCTTCAAGTGTAGAGTTTTGTAGGACAGTAGCAATTTTTCCTCAAGTGCATGACCTAAGGTTTATCAATCCGTGGGAGACGTAGGATGAAGATGGGCTCTATCAAATAAACCTGTAACCAAATAACAAAGAGTCTCTTGTGTCCTCAACACACCCAATACAATGATAAATTGTATAGGTGCACTAGTCCGGTGAAGAAATGGTGATACACGTGTAATATAGATAGTAGATATAGGTTTTTGTAATCTGAAAAAATAAAAACAACAATTTAACTAGTAACAAAAGTGAGCAAAAAAGGTATTGTAATACTTAAAAACAATGCCTAGGGTTCATACTTTCACTAGTGCAAATTCTCTCAACAATGATAACATATTTGGATCACATAACAATCCTTCAACGTGCAACAAAGAGTCACTCCAAAGTTCCTATCACGGAGAACATAAGATGAAATTTGTTATAGGTGGCATAAGATGAAATTATTTGTAGGGTACGAAACCACCTCAAAGTTATTCTTTCCAATCAATCCATTGAGTTATTCCTATAAATGTCACAAACATCCCTAGAGTTTATAGTAAAATAACACCATATGATACACATCAGTCAACCCTAATGTCACCTAGATACTCCGACATCACCACAAGTATCCGTAGATCAATTATACAATATGCATCAAACAACTTTAGATTCATAATATTGAATCCAATAGAAAGAACCTCAAAGAGTGCCCCAAGATTCCTACCGGAGAAACAAGGACAAAAACGTGCATCAACCCCTATGCATAGATTACCCCAATGTCACCTCGAGAATCCGCGAGTTGCGTGCCAAAACATACATCAAGTGAATCAATAGAACATCCCATTCTCACCAGGGGTATCCCACGCAAGACATACATCAAGTGTTCTCAAATCCGTCAAAATATTCAATTCGATAATAGTGAAACCTCAATGGTAAAACTCAATTCATCACAAGAAGATAGAGAGGGAGAACAACATATAATCCAACTATAGTAACAAAGCTCGTGGTACATCAACATCGTGCCAAATCAAGAACATGAGAGAGAGAGAGATCAAACGCATAGATACCGGTACATACCCTCAGTCTCGAGGGCAAACTACTCCCTCCTCGTCATGGTGGCCGCCAGGACGATGAAGATGGCCTCCGGTGATGGTTTCCCCCTCCGGCAAGGTGCCGGAATGGGTTCCTGATTGGTTTTTCGTGGCTACAGTGGCTTACGGCGGTGGAACTTTCGATCTAGGGTTCTTTTCGGGGGTTTCCGTATTTATAAAAAAATTGTGTTGGAAACAAGTCGGGAGGGTGCCCGAGGCCCACAAGCCCCTAGGGAGCCCCCCTAGGGTGCGCCCTACAGGCTTGTGGCCTCCTCGGGACTCTTCTGGCCCTGCTCTGATGCTTCGGGGTCTGTTTTGGTCCATAAAAAATCACCGTAAATTTTCAGCACATTCCGACAACTTTTAGTTCTGCACAAAAATCGAGACCATGGTAGTTCTGCTGAAAATAGCGTCAGACCATGTTAGTTCTAATAAAATCATTACAAAACCAGATAAAATTGTTGCAAACATGACATGAATACATCATAAATTATAGATACGTTGGATACGTATCAGACATCCATACGCCAACGGATCAAAGGGGGAAACGGGGTAACAGGGAAAGGAGCTAACCGCGGAGGCACATGGGGGGCCGTTGATGGCTTATGAGTTGTAGAGGTGACGAAATCGGCAAAGGCAGCGGTGCCCGACGAGGAAGACAACATTGATCCTGGTGATGCAACACTCACCGGATTGAGCTAGTTGTCGCAATCGAGGCATTAGTCGACGACGGAGCGGATGGACGAGGCTCACGACGCGGGGACGATCATAGGCGCGCGGGCGAGGTGAGGCGTGGCGACGGTGGCGCTCGGGGGAGCGACATCAGAGAGGGAGAGAGCATGCGC
>NC_041391.1:485467926-485474238 GCF_002162155.2 Triticum dicoccoides
GAATAGCGGTGGCGGGGGAGGGGGATAGGGTTTCATCAGGGCTCGGGGACGACCTAGTAGGGCGTCGGGGTCGTCGGATGGCCGGCACGTTGGCCTGGCGCGGCCATGGCCGGCGGATGCGTCACGACTCCGTCACGTGAATAGGAGGAAGGGGATGGCGCCACAGGTGGGTTGGGCCACACTGTTGCCACAGCTGGGATGTGTGCACAGTGCAAATTCCCTCCGCCCTTTTTCTTTTCCTTTATTCATTTCCCATTTCTTTATTTGTCCACAATTTTGCCTGATATTTTCACACCAAATGAATTTAGTTAAATGTGCAACTTAGCACACAAATACTAGGAAAGGTTTTGAGTTAGTCCAAAAAGGTTCAAATACTTTTGAATAGTTCGAATATTTGTTTATATCAAATTTATTCAATAAAATGTTGCTGGATCAGTTTTAAATAGTCTAGAGGCACTTAAATATTTAAAAAATGTTGATTCTTACATGAAAATTTATTAGTGAATATTTGCAACCTAACATACATTTTTATTTTACTTTTTGAAAATTTTAGTTATTTGACTTGCATTTGAAAATGGAATTTGGCTTTGATTTTTGGACAATTGACAATTAGCAAGGTAATCATGATGACATGGCAACCATTAGGGGAAGATCACTGGAGCATGATTCTCAGGGTGTTACAAAAGCTTATTTTGATCAGTGGCAAGAGCATTTGACGCGGCCTTCCAAGCTATAATACGCATTTTAAGAGGAACTTTAGCCTCCCAAACATAATTCCATATGGATCAATCTCCCTTTGGACAGATAAAGGAAGCCCCTCCCACAAATGAATCGTCATGTTCTTTAGTAGCGAGTTTGTAAGCGCTCTTAATAGTAAACTATCCAGACTTTTTCGAAAACCAGGCAAAAAAATCTTCCCAGCCTCTCAATGTACATATTCTCAAAATTTGCTGCACATCTACATCCCAAAAATGTTGTTGCAGACGGCCCATGTTCCATCCACCATGGTTGAACAGAAAGTCTGAAACATGATTAAATCGACGATTCCTTTTCGGAGTAATCGGTCTAAGATCATTACCTCTTGGAATCCAAGAATAACTCCATGTATGCACCATAGACCCGTTATTGATTCTCCAAATAAAACCATTTTTCACTAGTTGAAGGCCATATTCAATACCTTTCCAAACAGTCGTAAAATTACCTGCAAATACCATGACCAGAAGATTCCCATTAGGATAACATTTCACCCGAAGCAGGTGAGCGCACAAACTATCTGGAGTTTCAATTAATCGCCAACCCTATTTAGCTTACATGGCTTGATTAAAACCCCACATATCTCTAATGCCTATACCACCCTTAGACTTTGGAAGACGCATTTTATCCCAACTAAGCCAAGCCATTACAAGAGCCTTCTCCAGAAAATCTCAATCCACTCAGTCATATGCCTTAGAAAGATCAAACTTATAAGCACAACATACTTTAGAATGATCAGAGGAGCTTGTTAACAATCATCCGCACACACATAACCCATATATATTTTAGGAGGATATATGTCTCTCGAGCTAAGCTTTTGCCATATAAACGTACAAGCACTGGCACAAACATTCATATAGTGATATGTGGTTTTAATCGTTATGTTCCACGTCTCAAAATATAAGTATATGTGGCTCAAGTATTTTCATGTCATACCATATTGATTTTATAGTAAAAGCACATGGTCAACCAAAAAAGATAATCAAGCTAGAAGTCCCATAAAACAAAATTCTTAGTTAATAGATCCAGAAAATGATAGATTTTCGAAATCATTTTTTAACATTATGAACAACCGACAATCTGAATTCTACCTTCATAAACCAATTTTAACATCAGATAACATCAGATAAGGCTGGTCACAATGGGGAGGAACTTAGAAGTAACCTCACACACTCCAATACAACTTTGCTTATGTGGCACATATTTAATGAAGAGAGAGGTGCTTGTGGTAACTAGCTAAGTTACCGGAACATCACACACTTCAAGAAACAATGAGTCTATAATTTAATAAATACATCGTTGCATGACACTACATAGATGTTCCTACCCACTATGTAGGTAGTAACATAATCTAGGAAAGCGTGTAAGTTACTAGCTTATGTTCTTGCCCATTGTGACCAGCCTAAGAACAGCCTCAAGCGTGTGCTCTAAATTTTTTGGTATGTACTAATCTATTGTCACGTACTACCTCCGTCTAGGACTATTGGTCTCGTCAACCGGATCGGCAGGACCAAGGCAGAGCAAACAGCACATGCAAATTTCTAGATTTGTGTTGTTATTTACTGCCGCATGCAGCAGCTGCCTTTTGTGTTGATGGCATGTATTGGCCCGCTTCTGCGTATGCTACAGAAGAAGCCCTAGTACCGGAACAAATGCTCGCATGCAGCCGGCCTCTTCTGCATGCAACGGCTGGGAATTGATTTCCCTTAATCAGTGAAAACAATGACCGAGGGAAACGGCCTAATAAAACAGAACAGCGATGTGTTGCTAAGGGGCCCAATAAATCCGGACGAAGGTAGTACATACGACACGCATGTTTATAATTATTGTACTCCTTTTGAAAATGGAACGTTCAGATTATGCATGCGGAAATTAAAGCTTATCAAATATAGTTCAATCACATGGGATTAGAACCACCAAATTGTAGTTCAATTTGTATACACTTTCGACACATTTAAGATAATGCGTGGGCCGCCTGACTAGTTAAAAAAAATATTATTTCGTAAAAAATTACTCCCTTCATTTCATAATATAAGAGCGTTTTTTACAATGTATCAATGTTGCAGTGTAAAATACACTTTTATATTATGCGAAGCAGGGAGTATATGTACGTACCCTATAGGCCTATGGCCCATACAGGCAGGCGCGCGCCAGGGAGCAGCAGGCCAGCAAACCGATCTCCCCGATCCCAGCAATTGAGTGTTTTGAGCGATTAGCGGCGTTTCCTTTCACGTAAGAAAAAAGCGATCAATCAGCGGCCTGGACGATTCCCTTCCTGTTCTGTTCGACTCTTTCATCACTCGGAGTCACGCAACGCCCAGGTCCCAGCCATAGCTGCTGTCCGCCGACGCCGCCGTGCACGCACGCACTCCCGCCTCGCCGCCGCCTGGTAATTTCCTTTGTAATCTGTATATATTCGCCACTGATTTCAATTCCGGGGCCCCCTTTGGCATTTGCTCAATTGTTCTCTTCTCAATCCTTTGTAAACTCTAGGCGCTGTGCAATCCCCTATGTATTGTATTGTATACACGCACGCACTGAAGTTTGACCATCACTCCATCACGTATTGAGGTATATTCATATAATACTGATACAAGAAAATTCCTTTGATGCATAGCCGGCAATGTTCAACAATTGATAGAACAATTTTTTTTATTTTTAGCATTGTGTATGTGTTATTATGAAGTCCTCCAGTAAGAGGAATTATCCATCAGGTAGCAGCAAAAGGAAAAAGAAGAAGGAAGTGGAGAAATTGACACACACACACAACGCTGGTGTTTAAAGTTATATTCGGATTTTTATTGAGCTCGGACACTCTGAAGTCATTAAGTGACAATGAATTTTGAAAAATGTTGCACAAAATTTGCAGAAACTTTCTCTCTTAATGATTCATCTCATGTTGAGGTATGCGATCTTATTTCTAAATTGAAGATTATGAAATTAACTTTGCCAGATGGCGTAATGTCTGCTGTGGAGATTTTCGGTCATGTGAGAGAAGTCAACTGCTATCCTAATATCTCTATTGCCTATCGCATCTTATTTATTGTGCCTGTGACGGTCGCATCGGCGGAAAGAAGCTTTTCGAAGTTGAAATTGTTGAAGAATTATTTAAGGTCAACAATGACTCAAGAGAGGTTAAATGCTCTAGCTACATTATGCATCGAGAAGAAATTATTGGATGAGAATGACATCGACCCCATCATAAGCGACTTTGCATTGAAGAATGTTAGAAGAAATTTTTAAGGTAATATGTATAAATTATCTGATACGTGTATTGATTTTAGATGCATTGAAGTGTTACTGATAGTAATTTATATATACACTATTTTTTAGATAAATATATATATACTTATATTATAATGACTTGTATATTAAGGGTCCCCAATTTTTAGTTCGCCCCGGGCCCCCGAAATCTCAAGACCGGCCTTGTGTTTAACTTTTGTAAAAATCTATAGACACTACATTATGAAACGGAGGGAGTATAAGAGAAATTCATTCGAAGTAGAGTACAATTTGTATATGATATTAACATAGTTTTTGTGGATATCGAGGGCTAACATTGGCTTATTTGAGTCCCCGGAGCAAATATGCATGCAGTAAATATTTTTGTCTTGCTGTGTCTACTTTGGAACCGTGGCCGTGATGAGGAAACCATGGCCGTCGGGCATGACGACGACGAGCCCTTCGTCTCCGCCCGACACGATTCTGTACGACACATGCACGGGCTTGACGTCCCTGATAGTCAGCTCCTCCAGCCCCAGCTCGCCCCACTCCGCAGCTTCCAGCGCGTGGCCGGCGCCGCCCTTGTTCAGGCCGTCCGCCGTGACCGACGTCTCGACGGTCGTCGCCCCGCGGCCGGGGTCTCCGGGGGCGACGATGAGCGTGAAGCGCGACGGCCTGTCCGCCCCGAGCTCCTCGCTCGCCCGGTCGATACAGGCCGCCGCGAGCGCGCGGGGGTCGCCGGCCGCGGCCCTGAAGAGCACGGTCTGGGCGTGGACGCCGTCGGCGGCGACGGAGTCGACGGGGAAGGACCTGATGCGCTTGCAGCAGATCTCCGGGCGCTGGAAGTAGGCCATGTACTGCATCATGGGCGTGGGGGCGACCTTGCTCTGCTCCATCATCTCGGCGTGCGTGCGCGCCCACGCCCGGAGGAACCTCGCCAGCGACAGCGGGTCGGACAGCAGCACCGTGCAGCTGACGCCGATGGCGTATCCCCTGCCCTGGAACCGGTTCAGCTGCAGCGCACAGGACAGGAGGTCGATCAGGCTACCGGAATACATGCATGCACTTCTTTTCAGTCTAATAATTAATTAAACAGAAGTTATATTACGACTAGCTGTAGAGTGTGTAATACAAGACCCACTGTGTCGCTCACGGACACTTCCGCTCAACTGTGCACTGCATTGAATGAATTGCATTCAACACGTCAGGCTGTAATTAGGTTTCGCCATTGAATGAGTTCCATTCCCCGTGGCACCCGCCGCGGCCGATGTCACTTTTGTTGGTAGGGTACGCACATTTAACATGGTCGGCGAGGTTTATCGGCCGTATAATAAATGCGTGGTCACTGCGTCTACGATTCCGGCATGCAATGCAGGCGATGCCGGAAGGAATGGAGATTTTGCTCAGCCATGAGTGCGTAAGCTGGTTTTAGCTAGGGAAAGGAGGAGGTCAGGGAGCGGACGTCATGTGCAACAAACAGCAAGACAGTTAACGACTCTGGTACACATACATTACTATGTACTCCCTCTGTTCCTAAATATAGGAGGTTTTGGTTGTTCAAATTGATTCTATGAAAACGTCATATATTTAGAAACGGGGGCTCCATTTATTTCTGGATTTATTTCAGGATTTCCGGCGATGTGCATTCAGTGGGAGGAGACGTTCCCGTCGACGACGAGGTGCCTACGGTGACTTCGTAAATTTCAAGATGATATGCCGGTTCAGTCTTTCGAAGGTGCTCATAGGGGTAGGGTGTGCGTGTGTGCGTTCATAGGGGTGAGTGTATGCGCATGTATATGAGCGCTTGTGTTTGTACTGATGTTAAAAAAAAACAGGGGCAGTATGTACGAGACCGAAAACGCACCTTATTTTCTTAGAACCAAGCGTGCAACTGCATACAACTGACAAAGCATTTGCAGCAAGAAGGATCGAGGTAGTACACAACGGTAATGATGGCCGCTAGAGTTGATTTTTATTGTTGAGTTGGGGGAGTATTTAGAGCAATTCTAACGGGGCGATCCATTTCATTCGCGGACGTTCGTTTGGATCGGCGCGGACACAAAAGTCGGCCCAACGCGTCAATCCAAAAGGACATGTGTCCGTTTTTCGTTCGCGGGCGACCCATTCCGGCCAATTTTTGAGCCGGATTTGCGTCAGCGCGGGCACCAGACGGACGCGCGCACGCTCGACTTCTCCTTTCCCCGGGCCCGCCTCCTTCATCGCTGACGCCGCCGGTCATTTTTTCCGGTGACTCTGCCAGCTGCCGGTGCCGCAACATCCGCTCAGCAACGCCGCCACCTCCCATGTCGTCCGCCACCGCCGTCTTGCCGCCGGGAA
>NC_041391.1:485474370-485486642 GCF_002162155.2 Triticum dicoccoides
CACAGCTGCGACTGCGACCAAGAAGCCGCCTCGCCGCCCCGGCCAGATCCTCACCGGTACGCTCGTCGGACGCCGACACGCTCGTCGGACTCCGGCAGGGCAGCTAGCTGGTCCGTGCGTGCCGTGACTCCCTTTGCCGGCCATCTCGTTCATCGACGCCCGCAAGCTGTTCGACAGTTTGGCAAGGTACAGAATGGACTCCGCCAATGAGTTTTTTTTTTCACAATTTCCTTTGCGAATCCGACGATTCGTCGTCCGATGACGAGGAGGAGATATTGGCTGCCGTGTTGGTCCATCACCATCTCAATAGCTAGCGGCCATTGTTCCGTGGCTCCATTTCGGGCCACATTCCGGCGTTGAATCGCAACCGACAGAGCGGGCATCTCCTTCTTTGGAATGACTACTTTAATACAACAAATCCGTTGTTCAAACATCAGAAATTTCGCCGCCGTTTCCGTATGAGTAGACATCTTTTCAACTGTATTAGAGAGGGGGAGATCAGCTATAATGACTATTTCGAGTGCAAAGAAGATGTCGTTGGAAAGATTGGTTTCTCCTCTTATCAGAAATGCACCGCCGCCACCCGAATGCTTGCATACGGAGTGCCAGGTGATCTCATTGACGAGTACGTCCGTATGAGCGAGTCTACATGTCTAGACTCCCTGTATAAGTTCTACAAGGCTGTTATTGCTGTGTTTGACCCTGGGTACTTGAGAGAGCCGACTCCTGAAGATATAACCCGTTTGTTGGCGATTAATGCCAGCAGGGACTTCCCAGGGATGCTTGGCAGCATAGACTGCATGCATTGGGAGTGGAAGAACTGTCCTTCTACTTGGCAAGGGCAGTATAAGGGCCATGTCAGGGCTTGCACTGTCATACTAGAGGCCGTGGCGTCTCAAGATCTCTTGATCTGGCACTTTTTCTTTGGCATGGCCGGATCACACAGTGATATCAACGTGCTTCAGTGCTCGGCAGTGTTTACTAGGCTTGCCGAAGGCAACAACCCACCAGTGAACTTTACTATCAACAGCCACAACTACAAGAAAAGATACTACCTAGGTGACGGTATCTATCCTCAATGGACCACTATTGTGAAGACAATCCCCAACCCCGTCGGAGAGAAGAGGAAAAGATTTGCCCAAGAGCAAGAGAGTGCTAGGAAGGACGTCGAGCGTGCCTTTGGTATTTTACAATCTTGATGGGGCATCGTTCGGTATCTCGCTAATACCTGGAGCATGCAGAAACTGTGGGAGGTGATGACTGCTTGTGTGATTATGCACAATATGATCGTAGAAGATGAGCGCCCGCAATGTCTGTACGATCAAGGTTTTCAGTTTCAGGGTGAGAATGTTGTGCCTGAGCCTGAAGGAGCGGCAACGTTTGAAAGTTCATCCAATTTCATCATGACATGCGTGATTGGGAAACTCACGTGCAACTGCAAAATGATTTGGTTGTGTATATGTGGGCTCATGTTGGCAACCAATAGGTATATCTTCTTTATTCGGCTTGCAAGACTATGTGAGACATTTTTACTTTTATTCGGCTTGTAAAACTATGCTATTTTATTAGGTTGAAACTATATTTATTTGACTATATGTTTGAACGCAAAAGTTGTGAATGCAAAAATGAGCTATTTGTTGAAATAGGGCGGTCAGCCGACGTATATGGATCGGCGTGTTAGGCCACTGCCGACCGAAATTTAAAACAGAGCGGACTCGGGCGGACGGCCAATCCAAACAGACAAAAAACGAACAAAATCGCCGTTCATTTGAGTCGGCCCATTGGAGTTCGCTCTTACGGATTTGACCGGTTAGCACAGCAACCAGTCAGACACCGCTATAAATTCACATTTGATAGGCACTTTTGCGTCCATCTCGGTGTCATTTCTGTCTGGCAAGGGGGGTTCACGGACTATACAAGTGTCATATCGCTATATCTATGCTGGTGTTTTAATCAGGTGCGCGATAAACTGGGGAAGGATTCTTGAATCTGTTGGGGAGTTCTTGGTCTAGGTTAAAGAAACTCGGGCACTCTTACGCGGGTATACGAGTTACCGGACTGTCAGTGACTTGTACCTATCTTTCTTTTCTTCGTGATGCTTCAATTGCACTATCTCAAAGGGAAGTTCCGGCTGTGAGCCTTTTATGTTTGTGATGTTTATGTTAGCAGTCAACCTGTAATAAATCTGGCAACCACCTGGATTGTAATTTGTACCCAACTTGTTTCTGTGGCTCTAATTGAAATGGGTTATACCTTTCATCTTCTCAGTAGTACAAATCTTTTTTTGTAAATCCAAATGACGTGTGCAAACTTAGCGAGATGCTTGTGTCTATTTTTGTAAATCGTATATTAGAACAATAATGGTTAGAACTTGATCTAACAGTTCAAAAAATAGCAATTTTACAGAAAAATTCAGGAGCTGGTGCGCGTGCATATACCTGCATGAAGAAGAGCGAGCACATATCAGGATCCTCCGCGCTCACGTCGACCCACGGCGCCAGCGCGGCTTCCTTACGCGCCCGCTCCTTGTCCGCCAGGAAATCCTCCATGGTAACCTCCACCGTCGCCTGCTGGAACCTCACTCCGGCGTCGTTCAGCTTCACCTCCCACGACCCGTCGGCGTGCCGCCGGAGCCTGCCAGCCATCTCCGGGAAAAAGCACAGCACCTCGCCCAGCGATTCCTTTACCCATATACCTTCCTCCAGCGGCGCGTCGTCGCCACGGTAGTAGAAGACCGCGCGGAGGCGCCGCTGCAGCGAGGTCGCCGGGAGCGGCGGCGCGGCCACGGCTATGACGCGCGTCCTGTCGGGCTCGACGAGGCGAGTCGGCAAGCCCGTCTGCACGGACTCGATGTGCACCTGTGGTGACGCCGGCGTGGCTGCCATTCTTGGAGCTCGGTCGGCTGCGTGCGCCTCGACCGTGGTGTGGGTTTCGTTTCACGGCTCGTCCAAGGGTATGCCTTGCTGTGTACTACTTGGTGGATGTCTGGAACAGAGGAGGTCCCCTATTTATACGGGTTTTGCCTTCTGACGTGTTCCAGTCTTAAATGCTGCGGGCGCTGATGGCAATGTGTATCAGCATGCCAGGGCAAGAACTTCCACCGTATGTACGAAGAGCAATGCGCGTTCCCGAATTCCTAAAAACCCTCGCAGCGACTAGGGCTAGGCGATTTTGACGGCGGCCGCACATCTCTCCCGCGGGCCGCCCACGTGATCCCGGCGACGATGGCAACATCCGGCGCGGGCAAGGAGAAGCAAGACGGCGGCGCCCTCTCCCCTCGCTCGGCTCGGGCGCAGATGGAGGAGGCGCTCGGTAAACTCGACATCTCCGAGGAAGAGGCTACGCCTCTGGTGATGGATGACTTAGATGATGGTGCAGCACCGAAGTGGCTTCTGGCGGGCAAGGTTCTGTATCGCAATCTCTTCCCCATCCAGACGATCTCCAATGCCTTACGTCCAGCTTGGGGTAACCCGAGGGGCCTGGTGATCCGTCCTTTGGGGGAGAACATGTTTGTCGCGCAGTTTGAGACCGAGCGAGATCGAGATCGAGTCTGGGAGGGATCTCACTGGCACATCAGCAAGGAAAAGTGTTCAAATCATCCGGCCGATCCGCGTCCCGGCCATGCAACACCCGTCGCCTTATCTTATCTCCTGGCGTTACAAGAGATCCACTCGTTGGCTTCTGCATTTCTTCTCTCCTACCTCTGACTTCTTCCTATCCCGGCTCGTCTTTTCTACCACATCTCTCTGTTAGTCTAGCCGGCGGCCACCGAAGTCGTAACTCCGCGTACTGCTGCCACCAGTTGCTGCAACTTCAAGGAAAGCTACACCGCGACCGCTACAGCTGCAAAGTACCTTCTCTCCTTCTTGCTTCTCTCCTCTCCAGCATCAACCACGCCGGCGCAGCACCCGAACGCACACTAGCTGTGCTGCAAAACCGGCGACTGGTGCTACTATGCAATGACAACGGCGCTGCAACCTGCAGATCTCGCCCGCGGGCAGATGATGCAACTAGCGTCGCACGTGGTGATGCAATCGACAGACGAGTTGCAACCGCAGGATCACGCCGGCTGCGGATGCTTCAATGCAATGACTGGTGCTGCGATGCAACCTCGTCGGCGCTGCCGCTGCTGCAAGTTGGATGGTACGCGGAGTTAGAGGTGACACCGGCGCTGCATGGCAACCTCGTCGGCGTTGCAATACAGCACTCACGACGCATCTGACAAGAGGCACCGGTGCGGCGATGTAACTCGTCGGCGCTGCAAGGCAGCACTCGTGAGGCTGCAAGCCGGCGTCACTGCGACGGCTGCGACGATGCTTCGTGACGGTTGGGACGCTGCAGGGGCCGGTGGCGAAGTTGTGTGGCTGGCTGCAATGGAGCACGCAAGGAAGGCCGGAGGCGACCCCAGCTAGCGCGCTGGTGCTGCACGCACCACGCAAGGCAGCCGGGGCGCGACGCTACAGCGAGGACTAGTGCTACGATGGAAACTTCGATGCTTTTCTTTTTTCGATTGATGTTGTTGGTGTTGCGATGCGGTGGCGCTGTGGTGACTCCCCGGCGTTGCTACCTGGCGGCTGGGACTCAGCGGGCGAGGTGCGCCGTGCGTGTGCTGTTTGCATCCATGCAGCCAGAGGAGTACGAAAGCAGGAGATGTGACGAGAGGAGGACGACTCGATGTCGCGTTCACTGGATCCGACGGTTTGCGAGCAAAGCATCTGACGGCTAGCGAGCCGGCTGATTTCTCTAAGAAATCAGCCGGCTGATTTGTAGCAGCCGCCCATCCGCAAACATGCGGTCATCCTGGAGGATTTTCAAGCGCACATGCAGCCATCGAAGCTGAAATTTGACAGGCTGCCAATCTGGGTTAGGGTTGTAAACTTGCCCTACATTTTGAAGAACGAAACTAGGGGTCTGGCGATAGCAAGAGAGATCGATAGGGAAGCTTCTATTGTGCAGATTGATCCTGTTGGGGGCTTCCTGCGAGCACATGTCACCATTGATGTTCACAAACCCCTACGTAGATGGATCCTAATTGCATTGGCCAAGAGGAACAAGACAGATTGCTATGACATTGAGTATGAATACATCCCGCACTTCTGTTTCTCTTGCGGCCGCCTGGGACACTCGGATCTGTTTTGCCCTACACTGGGAACCAGGGATGAGAAGGGGGATCTACCCTTCAAGTCTAGCCTATGGGCGCCGGAAGACAGGAAGAAACCCAATTCTGGGGAGTTCTCTTCGAAGGAGAGGAGTGATTCACAGCCAAGCACAAAATAATCTTGCTCGTCGAGCTCCAAACAGAAAAGTGGCGCCGAGGTGACCTCCCCTGCCAAGAACAACGCTCCATTCAAAAGGAAGGGAGGGCCACAGAACACCCAAGTCTACCGCAAGGTAAATCAGCCCCACCTAGCTCTTACTGAACGTGGGGAGATGCATGCTGGACTAGGAACGGTCGAGGGGGCAACAACCATCACTGAGCAACAAGTTGGAGATCGTGGGGATACCTTCAAAGAAAGGGATCCGAAGAAGAAGAAGCCAACACCACCCTCATCTCAATCTTTGCCAAGGGTTGCGGGTCAGCCCTGCCCGAACCAATGAGTGTCTTATCATGGAACTGCCGAGGGCTTGGGAACCCTTGGACAGTTCGAGAGCTTCGCAAAGTTGTGAAGCAAGAAGGCCCCGCCCTTGTGTTTGTCATGGAAACAAAAATCAAGGGCAAGTGTGTGGAGGATCTAAAATTCAGTTTAGGTTTTTCTGGTTGTTTTGCTGTCGATAGTGACGGGCTTAGTGGAGGCATTGGTTTTTTTTGGTCAAGAGATACTGATGTTTCGGTACAAAAGTACAGTCGATCCCATATCGATGTAAAAGTCAATAAAGATAATAAAAGTTGGCGTTTTACGGGTTTTTACGAAGAATCTCGGGTGGAAAATAGACACCACAGTTGGCAGTTCTTGCGTACTTTATTTGCTGTCCACCATGAAGCATGGATTTGCATGGGTGATTTCAATGAAACTCTTCATGAGGACGAGCACTTTGGAGCCAATGCTCGACCGGAGAGCCAAATGCGTGCATTCCGGGAAGCAGGGCAAACTGTGCACTCCAGGATGTGGGGTGGCGTGGTGTCCCTTTTACATGGGATAACAGGCAACAAGGGGAGATGAATGTGAAGGCAACATTAGTGTGGGCAATGGTCAACTCCAACTTCCTTGATCTGTTTGAGTACACCAGCGTCAAGCACATAAGTAGTGTCGAATCTGACCACTGCTTTGTGCTGGCGGAGTTGAGAACAAATATGGAGACAGGCTGGACCCGGGGCCGTCGTTCCTTTCGCTATGAAAATGTCTGGCAGTGTCATGCCGACTATGATGAAAAGGTGCGAGCGCTGTGGCGAACGGGAGCCGGGCAGGGAGGTCTTCAAGGTATCATCGACGCCCTCGCTGAGGTTCAGACTCAGCTGGGTGCTTGGGGCGATCGCGAGTTTTGCAACATGCAGAAGAAGGTACACCGTCTCCAAGTCCGTCTTGATAGATTACGAAGCATTTCGATGGGTCGTGGCCCGACGGAGGAGGAAACTAATGTTGCTAAACAGCTGCGAGAAGCATTGCGTTAGGAGGAAATCTGGCTAAAGCAGCGATCTCATGTGTCTTGGCTATGCGAAGGAGACCGGAATACTAGATACTTCCAAGCCCAGGCAGCACAATGTAAACAAACCAACAAAATTACCTCACTGGAGAGGGGCGATGGTCAGTAATGCACCGATCCTGTGGAGGTCAAAGTAGAGATCATGGACTTCTACTAGGCGCTATACCAGTCTCAGGGTTATGCGCCTATGGAGGAATTGGTGCAATGTGTCCAACCACGAGTGTCAGAGGCCATGAATCACACACTTGAGAAGGAGTTTCGGCATCCGAGGTCAAGGACGCTCTTTTTGAAATGGCCCCGTCAAAGGCTCCAGGAGTAGATGGATTTACGACCGGTTTTTACCCGCCATTGGGATGTCGTTGTGGGAGATGTAACAAAAGAAATTCTGGGATTTCTCAATGGCGGTGAGCTACCTCTTGGACTTAATGATACGGCTATCATACTAATCCCAAAGGTCCGAAATCCGCAGAAAATTTCCCAATATAGGCCAATCTCTCTTTGCGCGGTATTATACAAAATAGCAGTAAAGCTATTGGCCAACAGGGTTCGGCTCATACTCGATGAGGTCATCGGAGAAGAGCAAAGTGCATTCGTCCCGGGTCGTTTAACAACGGACAATGTTTTGGTTGCTTATGAATGTGTTCATACCATCCACAGAAGGAGGAGAGGAAAGAATGCAAGTTGTGCGGTGAAGCTGGACATGCTTAAAGCATATGACAGAGTGGAGTGGCACTACCTCGAAGCAATGATGGTCAAGCTGGGTTTTGGCGATCGCTTCATCAGCCTCATAATGAAATGTGTCACTTCAGTTCAGTTCACAATCAAGGTATGGTGAGCTCCTGCCCTTTTTTGACCCATCGAGGGGTCTCCGGCAGGGCTGCCCTATGTCTCCATACCTCTTTCTTATGTGTGCACAAGGCCTTACTTCCCTTCTCAACAATCACGGGGCTGCATATATTGATCGAGGGGTTCGGGTGAGTATTCATGCACCATGGGTAAATCACCTCTTGTTCGCGGATGACAGTTTAATTTTTATGAGTGCAAATACTCAAAGTGTAGATAGACTCAATGATATTCTCCGGATCTACGCCGAGTGCTCAGGCCAGGCAGTGAACCGGGAGAAAAATTCAATCTTTTTTAGTGCAAACTCAAGTCAGCCTCTCAAAGAATATCTCAAGGCCTCTCTTGGAATCTCAGTGGAAGCATTCTCGGAATGATACTTGGGTTTATTGACTGCTATTGGGCGCATCACTAGCGGCACCTTCAACCATATCAGTGATCGTGTGCGCAACAAGATTGGAGGCTGGTCAAAAAGGAATCTCGCATGCGCAGGGAGGGAAGTTCTGCTCAAATCAATCGCCGAGGAAATACCAACCTACAACATGAGTTGCTTTCAACTGACGAAGAAAGTTTGTAAGAGTGTTACATACCCTATGGCCAAATATTGGTGGGGAAGCTCTTTGGACAAGAGATCGCTGCATTGGATATCTTGGGATAAGTTGACAGTGCCGAAAGTCAAGGGGGGGAATGGGATTTCGTGATCCCCATGTGTTCAATCTCGCCATGTTAGGCAAACAGGGCTGGCAACTGCTAACAAATCCCAATTTGTTGTGTGCCCGGGTGCTCAAAGGGAGATACTACCCACACACAGATTTCCTCCAAGCCACGACACTAGCTCAAGCTTCGACGACATGGAAAGCAATAGTGGCGGGCCGGAAGGCATTGGAGGCTGGCTTAATTCACCGGGTCAAGGACGGCTCCACGATTTCCATAGACCCGTGGATACCAAATACATTGTCGCGGAAACCAATAGGTCGCCTTGGAGTTACACCACTGACTAGGGTTTCTGAATTGATTCACGATTATACTGGTAACTGGGATGAGGAACTAATACACCAAAACTTTCTACATCCCGACGCAGAGGCAATATTGAATATTCCCCTCAATGCTGTGGGAGGGGAAGACATCTTGGCATGGGACTTGGAAAAGTCAGGAAACTACCATGTAAAATCAGTGTGTCGATCTCTTATGACTCGTAACGAGCCTAGCTCTATAGAGGAAGGGACGATAACGGAGTCTTCATCGGCAAACAGAGAATTGTCGACTGCACTTTGGAAGCTCCATGTGATACCGAAGGTCAGAGTGTTCTGGTGGAGAGTTCTCAGAGGCATCCTACCAGACTCGGTGACCTTGCAGTACAGACATATCAAAACCAGTGGGCGGTGTGATATTTGCATGGCCATGGATGAGAATCTGCTGCATGCACTCATCTCATGCACGCACGCAAGGAAATTTTGGCAGCAGCTAAGGACCGCTTTGGCTTCCAACTACCACAGCTGCACCCCGACACATGGGCTCGTGACATCCTGGTTGACAGTTTGTTATCTGATGACACACGATACAAAATCATCTCCATCATGCACTCCATTTGGGCTTCAAGGAATAACTTGACTCATGGGCGAGACGGGTATGACCCGGTTACGGCGTTGAAATAGGTGCATGAAGCTCTCTCCCTCATCGACATCCCAGGACGATGGACCAGGCCTGCGAGCCAGGGCGTGCGTCCTCCAGAGGCGGGATGGATCACTATAAACACTGATGGTTCAGTGTATGCAGATACGAGTAGAGGAGGGGCAGGGGGTGGCGCGCTCTCACCTCTGTTTCCTAGGAGCATGGTTTAAGCCTTTGCCAGGCGCTTCAGAGCCTTTCATCGCGAGCTACTGGACTTTCGGGAGCGGGTCATCTTCGCCCAGCTCCGAGGTTTCTCACATGTGATCATGGAGGTGGTCTGCTCACAGTCGGTCGATCTTTGGAACTCGCGAGGCAACTCTAGATCGGTTGCTTCGCCCATCTTTAGAGAGTTAGCGGACTACGTAGTTACTTTTACTTCTTTCTTGGTTCGACATGTCGGTAGGGAGAAAAATGTGCCGGCCCATCTTTGTGCTCAGCGTGCCTTTACGCTTGATGGGACGGAGTGCTGGATAGAGAGCAGCCCGGATTTTATTCGAACCAGCCTACGGGCAGACTGTAACCGACTTTTGTTATTTTGAATAAAGTCCGAACTTCAATGCAAAAAAACCTTCCACGGTATGTTTGGATTTATTTACCCTAGCTCATTATTTGGTCCATTTTAGGAACAACAAAAACTAGAGGCGGAGACATCGGAAATCCAATTCGGCTCTTGGGAGCATATGCTCCTGCCCATGAAATATGTTTTTTCGAAATGTCAATTTTTTTTTAAAAAATAGATGTGATCATTGTCACACCAAAATGTTGCCTGCAAATTTTTAGGAGGAAAGCTTAAGTATTTTGATCTACACAAAAAAAAAGCAAGTCGAACGACAAATGTTACCTTCAACGGTTACACTTACTTTTGTTTTTTTCACCGACAAATCATCGTCATCCCATTTCGCATGAAAATTGACAAGCACTCTTGTTACACTAACAAGAACATCTAGAAAAAATCCAGAATTTTTAAATTTTAATTTACTATTTATTTTGAGTTTACTGTTCATTAGGGAGCATATGCTCCCAAGAGCCAAAACGCCCTCCCCAGAGACATCTTCTATATCATGAGCTGTGCATAGTAACTCAAATGGTTAGATTCTTTATGGTGAAATCAACTCATCATCTTTACGTCTAACGCTTGACACTGATGCTCACATTTTTCTAGATTTATTACAGTCTTTCCAACAAAGTTCGTTCAATGGAAAGAAGACGCTCCCATCGTCTACGAGGCGTCTGTGATGGCTTCATCAATCTTAAGATGTTGCTCGGTTATTTATAGCCCCTTGCTACTTTCTCGGTTAAAAGATAAATGATCTATTGCAAGAAATTGTTAGGCATTCATTAATGAATAGATTAGCAAAGGTGTGGAATCCTTCCTTATTATCTTTGTGGTGAAGCTATGATAATACCCGTCATGATCATGTATGTTATGTGGATTTTGATCCTTTGTGATGGACTGATTCATTTGATTTATGCATACCTCGTGAACATGATGAACTTGTTCTTACAAGTTACGGTATTTGCTCAGAGATGAGCAAACTCCGAGCTTGGGGAAATTGATGAGTCAAATTTCCTACTACTTTTTACTTCGAGATTTGTGTCCTAGACTTAGGTTTTGTCGGAACTTTACCGCGCTCGTGCACATCTTCAGGGTACTATTTGTGAGGAGTTTTGAGGCATTAGAAGGAAGGTAAAAGAATATGGGGTAAAATCACGTCAATATACTTCATAGGAACCTACCATATGAAGCCACAAGCAACCACGAGGAAAACCTACCGCATAGGGGATCCAGAGGAGAAAACATCTGGTCGAGCGGTCATAACCACCGCTGCCTTCTCCCGATCGACTATGTGACCCCCATGTCTTCGGATCGGGGATATGAGATACAGAGAAAATAGAAACTCCATCGTGTCAAAGAACCCTAGCCTCCGAAAGGGATCCAGAGGGGGTTCAGCAAGAAGGCTCTGACCCACCATAACCTCATTGAAGGAGAGTCCGACATCCACAATCGCGACCATCCCATCTCCATGTCTTTGTAATAACGAACCCTAGTGCATCCTCGATGTATTGATTTGATCTATCATACATGATTATCACAATTATCCATATGATGTTGTCCGTCTTTATGTCCGAGTAATTGCTACTTGTGAGCTGCATTGCGATTTCCTCGAAGAGGAGAGGATGATGTAGTACAGTAGAGATAAGTATTTTCCTCGGTTATGAAACCAAGGTTATCAATCAAGTAGGAGAACCAAGCAACACTACGTAAACAACACCTGCACACAAACAACAAGTACTTGCAACCCAACGCGTAAAGGGGTTTCCAATCCGTCAACGGTTACGAGCAAGATTAAATTCTATAATTTTTTAAAATAGATTAAACAAAAATACAACATAAAAGAATATCACAACAAGGTATTTTCAGTTTTAATATATGATAAAAGACAGATCCGGGGGCCATAATTTTCATTAGAGGCTTCTCTCGAGAAAATAGTATACGGTGTTTAAACAAATTATTGTTGGGCAATTGATAGAAAAACAAATAATTATGATGATATCAAAGGCAACGATCATACATAGGCATCACGTCCAAGATTAGTAGACTGAATTGATTCTGCATCTATTACTATTACTCCACACATCGAGCGCTATCCAGCATGAATCTAGTGTATTAAGTTCATGATAAAACGAGTAATGCTTTAAGAAAGATGACATGATGTAGACAACATAAACTCACATATGAATAAAATCCATCTTGTTACCCTCAATAGCAATGGTACATATGTGTCATGTCCCTTTCTGTCACTGGATTGAGCACCGCAAGATCGAACCCATTACAAAGCACCTCTTCCTATGGCAAGATAAATCAATCTAGTTGGCCAAACCAAACCAATAAATCAGAGAAGAATACAAAGCTATATTAATTATGCATAAAAGAGTTCAAAGAAAACCCAAATAATACTCATGGATAGATCTGATCATAAACTCACAATTCATCAGATCCCAACAAACACACCGCAAAAAGTCATTACATCGAATAAATCTCCAAGAACAACAAGGAGAACATTGTATTGAGAATCAAAAAGAGAGAAGAAGCCATCTAGCTACTAACTATGCTCATG
>NC_041391.1:485486947-485608385 GCF_002162155.2 Triticum dicoccoides
ATCATTTCCCCCTCTGATGGAGTATCGGAGAAGGCCTCCATATGGGATCTCTCGAGAACAGAGGGTTGCGGCGGTAGAAAAAATATTTCATGGACTCCCCCGTAGGTTTTCTGATTTTCGGGTATTATATTTACAGAGGTGGAGTCAGGTCAAATGGAGGTTCATGGGCCCCACTAGGTACCAGTATGCGCCAAAGGCCCCTGGCGCGCTCTTGTGCCTAGTGGGCCACTCCTCCATCTTCTCGTGGCTTCTCGAAGCTTCTAGGTTCTCTTAAAAATCACCAAAAAGTTTCGTGGCATTTGGACTTCATTTGGTATTGATATTCCGCAAAGTAAAAAACAAGCAAAAAACAACAACTGGTAGTGGGCACTAAGTTAATAGGTTAGTCCCCAAAAATGATATAAAGTTGCTTGTAAATGTATATAAAACATCCAGAAATGATACTATAATAGGCTAATAGCATGGAACAATCAAAAATTATAGATAGAATATTAAATCCCCATTTGTATGCCGAGTTAATAATGTTCATCACTACTGGAATTAGCTTATTTGCCGTATGCCAGTTCTTTGCCGTCAGCTGGCGGACCGCAAAGAGGCACTTTGCAGTCTGCTTGCAAAAAACAGACGGCAAAGAACTGACAGACGGCAAAGATGCCAGTTGCCATCAGCCAATTATTTGTCGTCTGCCAGCAGATGGCAAAGAATCTTTACCATGTGCTGGCGGACGGCAAAGAGGTGGGGCTATCTCTTTTTTTGCGGGTACAAAGAAAATCGTTGACCCCCACCTCCTTTCTCTATCTCCCCTTTCTCCGCACGACCCCCACCTCCTCTCTCTCTCTCCCCTCTCTCTCTCTCCCGCTCGTCTCTCACTCTCCCTCGCGCGAGCACCTACGGCGGCCGATTTCGGCGAGCTCCGACGGGATTCGACGCCGCCCAGCACACTCACGTGACCCCCTCGCCCCGCTCCTCCATCTCTTCTGACCAGATCTGACTCGCGCGTCCTCCAGCGACCACTCGTGACCCTCCCCTGTGGCTAAGGTTTCGGCCACCACATCGCCGGCGTGGCTCCGATGTTGCTCCGGTTACTTAGGTGAGTCTCTTCACTCCTCCTCGTCACATCCATCCCTCTCTTTCTCACCGCGTCGCGTCGCGTCTCCTCTACCTCACAGATCCATCACGCCGGGAAGCCATGGACGGGAAGGACGCCATGGAGGACGCATCTCAACCACTGCCCCAACGCCATCCAGGTCCACCCCTTCTCCTCTCCTCCCCTCTTGGATTTCTTCTTTTCCTGCCTTGCACCCGTCCACTCAAGTTCTAAACCAAACAAGAAAAATTATCAATCTTGTTTTTGCTGCATATGCAATAATGGTTGAGGAGGACTCAGTTGTTCACTTCTATAATTGTGCCATAAATCGGTTTACTCTGCTTGAGGGCTGCCGTGGTTAGCTCGATTTGATAGGGTCCTTACTACATATGCTGCAGGGATTTAACTTGACTTGTTAATAATGAGTGTCAATCAATCAAACACAAGGAAACTATAAATGCTTACTATTTGGTATAGTGATCGTTGTGTTGTGTATAGGTAAAACTTGTGTTGTCCTTATCTACTTCGGAGGCATCATCATGTGTTGTCAATTTAGTTTCTGCCATGGTTTTGGTTTGGTCCTGCTTATGCCAAATCGATCATTCATTGCTTCTGAACACTCCACCTTTAATCTTTGCTTCTGTAAAACCGGCCTTTCTTCTATTGAATGGAGTGTTTGCTTGCTATGCGGGAAAAGTAGCTCATTCATCGCTGATTTGGCATGTGCAACCAAAGTGGACGGACCGCATTTAGATCCGGTTGCCGTGAGGATCCTCTGGCGGTGCTGGATGTGCTGTGGCGCGGTGGTGCCCCCGGGTGGCGCCTCTGTGCTGCAGTGCCCCTGGTTGGCGCCTTCGTGCCCGTGCTCTCACTGGCGCCGCCATTGTGGTGCTCTCTGGCAAGCTCCGGCTTGTTGTGGTGGTGTTGGTTGTGATGCTGGTCACACCATAGTGATGGTGTGGCTGCATCCTGCTTCGTCTACAACTCCTTTTGGTGAGCTTCTCCTTGCTCCCCTCCTGATCTCTCTAATGCATAGCTCTTGATCTTGTTGGATGTGAGGCTCTATTAGCTGTGGTTAGCTGCTGTAGATGAGCATCAACTTGTATTGGAGCTCTCTATGATGGATTCTTGCTGTGTCAGGATTTTGGTGAGTGACCATCTATGTGTATTTGTGAAGTATATATACTCCTGTACTGCTCTGTTCTGTGTAGCTGATCCTGGAGTTGTTACTTTGGTCAGTTACTTTACTCATGAACGTATACTCACTTGTTCTTAGTTATTTTACTTCTAATACTAATATGAACAGATACCACTTGGTTTGGCTATTCCTATTTGTCTCTTTCTAATAGCCTATGAACAGATACTATACTTGGTTTTGGCTGTTACTTTCCTAATTTTCTACTGATAAGACAGATACTACATCTGATTTGGGCAGTGATGCTGGTCTGAGCCCCCTCTCTTAGGCTTAATTTACATGTGACTATCCCTGTGCTGTGATGAACTAGCCCTGGCACTTCTAGGCTGTCTGAGCACATAATCCCTCAAGTATACCTTGAGGTCTTCTGTAGCTCTCCTTAATAGTTATCTCTTCTAAGCTGCTGGTGGTTGGATGTGTTGGGACTTGGTCTGGTTGGCTGGTTGTGATGTATATCTCCTCCTGGAGCTTTGTTTTTGGCGTTGCACAGTGACATGTACCTATTGTCACTAGACAAAACTGATTGTGGTGATAAATTCTAATCTTTGGCTTTAATCACTAGTTTTTAGTTGGCTTAATTCCTGAAGCTAGTACTGATAGTGGTCTTTGTGTTGGCATTTAACTTACTGCTAATTGTGGTGGCTTCTTGATTGGGTCCTTGGCTGATTCTCTTCTTTGGCTCTTTGGTATTGGTTTACTCTATTTGGCTTTCTAATTAAGATCACTTTGAAAATCAGGATCTTAACTAAGATTATCTTGATCTCAAGTACTGGCTCCTACAGCATTGCATTTCACCAAGTGAAATGCTACATTTCTACTCCTAACCCATTCTCTCTCTTTTAGTGTTTTTGTTATGCAGGTTGGAAGAAAAGAAGAAGATCCAGAGAAGATCTTAGTAATAAGATAGTTTTTAGGAAAATAGATATTTAGTTTTAGATCATTCCTTGTAATATTTGTTGGATATGTGTTCATGGATATGTGTTGGATATATATGTGTTCATGACTATATATTGGTAACATGTGTTGGATATGTGTTCATGGATATGTGTTGGATATATATGTGTTCATGAGTATTGGTAATATGTGTTGGATATGCTATATTGGTCATACATATAGTCTGTGTTTGATTGTGTTTGATTTTCTGTGAAAATGAATTGATATAAGAAGAAACAGAATTAATGCCTATTTGGTCTCTTTGCCATCTGCCAACAGATGGCAAAGAGCTTGCAGCCTTTGCCGTCTGCCAGCAGATGGCAAAGAGCCGTGCCCTTTGCCGTCTGCCAGCAGATGGTAAAGAGTCGTGCCATTTGCCGTCCGCCACTGACGGCAAAGGCCTCTTTGCCGTCCGCTGCAAAAAACAGACGGCAAAGAAGGCCTTTGCCGACCCTGTCTTTGCCGTCGCTGTTTGCCGTCCGCGGCGGACGGCAAAGGCCTTTGCCGTCCGCCATCCTAGCCTTTGCCGTCCGCCATGGCTGATGGCAAAGTACCAGATTCCTGTAGTGCATGAATGTTGTGTAAGGGGCCCCACTCAACATTTTTGACTTATGGCCATGGAGTGTATTACTGTTGTTGTGAGAGTAATATCCTCTCATCCCCCCCTTTGCAATTGATAGGGGAATAACAGAGAACCGGACATTGTCGTTCTTTGTTTGTATTCTACTGGAAAAAAGAGGGAGAAGCACTTGTTCCTCACAATGTTGTCACTGCTTCACAAGCCTCTGAGGTCGTAAGAGATTAGGCACTATAAAAATACCAACAACCAATTTAGTGGAGGATAAGATTCGACCCCGATTTGTAGGAGAGTAAGAGGGATAAGTGGTAATTTACCTCCATTTTCATGTACTGGATGGAGGTCCATTGTGGTTTTGTTGCGTAGGGCGAGTTGGGAAGGTAATGCAGGCGACCACTGGGAGTAGCTGTAGTCTGTGTCGACATTTGGGTCGTCGACTTCCGGCAACCGGTGGGAGCAGCGTCCAATCTGAGGCAAACGAAAGCAGATCTACAAGATCACAGTAGAAAAGAATAAAATGAGGGGGGAAAGAGTAGGGACATAGAAGTTGAGACGCATGTGGACTACGCAGCGGAAAATAAATGTTCGGAAACTCGGGGTGATGACATGTTTAGCGTGCGTGGATAAAATATTACAAATTTAAGGACGAGAAGAGAACTGACAGAGATGGCGGTGTCCAACTAAGTTTCAAAAAACTGAACGGATGGAAGTTCTGAGGGAGAGAACTGAATTGCTTGGTAAGTTTCGTTGAACCTAACTTGACAGAACAAGAACTAAAACCGTAGCAGTGAACATGAAATAAAATGGTTAAAAAATTGTTGTGGTTGGAAGAGAAAAATCATAATGATATCTGATTAGGAAAAATCATAAGAAAGCCCTCAGACCATTCCCACAAATTGAGTTTTGGTCGTGGAAGGATTGAATTGGCAAATCGAAAGATTGATATTTGAGAGACGACATCGTGTATCATAGGAAAATAAAAAGTTACGAAAAAGAGTGTAGAAATTATTCATGGGAAAAACGATGGGATGACGCTGCAAAGTAACAAAACAAGACAAACTGATGAGTTCAAATCAGGTAAAGGAAATGAATTACACGGAAGGAAACCGAATAGAGAAAGAAGACAATCAAAGGATTGACAAGAAGAACACAAATGGCACGAAAGAGAAGAGTACTGACACCTTGAAGTGGAACAAACTGGAGCACAAAAGAAGAACGTGAGCAATGCAAATGGACGGCTAAAACAGAACAAGGAGATGGGCCGTAAGCACAAGAACAGGGACGCACAAGAACAGTTGGACGATGTATTTGTACAAGGTAAACGTGTATATTGTGTCATATTAAGAGGCTTCTGATTTTGCATCCATTTTTCAACCAATTTCCGCCGGAAGAACTTTTCGGATCATGACATAACAATTGCAGAAGAATGCACTGGCGAGCACCTTCCACGGCCAACCACCATGTTTTTAATAATCGGAGCACCAGGATTTGAACCCTGATGGGCTAGAGATACCACTGTCCTTCTAACAACCCGACCACAAGTCAATTCACGGGCCAACCACCATATGGTGTGTATATATTGGTAGTTTCTTGGATAGAAAAAATACATGACAATAGAAAAAAAATTGGTTTTTGGCGTGTGCAAGTTTAATACAATGGGTTGCACACACACAATTACGAGAGTCATTCTCCAAAAACAAAAACAGTCATGAGAATTGTTGCTTGCACAGATGAAATACAAGCCTCGGCGCGACAAAGCACCTACAAGAACGAATGGGGAAGAAGGTGGGAATGGATGTCGAATTTCATATGAGAAATTAGCGTCATATGAAAAAATGCATAAATACTTAGCAACATCATTTGTGGGATCCAGAAAATATTTACGAAGCATCTTCTTTCTAACTATTAGAATTAATCCGAGGCGCATAGCCGATCTACCGAGGACCAACAATCACACGAGCACGACACCGAAATTTGTTAACGAGGTTCACCGATATGGCTACATCCCCGGGGCCTAACCACGGGCGCTTCTCCCTATGACACCACTGAAATACCAAACACCGGCCGCTCGGGCGCTAGCACATGTTGCTGGCTCCCCATGTGCCCGTGCTATTATGTTGGCATATGTTACATCGCGTGTCTGCCCTCTCATTATATAAGAGGCCTAGGATACATGTATAAGCACGGGACACAGCGACAGACCAAGGCACTAATGGTGAGACATGTGGTTAGAAAAAGTGTGCAGGGGTGCTGAAGCAGTGTTGATGAGTCCCAGATTCAAGTTGGTGACAGGGTCTATTGGTGCTAGTTAATGGACATGAGTTGACCATGGATAATTTGTGAAAGTGGCGGAAAGTAATGTCAAAAGCGGAGATAGTACATGGCTATATATTCTGTGGTGTTCAATGCACATTGCAAAGTGTGGATGACAAGTACATAAGGAGGCAGAGTGCTATAGCGATGGGACATGTCAGAGACTATTTGAAAAAAAGGTGAGACAACTGCGAATTTGACTCGGAGTGACACAGGGAATTTTCTTGAAGTTTCAGACAAGGGATCAAGGAGAGTGATGGTGTTGAGTTCGGATAACTCTTACATGTGGCGTTCAATATGTGAATTGTTCATTTTCACGTAGACAGTGATCGGTGTGTGATGGCGTTGAATGGATATTCCGAAAGTTGGGAGCACAAAGTAGAGTAATGAGGAACTTAACTTTACTCGAGTGTTGATTGCGAGGAAGACAAGAAGGGACTACAGTTGTAGGTGGAGTCACGTAAAGTCTGGGAGTTGCGGCGGTGCTCATGTCATATCTCAAGTCCAATGTACATGAAAGTTCGATGCATGGATGAATTCAAGATGAAGAATATTCGCCAAGGTGGAGTTTGTTAGAGTTGTGTCGAATATATTTGTACAATGTAAGTTATAATTGAATTTGGATCAAAATTATGTGTAGACAGGGTAGGAGTCGTGTCCTATTAGGACACACGTATCCTAGGCCTATAATATAATGAGAGGATAGACACCCTATGTAACCTATACCAAAGATAATAGCATGGGCACGTGGAGGAGCCGGCGACGTGTACCAGCGTGCGGGCGACCAGTGTGCGATATTGTAGCGGTGTCATGGGGAGAAGCACCCATAGCCAGGCCCCGAAATATAGCCATATCGATAAACCTAGTTAACAAATTACAATGTGGTGTTCATGTGATTGTTGGTTCTCGGTAAATCGACTACGTGTCTCGGATTAGTTTTAACACTGACAGTGGTAGAAGAATGGCTTCTTCGACGGTGAGCTTTGCGTTTAGGTGATAGGCGTTTGTTGTGTCTTTTGGTATGTTGTTGACAAGCTTGGGCTTGGGCTCTAGGTGCTTCGATGTTCGAGTGGGCGTTTGGCCTAGTTTTCGTTCGATTTTTCACTAATTATTTGAGCAACTCTTTTCTTCCTAATTGATGGATGAAGCAAAGATTTTTTTTCTTTCATTTTTAAAAATACATCTTTTTACAGAAAAATACACTTGAATTCTAAAAATGCTACTCCCTCCGTCCGGAAATACTTGTCATCAAAATAAATAAAAGAGGATGTACCTAAACATATTTTAGTTATAGATACATCTCTTTTTATTCATTTTAATGGCAAGTATTTTCAGACGGAGGGAGTATATAAAATTCCAACCACACAAAGACGAGTTGACTAGCGCGGCTCGGGCGTGTGGCAGGTAAACGGACAAGTGCATCAGTGAGTGCCACAGGGACAATGTAGGAGGGTTAGCAGGTGCCGCTAGCTCGGCCGTACAAATACGCAAAAAGAAAAAGGGAAACGAGTTGCTTCGTTCAACGGCAGTCAACCAAGTTTTGGCTATGAAGTAAGAGTAGTATGAACGTCGAGACCAAGCGGCCAAGCTGACATACGCTTGTTAGGCTGGTCACAATGGGCAAGAACATAAGCTAGTAATTTACACACTTTCATAGACTATGTTACTACCTTCATAGTGGGTAGGAACATCTATGTAATGTCATGCAATGATGTATTTATTAGGTTATAGACCCATTGTTTCTTGGAGTGTGTGATGTTCTGGTAACTTAGAGCAAGTACAATAGAGCTGAGTCAGCGGGCTATAAGGAATAAACTAGTATATTTGTGCTTAGTTGGAGGAAAGAGAAGAGGAGAGAGAAGGTAAGCGGGCTCTTCGTGAAGAGCCAGCTCTAGCACGTGCTCCTAGGCACTTTGTAAGAATGAAAGGTGGGCCACATAATAAAAAAGTAGTACACTCTTTTGATCTACTATTGTACACGTTGACTATAAGATGGGCTGTAAATGACATGGCACTGGCTTATAGCCAGCAGCTGGCTATACTATTAACCATGCTCTTAGCTAATTATCACAAGCACCTCTTTTTTCATTAAATATGTGCCACATAAGCAAAGTTATATTAGAGTGTGTGATGTTACTTTTAAGTTTCTTCCCATCGTAACCAGCCTTAGTTTACCCTGTCTTGTCGGGAGCCGCGGAGACGTTGAGAATTAAAGTTGGCCTAATCACCTCATGAGGCCGATAAGCTGGAGTTTCGCACTCATGGTCTCGTTCAGGGGACCCTATTTTAGTTGAGGGACAGGTGCGAACTTATTCCTTTTGTCAATGCCAACTAAATCTAGTTGTACCAGCTCCCATATAGAGACACTTATCGGTCCGTTTGAGAAATTATTGATACACTTGTCTCCCGCAAAAAGAAGGAAAATAGATACTCCTTATTCATGTCTTATTCCCATAGTACACTTATTCATGTTTTATTCTGTGATCTTGAACCTTATTCATGTTTTTTCTGTTGCGGGTAACTTCTTTTTTATTCAAAAACATGCGAGTGTGCGCATCTTTCATATTAACCTTATTCATGTTTTGACTAGATCATTATATCGTCTCCTGGCTCTCTTTGTGCTCCCACTTTGCACATACTGACCATAAGAACAGTACTTGTGGACTAATATTCTTACTAATAAGAAAATGGAGGCCAAATGCCTCAGTCCAGTAATTGAGAAGAAGAAAAACGCTCAAAACAATTAGAGGGCGATCCTTAGAAAATGAAGGAGTATCCGACCAAGTAAATCTTAGTGAGGTAATTTTACTGCACTAACTTTTGGTTGTACCTAGCTGACCCCTTACATTTAACGTTGTAAAACTTACTTTTGGATCATACATTTCGTCGAACACCTGTTATGCCTCCCGCGATGATGGTGACCACACCGGCAAGGCCAATGAGCACGCCGAACACACCGGACGTCGCCAGGTTTCCCATGACATATGAAATCATCAATGCTCGGAAATTTTACATTTGCTTCATGCCGCATAGGTGTTGTCCATGTGCTTCACCGTAAACACACTCAATTACGACTTCATAGGCGTCATCCGTACAGCGACAGGCTCAAATCTCAGATCACCCTCAACCTCGGCGAACGTGGTCATCAAGTTGGCCATATACACGACGCTGGTGAACCCGCTGGCCAATTACGCGCTGGTGGTCGCCCTATCGCCGAGGGCACGCTCAACGTTGTCAAGAGCACGCCGTGCCCTTTTTTGCCGATGTCTTATGCCTCACGGGCGCTCTCCTCAGCTACCGGTCAAAGATTGGCGGTGTTAAAGGTCCAGTCAGGACGATGCTCTTACTACGATGGAGAGCATAGGCCGTACACCAGCAAGGTTCACCATCCGGATTTCCGACGAGTGGCAGACCACGGTGATGTGCAGCGGCGGCAGTTTGGGGCTGAGCCACGGCTGCGTAGACACACCGGGAGGCGTGAGGCATCTTCGAAGCAAAAAAGAATTTTACTCGGGCGCCTCCACAACGAGTAAATTTAGAAATCAAATAGGCGAAGGGGGTCGGTTTAAAATATCAGTTAGGTAGATAGGAGTAAAACTGCTATAGAGTTTTAAATGATCGACTAGAGTTGCTCTTAGCATAATTCATGAGAATGACCACATAGGTGATCACCAACCGATTTGGCTACCTACACGGTGCCGAGAAGAAGACTACCACCAAGATCACTTGCAAGATTTATCGTCATCACTCTTCCTCAAGCTAGCAACTCCAACTTCACTTCACCACATACGACCAACACAACACTATCAGCTGCAACAGTCGAGCGACCAACTTTTAGTTGGATAGTTAGGATGACAGTGGTAACCTTAGCTCATTAGGGTTCAGGTCTTTAATTTGACACTAGTGCTCGCATTTTTCTGTGTTTATTTTAGGTCTTTGGACGATGTACGTTCGGTGGGAGTAGACGTTCCCTTCGACTATGAAGACGTATGTGATGACTTTGTCAATCTCAAGATGATATTCTAGCTCAGTCTTTCGAAGGTCTTCATAGAAATAGGATGTGTGTGCGTGCGTTCATAGGGATGAGTGCATGTGCGTATATATGTGCATATGCAGATCTACTTTGTTATAAAAACTGCAACAGTCGCACGATCATATGTCAAAAAGCCAGGCACACTCGTCCACACCAAGAAAACTCAAATTTGTATGGCATACTTCAATAACGAATATGCAAGACGAATGTCGTAGATGCCCACCACCTTTGCCAACTCGCGAAGGCAGGGATGGATCTACTTAACCTTGTAGATCACTAAGCGGTTGATGTAATCAAACGTCTTCATGATCCAATCATGATCCGTCCACGAACTCCCGATCAAGTGCCGAACGGATGGCACCTCCGAGTTTAGCACACATGTGGCTCGGCGGCGTCCTTTCGTTCTTGATCCAGCAAGCGAGGGAGAGGAGGTAGATGAGATCTGAACAAACACGACGGCGTGGTGGTGGTGGTGATAGCGGAACTCCGGCAGGGCTTCCCCAAGTGCGTACCGATGAAACATGGGAGGAGTTGGGAGAGGTAATGGGCAAGGGTCGAAGGGTGGCTGCCCCCAATGCCTCCCCACCTTTATACTAGAAGAACGTCTGTGCGTTGCAACGGGGCCACATTAACTTTAAGAGTTCAATATTACGACATTGGCGACCTTTTTTATCATCAAATCCTCACACACACACACACACTCTCCCTCCCTCTTCCTCACTCTCTCTCCCCCTCTCCCTCTTCCTCACTCCCTCTCCCCCTCTCCCTCTCTCTAACACACACACATATCCATCTTATTGGGTACGGGACCATAATTCATCTATTTCACACACACACACACTAATGCATAACAATATGGATTATGTGTATTATATTTGCCACCAGAATCGAGGGAATTAACTTTAAGAGTTCAATATTCTGACCATGGGATATTTAGGCTGGCGTATATGGGAAATCAAAGCTAAAAATGACTCGATGAGTTAGGGATACATCAATAAATATTGTAAAAAGTGATAAAAACAAATCTGCAGCAACTCGCGACCCCAGGAACTCGTATTCGCAATGAGCAAGTTAGTGAGGCCGCCACGGTAGGCTAGCACCAAGGGACAAGGGCAACAACCGCCTTCCCATCCAACCTACTGATTCTGCTGGTGCTACTTTCATCCTAAGCCCATGAGTACCGCTAGTGTGTTGCCACGTACGGAGAAACTACGAACTGAAATTTTCATCCAAATCATGAAAAATGTTAATGTTCCTCTCCTCTCCCATCCCTCGTGTGAACATACCCAATTCGTGGTTGGCTCGCTACATTCAGCGTAGCTCTGATGTGCACTGCCCTCGTCTTGATTAGTTGCCGCAGTGCCACGCATCTACGCCAACAAGCTGGGGAAACAAATGCAAATGTTACACCGAGTCAAAATCAACCATCCCACAATCGTAACAATAGAAAAGATAATAACCAAAATTTAACAGAAGAACTACTGCTTGGCTCCCAGATCCATCTCGATAGCCCTTGATCTGGCTGTTGAGCTTCTCCTAGCCGCCTCAACATCACGTCATTACCAAACATGTAGTGGATGCCTAGTGGGACAAGGATTAAGAAATAACATGAGGTGAAAAATACGATGGCTGTCAATTCCATAAGATGATCCAAGTAATTTGACAAAACAGATCGGGAGCATCTTGTATAATCTCAAAAAAGCAACTAAAAATATGAGAAATGAACTGATGAAAATTAGCCACTGCTCTCATTCATGCTTGCTTTTGTAATGGGAGGCAAGGAATGGGGATACCGGGAGAAGAAAGGAGCACATGGACGGCAAGCCGCCACCACCGGCAAGTGGGGTTGCTTCACATCCAAACTCCATGACGGCCACCTCCATGGGGATGAACTCCCATGTTCACAACCGGGCTCCCAATCGGCCGCTGCCTCGCCGACCTTGACGACGAAGTAGTCCCTCCCTTCGATCCCATTCGCAGCGGAGGCAACACCCATCCCAGCGGACGGGTCCGCGATGAGATCCCTACTGGATTGTGGTCGCGCCTCCCCAAACCTCACCGCGGGACACATGAGAGGGCATCGTTGCCATGGTCAGGCTTGGATGGGGAAAGGAGGCGACATAGCAGCAACGTCGCCTTCGCTGGGATTGGTGGCGACGGCGGTGGCGAGCGAGCGGGAGGACGGCGGCGGCGAGAGAGTAGGAGGCTGGTGGCGGCAGTCCATCGGCCGCCGTGACGTGAGAGGAGGATGGGGATGGGGCTGCGATCTGGACCTATGGAGCGGTCGAGAGGAGGGGAAGCAGGCGGCTGGGTTTTTCCATCGTGCGGGGTTTGGGGGAGGTCAAACGAGAGGGTTTTTTTCGTGTGGGAGGCAGAGCAACGAGGGCGGACGTAGGGAGACGGGACGCGGTCGGTTGGCAGGAAAAGGAAAGCTACGCATTTTTTTAGGCAGTAGAGATGATTGATGATAAGAAAGGGAAAATCACATCAATATAAGGAAATATCCCATCAATACTTGATTGATTGTGATTTATTTTTTATATGGTAACTAATCTGATGGGTTTATGTGGGTGGTCCATCAATACTTGATTGATTGTGATTTATTTTTTATATGGTAACTAATCTGATGGGTTTATGTGGGTGGTGAAGCGAAAAGGCAGGTGGGAGGGAGACGAAATAAAACTAGCGAAATAAAACCAACGAAAGTGGTGAGACAAAAAAAATCAGCGAAAAATAACCGGCGGACTATTCACCAACTGCTCCATTAGGAGTAGAGATAGGCGTGGAGGGGGCTGGTGGCTTACCCTCCAAGGCCCTAGGGTCATTGGCAAAAGGGGGAGGAATGAGATCCCTCCTTTCCTTCCCCACTGATTGCTATCCCCTTTTTAGGGATCCTGATCTTATCCCTTTTGGGATATGACACTATTCCGTTTAAGGGAGGATCTTGGTGTGCCTACACCAGGGTTGTGGGGACTTTCCCCACTACACACGTTCATGTGGGTCCCCCGTGCAGGTGGGCCCCACTCTGAAACCTTCTAGAACCTTCCCGGTATAATACCAAAAAAACAAGAACTTTTTTCGGAACCCCGATAACAACCTTCCATATATGAATCTTTACCTCTGGACTATTCCGGAGCTCCTCGTGATGTCCCAGATCCATCCGGGACTCCAAACAACCTTCGTACTTTCCACTATTAATATCTCAATACTACCCTAGCACTACCGAACGTTAAGCGTGCGACTCTACGGGTTCGAGAATCATGTAGACACGACCGAAACTCCTCTCCGGTCAATAACCAATAGCGGGACCTGGATGCCCATATTGATTCCTACATATTCGACGAACATCTTTATCGATTAAACCAAGATGTCAAGGATTCATTTAATCCCGTATACAATTCCCTTTGTCGGGCGATATGTTACTTGCCCGAGATTCGATCGTCGGTATCTCCATACTAGTTCAATCTCGTTACTGACAAGTCTCTTTACTCATTCCTCAATACAAGATCCTGTGACTAACTCATTAGGCACATTGCTTGCAAGCTCTTTATGATGTTGTATTACCGAGAGGGCCCAGAGATATCTCTCTGTCACACGGAGTGACAAATCCCAGTCTCGATCCTTGCCAACCCAACACACACCCTCAGAGATACCTGTAGAGCATTTTTATAGTCACCCAGTTACGTTACGACGTTTGATACACACAAGGTACTCCACCGGTGTCAGTGAGTTGCATGATCTCATGGTCATAGGAACAGATACTTGACATGCAAAAAATGACAATGATAAACTTGATACGATCATATGCTAAGTTTATAGTTTGCTTGTCCATCACATCATTCTTCTAATGATGTGATCCCATTATCAAATGACAACTCATGTCTATGGATAGGAAACCATAGCCATCTTTGATCAACGAGCTAGTCCGGTAGAGGCTCACTAGGGACATGTTGTTGTCAATGTATCCACACATCTATTTGAGTTTCCAATCAATATAATTAAAGCATGGATAATAAACGATTATCATGAACAAGGAAATATAATAATAACCACTTTATTATTGCCTCTAGGGCATATATCCAACAGTCTCCCACTTACCCTAGAGTCAATAATCGAGTATTACATGGTAATGAATCTAACACCCATAGAGTTCTGGTGTTGATCATGTTTTGCCCATGGAAGAGGTTTAGTCAATGGATCTGCAACATTCAGATCTGTATGTACTTTGCAAATGTTTATGTCCTCCTCCTTGATCACATCGCGTAGAATTGAAGTGTCTCTTTATGTGTCTGGTCCTCTTGTGAAACCTTGGTTCCTTGGCCAGAGCAATGGCACTAGTTTTGTCACAGAACAGAGTCATTGGGTCCAGTGGACTGGGCATAAGACCAAGATCTCTCATGAACTGCTTCATCCAGGCACCTTCCTTTGCTACCTCCGAGACAATGATGTACTCTGCTTCGCATGTAGAATCATCTACCATGCTTTGCTTGGTACTGCACCAGCTTACCGCTCCCCCATTCAAAATATACATGTATCCGGTTTGAGACTTAGAGTCATCCGGATCCGTGTCAAAGCTTGCATCGATGTAACCCTTTACGATGAGCTCTTGATCACCTCATAAATGAGAAACATTTCCTTAGTCCTTTTTAGGTACTTAAGGATATTCTTGACCTTGTCCAGTGTTCCACTCCTCAATCAATTTGAAAACTTCCGGCCATACTTATGGCAAGGCTAACATTTGGTCTTGTGCACAACATTGCATGCATAATAGAGCCTATAGTTAAAGCATAGGGGATGACGCTCATCTTTTCTCTATATTCCGTAGTCGCTGGGCATTGAATCTTACTCAACTTTACACCTTACAAAACATGCAAGAGTCCCTTCTTGGACTGATCCATTTTGAACTTCTTCAAAATCTTATCAAGGTATGTGCTTTGTGAAAGTCCTAACAAGCGTCTCGATATATCTCTGTAGATCTTGATGCCTAATATGAAAGTAGCTTCTCCTAGGTCCTTCATTGAAATACTCTTGTTCAAATATGCCTTCACGTTTTCCAAAAGTTCTATATTTTTTCCAATCAGCAATATGTCATCCACATATAATATTAGAAGCGCTATAGAGCTCCCGCTCACTTTCTCTTTAAATACAAGCTTCTCCATGAACTTTGTATTAACCCAAACGCTTTGATCACCTCATCAAAGCAAAGATTCCAACTCCGAGATGCTTGCACCAGTCCATAAATGGATCGCTGGAGCTTGCACACTTTGTCGGCATTTCTAGATCGACAAAGCCTTCTGGTTGCATCATATACAACTCTTCCTTAAGGAAATCATTAAGGAACGCTGTTTTGACATCCATGTGCCAGATTTCATAATCGAAAAATGCAGCTGTTGCCAACATGATTTAGACGGACTTAATCATCGCTACAGGTGAGAAAGTCTCATCGTAGTCAACTCCTTGAACTTGTGAAAAGCCCTTTGCCACAAGTCGAGCTTTATAGACGGTGGCACTACCGTCTACGGCCGTCTTCTTCTTGAAGATCCATTTGTTCTGAATGGCCTTTCACCCTTTAGGTAATACTTCCAAAGTCCATACTTTGTTTTCATAAATGAATCCCATCTCGGATTTCATCGCCTCTAACCATTTGTTAGAATCCAGGCCCACCATCGCTTCTCCATACCTCGTAGGTTCATCGTTGTCCAATAACATGACCTCTAAGACAGGGTTACCGTATCACTCAGGAGTAGTACATATCCTTGTCTACTGATAACCCACAAGTATAGAGGATTGCAACAGTTTTCGAGGGTAGAGTATTTAACCCAAATTTATTGATTCGACACAAGGGGCGCCCAATAATATTCTCAAGTATTAGCAGTTGAGTTGTCAATTCAACCACACCCGAAAGACTTAATATCTACAACAAAGTATTTAGTAGCAAAGTAGTATGGAAGTAATGGTAATGGTGGCAAAACTAACATTAGCTGTTTTGTAGCAATTGTAACTGTGGCAACGGAAAAGTAACTAAGCAAAGATCAATATGCGAAAAGCTCATATGCAGTGGATCAATGATGGATAATTATGTCGGATGGCATTCATCATGCAACAGTTATAACCTAAGGTGACACAGAACTAGCTCCAATTCATCAATATAATGTAGGCATGTATTCCAAATATAGTCATACATGCTTATGAAAAAGAACTTGCATGACATCTTTTGTCCTACCCTATTTGATCTTGTTGTTGCAAATATGTATAGCCAGCATTCAGGTTTTGAACAAAGATGATGAACTAACCATATTCACAATAACATTTAGGTCTCACGTTTACTCATATCAAATGGCATAATCACCTAGTGAATCTCGGATGACAACACTTTTTCAAAATAATCATGATATGATATAACAAGATGGTATCTCGCTAGCCCTTTTTGAGACCGCAAAACATAAATGTAGAGCACCCCTGAAGATCAAAGACTGACTAGACATTATAACTCATGGTAAAAGAGATCCAACCACAATCATACTCAATATCAATTAATAACAACGCATACAAATGACAGTGGTGCTCTCTAACTGGTGCTTTTTATAAGAGGATGATGACTCAGCAATAGAAGTAAATAGATAGCCCCTTCGCAGAGGGAAGCAGAGATTTGCAGAGGTGCCACAACTCGAGTTTTTGAAACAGAGATTAATAATATTTTGAGCGGTATGCTTTTATTGTCAACATAACAACCTAGAGATCTCGATATCTTCCATACTACATACATTATAGGCGGTTCCCGAACAGAATGGTAAAGTTTATACTCCCCCACCACCCACAAGCACACTCCACGGCTGGTCCGAAACAACGGGTACCGTCCAACTAACAGCAATCCTGGGGGAGTTTTGTTTGAAGTTATTTTCATTTGATTTGAGCATGGGACTTGGCATCCCGGTTACCAACCATTCTCTCGTGAATGATGAGCGGAGTCCACTCGACGTCAGAATAACCCACCTAGCATGGAATATACTGACAGCCCCCAATTGCTAGATGAGCGATTCGGGCATACAAAACAGATTATCATTTGAAGGTTTATAGTTTGGCACATGCAAATTTACTTGGAATGACAGGTATAAATACCGCATATAGGTAGGTATGGTGGACTCATATGGAACAACTTTGGGGTTTATGGAAGTGGATGCACAAGCAGTATTCCCACTCAGTACAAGTGAAGGCTAGAAAAGGACTGGGGAGCGATGTGACGCCTGGATATTTAAGCTACAGTAATTCCATGTTAATGATGCCACATCACCGCAGTTACTGTTGTTGATCTCGCATTAGTTCAAAACGATTCAAATTCAAATTTGAGATAAAGGCAAATCACAAAAGTTTTCAAGTATTAAAACTAAAAATGTTCGGAGTGAACCAACTAATGCATATGTAATTATGGTGGAGAAACCACACCTTTATAAAATATTTAAATACTATTAGATGAATAAAACAGCAGCGAAAACTATTATCTAAGTACTTTTAAATTTAAATAATTACAAAACTATTTTAATTTGGGCAGCAAGTTAGTGTGGTTGTGGCATATTTGGTAACATCAAATTAGGTGCCATTTTGGTATTTTGCTAAAACAAAAATAAAAGGAAACTAAAAGAAAATAGGAAAGAAAATTAAATAAAAATTAAAAACAAAACACAAGAAAAAGAGAGCCACCCTTTCCCCCACTGGGCCTCGGCCCAGCTGGCAGAAACCAGTTAGGCCGGCCCACCCGGTGCCCCTATATAACCCCCTCACCCCCACAAACCCTAACCCCCCGACCCCACTTCCCTCGATCCCCTCTCTCTCTCGCTCGCCCCCCCGATCTGGATCGGGGGGCGCACGCCGCTCGCCACTGACACCGTCACCGGATCGCCCCGCCTCACGCCAGCGCCCCACCGCCACATCAACGTCGCCGTCACCGGATCGCCCTCGCTGTCATTCGCTGGGTCGCCCACGACCTTGACGACGCCGCCTCCCCGCCGGACTGTGTCATCCTCGCCCCCCTCATGCCGGACTGCCCCGTCCCCGCCTCTCCTTCATCGGTCCTCCCCGCGCCTCGCCGCCCTCTTCTCGTCAACGAGGGTGAGCTCCCTGTCGGGCCCCGTCTGTCTCCCCCCTCCGAAAGCTGCGCCCCCACACCATCATGTCGCCGCGCCCGCCTCTGCGTGGCGGCGCCGCGCCGTGGCTCCCGCACGCCCGCGAACGCCCAGGGCGCGCCTCGCCCCTCTGCACCCGCCGCCTGGGCCGGCTCCCACCAACTGCTGCTCCGCAGCTATGCTGCTACTACTACTTTTGTCGTCGCCGCACGACTTGTCTTGGCTATCTTCTCCGGCCCTCCAAGACCCATGGGCTTCCCTAGATGCGAGCAAGCAAGGGCAACCTTCTGGTGCCCTTGACTCATCCCACTGCTGCCTCCAGTACTGCTCCGACGAGCCTCCACCGCACATGGTAGCCGTTGCCGTTTAGCCGCCGGCTAATCCACTGATTAGCCACTAATAACACTGCTAATTACCCCCTTGTGCCTATGACTAATGGAGCACACGATTAATTAATATGGACATTCATAGATATGTAAAACTGGTTTATAAACTACAGTCAATGCATGTGGGGCCCCCTGTTACTGTTCAAACCGATAAGATGGGTCCAGTGAGCCTTCTGACTAAGCTCCCTCGCCCCACCAATCAGCCTCTGATGATTGGGCAGTTGACCCACTCAACTGGGTCCACATGTCAGCCTCTATTGCGCATTTCTAGGTACACTTCTGTGTACCCACAACATTTAGTATTTAATATAATTTTGAATTTAGTAAATTCCGGAAATTCAGAAAATGATTTAAAACTTTGAAAATTAATATAAAATAATCCGTAGCTCGGAAGAAAATACTTTGTACATGAAAGTTGGTCAGAACGACGAGACGAATCCAGACACGCAGCCCGTTCGTCCTCCACGTGTCCCTAGGATAGTGAACCTGCAACATTTCACCTCTGGTTCATCTATCCGAAAACGCGAAACACCGGGGATACTTTCCCGGATGTTTCCTCCTTTCGCCGGTATCACCTACTACCGTGTTAGGGCACACCTAACACCGCTCATTGTCATGTCATGCATCGTCATGCTTATGTTTGCATTGTATTTACTGTTTCTTCCCCCTCTTCTCTCCGGTAGACTACAAGACCAACGCTGCTGCTACCCAGTTCGACTACGGAGTTGACGACCCCTCCTTCTTGCCAGAGCAACCAGGCAAGCCCCCCCTTGATCACTAGATATCGCCTATTCTTCTCTCTACTACTTGCATTAGAGTAGTGTAGCATGTTACTGTTCGGTTACTCCTATTCTGTTGCATAGCCTGTCATTGTTGATACAGTCGTTGATATCTTACCCGTAATCCTAAATGCTTAGTATAGGATGCTAGTTTATCATCATTGGCCCTACATTCTTGTCAGTCTGCCTTGCCTTACTATCGGGCCGTGATCACTCAGGAGGTGAGCACGGGTATATGCTATACATATATACATACTATACTGATGGTGACTAAAGTCGGGTCGGCTCGTTGAGTACCCGCAAGTGATTCGGATATGGGGGCTGGAAGGACAGGTGGCTCCATCCCGGTAGAGGTGGGACTGGGTTCCCGACGGCCCCTGACTGTTACTTTGTGGCGAAGCGACAGGGAGGTTGAGACCACCTAGTCGAGAGGTGGGCTTGGCCCTGGGCGGCGTTCGCGATTACTTCACAATAACACGCTTAACGAGATCTTGGTATTTGATCTGAGTCTGGCCACTGGCCTATATGCACTAACCAACTACGCGGGAACAATTATGGGCACTCGACGTCGTGGTATCAGCTGAAGCCTTCGTGACGTCAGCGACTGAGCGGCGCACGCCAGATTGGACAATAAGCCTGCTCTTGTATTAAGGGGGCTAGGTCTGCTTCCGTCCGCCCATGCAACATGCAGGTGTGCAATGGGCGATGGGCCCAGACCCCTGCGCGCATAGGATATAGACTGACGTGCTGACCTCTCTGTTGTGCCTAGGTGGGGCTGCGACGTGTTGATCTTCCGAGGCCGGGCATGACCCAGGAAAGTGTGTGCAACCAAAGGGGATCGAGCGTGTTGGGTTATGTGGTGCACCCCTGCAGCGAAGTTTATCTATTCGAATAGTTGTGTCCCTCGGTAAAAGGACGACCCGGAGTTGTATCTTGACCTTATGACAACTAGAACCGGATACTTAATAAAACTCGCCCAGACAAGTTCGAGAGACAACCCGGTGATCACTTTCCCACAGGGCGATGAGGGAAGGATCACCGGGTAGGATTATGCTATGCGATGCTACTTGGAGGACTTCAATCTACTCTCTTCTACATGCTACAAGATGGAGGCTGCCAGAAGCATAGTCTTCGATAGGACTAGCTATCCCCCTCTTATTCTGGCATTTTGTAGTTCAGTCCATCGATATTGCCTCTTTACACATACACCCATGCATATGTAGTGTAGATCCTTTCTTGCGAGTACTTTGGATGAGTACTCACGGTTGCTTTGCTCCCCCTTTTCCTCTTTTCCTTTCTTCTTGGTTATCGCAACCAGTTGCTGGAGCCCAGGAGCCAGACGCAACCGTCGACGACGACTCCTACTACACCGGAGGTGCCTACTACTACGTGCAGGCCGCTAGCGACGACCAAGAGTAGTTTAGGAGGATCCCAGGTAGGAGGTCTACGCCTCTTTCGATCTGTATCCCAGTTTGTGCTAGCCTTCTTAAGGCAAACTTGTTTAACTTATGTCTGTACTCAGATATTGTTGCTTCTGCTGACTCGTCTATGATCGAGCACTTGTATTCGAGCTCTCGAGGCCCCTTTCTTGTATTATGATGCTTCTATGACTTATTTTACTTTTAGAGTTGTGTTGTGATATCATCCCGTGAGTCCCTGATCTTGATCGTACATATTTGCGTGCATGATTAGTGTATCATTGAATCGGGGCATCACAAGTTGGTATCAGAGCCGACTGCCTGTAGGAATCCCCCTTCCACACTCTTTGGCCGAAGTTGAGTCTAGTCGATGAAAATTGTTTTACTAACTTGGATGTGCGGCCCACTGGCCAACGTGGCCAATTGGGTGGTATTAGGATCTTTTATTCCTCATCTATACTCCGGGTTTCTGATCTCTCTTCTATTCGGGTTAAATGATTTTACCAACGCTAACTCTAGGTTCTCATACTTACTTCCTCCCGGAGAGCCCCTCACTCCATATGATTGCTTGGTGCACCGAAGGATTCCGAAGATACTCTTCGATGTTCTCTCAAGACTTTATGCTCACCGCTTTTTGCTATCCACTACCATTGTTATATCCTTATGGATAACTGCATACACTTGCCATTCTTGCAGTTAATCCCATTGATCTTGTTATTTACAAGATGCCCTGAACTGCTCTCCTTGTCCCGAGAATCCTTTGAATTTACTGTCTTGCAGTTTTATTTTGCATGAAAACCCTTATGGGTTTTTCCTCACATTTATTGAGGATCCGTTCTTCTCAATTGTTCATGTGTCTCACATAATTCTTCAGAACACTTTTCGATCTTTCAAAAATCCTCTGTAGCCTATTACTCTTGAAACTCTTGCCTACTCGCATTATGGTTAATTCCATATGACTAGTAGTCCTCGTTAACATCCCTTGTCTTAGTCATTTTGAGCCTATTCATTCAATGTGTGCGTACACACGCGGTCATCAGGTTATTTTTTTAGATTATCTTTCCGGCTCATGCATCATTCCGGACATGAGTTGGTTCTCGGCAATTCAAACCTTTATTGATTGTCGAACTAAGTGTTTTCAACTTCCATCCTTGATCAGAGCATCTGCTTCTGATCCTTCGTTTTGGAAACCATAATATCTTTCTATTTAAGCATCAGACTAATCAGGTGATTCTTGGATCTGATGCCTCTGCATTCTTTATTCCTCTGAGTGAGTACCTATACTCACATCAGCTCCGTTGTGGATCGCCCGATCCATTGTTGGATTTTATCCGACAGTGTCCTTCATATTCAATCACCTTGTGAGTTCTTCCCCTGATACATAATGCCTTTGGTAAATTATATCCTCTGCTTGGCCAACCATGCTCTGCTTTCGAGCTTGTGTATTTACTTTTGAAACTTGTGGTATATGTTACTAAGATGCCCGATGGGTTGAACCTATGTCTTCCCCTAATCTGTGAGAACCCGAAAGTTTTCACAAGTCATACTCTTCTGGTGTTCTACCAAATAAAATTCCAACACTACAGTTTTACCAAAGCGAGAGGTGAATGAAATGATGTGCATTAAAGAAGTGGGAGTCGACCTTGAACTTTGTGGTTCATGCCCATGAAAATGATGTAGACAATCTCAGAAGCTTCTTGCAAAAGTATTATCCAGCTGTATGATTCTTTCGGTATTCTTGAAATTGATTCCTTACATTTATGGTTCCGACCATGCTGTCCGATCTGATATCTCTGATGGGAATTCAATCCAGTGCCTCGTATATTTTTGGCAAGGTTGAAGTATCTACTGTCATAGGTCAATGACCCGGTTCTACATCTATCACGTTCTACCTTCGAGTATTACCCCCTGGTATCTCGAAGATGTCTTGCCATTGCACCACATCTTACTAACTTGTTGAAGTAATGTCTTTCCTTGTCGTAATCACTCTATGGGTTCTGGGTTGTTGTCAACCGAGGACACCGACTAGTGAAATTATTCCGCACTACAAATCAAATACCCCTAGTATTTTTACTAGGAAATTCTAAACTCAATATGGTCATTCCTAGACTATTGGCTGCATCCTGGTCTTGCTATCTTTGACTGTGCTACCTCGTTCTTCTTTGGTGCACAAATTCTTCAGTGTGTGAGCACGACTGACGTCGAGCTTTCAACATCATGTTGCTTGTCTTGAAAGGAAACTTTGGTTCCGAGCTTGCATCTTATATATTGATCCTATAACTTGCCACTTCGTCATCCCCTTGATTGTTGCCGTTGTTGTTTGATTGCATCCTCTCAAAACCTCTCGACAAATTTGTCGTGATCATCATCAACATTTTGACTCCTTCTAGGATATCAATCAAATTTTTGATGAGAAATACCATCCTTGCCCCTCGATGAATTGTATTATCTTTGATGACATCATTGCCTTCCCTCCAGCACAAACTTGATCATGTTCTGGAGCTTCTTGCTATCCAGCTTATGTTATGTTCCACCCTGGATTATTATCATCTTTTATATCAAGGATGTTGTGAGAATTGCTCCACCTTTTAAATAATTCTTGGTATTATGATACTTCACACCATCACCATTCTTTCTTGGTACCCGTGTTGATTCTAACAGGTACACAAACCAGTGAATGGTGCTGCTTGGATTTTGTACTTCTATCAGTCCTATTGCTTTGAAGTTAATGGTCGACATTTCATTCTTAGACCATTGGTTATCGCATCACCATTATAACATCGGTCATGCTACCTAAGCCCATATTTCGAGTGCACCTTTCAACCAATGTTTAAATTGGGTATGTTTTCCTCGAGCATATCCCCTTATATCATTTCATCTGAAAAATGTTATCTCTTTGTTCACATGATTGCGGAAATCCGTCTTTTGGAAATCTCGATGAATTGTCGTTTAGTTCATCAGCCACCCTCTCATCCTATCCTTGGTTTAATGATGAACTCTTGTTTTGGAACTCGCTTCCATAGATCATTTCTGAGAATCTCACAATGTCATCTCGTCAAATTGTGTTGCACCTTTTCTTCTCAGGCATCCTGAGTCTGAGGTATCCTGACACCAATCGGATCTGAATCTCGGTCAGATATGATGGTTGGGACATATTTCCAAGAGTTATAACATTGGTCTCTACATAACCCAGTAAGGTGGTGTCTTTGCTTAGAACCCCTGGCCAGAGGACCTATTGTTATAGTATATGTATCCTCTTATCAAGGTTAGCCATTCTTCCATGAGGAAATTGTAAGACTTATTCTATAAGTTGTTCCTGACGGATCCTTTGTGAATCTGAAGTCTGATCTTTACCCAATGACCATGTCAATGCTATCTCGAAGCATGTCTGTGGTACTCTGATCATTGATAAGAACATTTTGAAGCACCATGCTAAATTTCCTTTATCAATTATTCAAACACCGTTGTATGGGTAATGTCATGAAATTTCTCCCCCCTTACCTAAAGGGTTTTCTACATTATATCATGTCACGAATATCATGCTCTGTTTGTCCTTGGGAAGGAAATACCCCTGAAATATGTGTTTTATCACATTTTCCTTTCCATTGTCTATTTAATCTGATAATCATCTTTCCTTACTATTGGTTTGTTTAACCTTTCTTGTTATCTATATGATCTAAGCTGTAATAATTCACTACTTATGTAGACACATCGGTGTACAACTCTGTCAGTGAAACCCAGTTTCTACTGTTGATGGTATTCCGGTAACCGCCGATGGACGAGAACTTTGCCTCTTGGTCCGCCTCATTCAACGAGTAGGAAAATGGTTCTCTTCGTCCCTCGCCCTTGGTACCGATGTTGTTGCCGACATAATCGACAGGCTATCCTCTGACACACCTTGCTATCATTACCATGAAAGATGTCACCGCTCCTCCTACTTTTAACCCACATGGTGGGCCCATAACCCACAGTTCCATAGGATCGAAACCTGACTCTCCTATACACCCCTTGTTTCCAAAGTTATTCCTCATGCTTGGCTTCTTATGTAATTCACGAGCCACCTTCCCTCTGATCATCAATTCTTGTATTAGACACAATACTTATTCCCGTTGCCTTGAACCCCTTTCACAGTCTGTTTCAGGCAACGAACGATTGTCTATCCGCTTGAAACTTCTCATGATACCTCCTCACTTTGCTCTCGATAATGTCTAAATTTTTAATTCGAGAGTTACTTTCCACCACCTTCCCTGATGTTATCTGCTAGATAAGCAAACATTGTAGCTGTCCGTTCTTCCGTAATACCCCCTTATCCGTTTGTAAGTACGATGGAGTTCCCGAAGGAAGACAACTTCATCATGATGCATTGGAATAAAGAATTGAAGACATCAACGAAAGGGATTAACTTCTTCGAGAAGATCCATTAGAATATCGTAACTAGAACTTTCCCCCTTACTCCCCTCTTAAATCTCGGGACGAGATTTCTTGTAGTGGAGGAGAATTGTGACGCCCGAATATTTAAGCTACAATAATTCCATGTTAACGATGCCACATCACCGCGATTACTGTTGTTGATCTCGCGTTAGTTCAAAATGATTCAAATTCAAATTTGAGATAAAGGCAAATCATAGAAGTTTTCAAGTATTAAAACTAAAAATGTTCAGAGTGAACCAAATAATGCACAGGTAATTATGGTGGAGAAACCACACCTTTATAAAAAATATTTAAATACTATTAGATGAATAAAACAGTAGCGAAAACTATTATCTAAATACTTTTAAATTTAAATAATTACGAAACTATTTTAGTTTGGGTAGCAAGTTAGTGTGGTTGTGGCATATTTGGTAACATCAAATTAGGTGCCATTTTGGTATTTTGCTAAAACAAAAATAAAAAGAAACTAAAAGAAAATAGAAAATTAAATTAAATAAAAAGTAAAAGCAAAACAAAAGAAAAAGAGAGCCACCCTTGCCCCCACTGGGCCTCGGCCCAGCTAGCAGAAACCAGTTAGGCCGGCCCACCCGGTGTCCCTATATAACCCCCTCACCCCCACAAACCCTAACCCCCCGACCCCACTTCCCTCGATCCCCTCTCTCTCTTGCTCGCCCCCCGATCTGGATCGGGGGCGCACGCCGCTCGCCACTGACACTGTCACCGGATCGCCCCGCCTCACGCCGGCGCCCCGCCGCCACATCGACGTTGCCGCCACCGGATCGCCCTCGCTGTCGTTCGCTGAGTCGCCCATGACCTTGCCGGCGCCGCCTCCCTACCGGACTGCATCATCCTCGCCCCCATTACGCCGGACTGCCCCGTCCCCACCTCTCCTTCATCGGTCCTCCCCGCGCCTCACAGCCCTCTTCTCGTCAACGGGGGTGAGCTCCCCGTCGGGCCCTGTCCGTCACCTCCCTTCGAACGCTGGGCCCCCACACCATCCTGTTGCAGCGCCCGCCTCTACGTGACGGCGCCGCATCGCGGCTCCCGCATGCCCACGTGCGCCCAGGGCGCGCCTCGCCCCTCTGCGCCTGCCGCCTGGGCCGGCTCCCACCAGCTGCTGCTCCGCCGCTATGCTGCTACTGCTGCTTTCGCCCTCGCTGCCCGACTCGTCTTGCCCATCTTCTCCGGCACCCACGACCCCCACGGGCTTCCCTAGATGCGAGCGAGCAAGGACAACCTTCTGGTGCCCTTGACTCGTCCCGCTGCTGCCTGCAGCACTGCTCCGGCGAGCCTCCACCGCACATGGTGGCCGTTGTCGTTTATCCGCCAGCTAATCCACTGATTAGCCACTAATAACGATGACTAATGGAGCCCACGGTTAATTAATCTGGACGTTCATAGATAAATAAAACTGGTTTATAAACTACAGTTAATGCCATGTGGGGCCCCCTGTTACTGTTCAAACCGATAAGATGGGTCCAGTCAGCCTGCTGACTAAGCTCCCTGGCCCCACCAGTCAGCCTCTACTGACTAAGCAGTTGACCCAGTCAACTGGGTCCACATTTTAGCCTTTATTGCGCATTTCTAGGTACACTTCTGTGTACTCACAACATTTAGTATTTAATATAATTTCGAATTTAGTAAATTCCAGAAATTCAGAAAATGATTTAAAACTTTGAAAATTAATATAAAATAATCCGTAGCTCGGATGAAAATACTTTGTACATGAAAGTTGCTCAGAACGCGAGACAAATCCAGATACGTAGCCCGTTCGTCCGCCACGCATCCCTAGCATAGTGAACCTGCAACATTTCACCTCCGGTTCATTTGTCCGAAAACGCGAAACACCGGGGATACTTTCTCGGATGTTTCCTCCTTTTGCCGGTATCACCTACTACCGCGTTCGGGCACACCTAACACCGCTCATTGTCATGTCATGCATCGTCATGCTTATGTTTGCATTGTATTTACTGTTTCTTCCGCCTCTTCTCTCTGGTAGACTACGAGACTGATGCTGCTGCTTCCCAGTTTGACTACGGAGTGGACGACCCCTCCTTCTTGCCAGAGCAACCAGGTAAGCCCCCCTGATCACCAGATATCGCCTATTCTTCTCTCTACTGCTTACATTAGAGTAGTGTAGCATGTTACTTTTCGGTTACTCTTATTCTGTTGCGTAGCCTGTCATTGTTGATACAGTCGTTGATACCTTACCCGCAATTCTAAATGCTTAGTATAGGATGCTAGTTTATCATCATTGGCCCTACATTCTTGTCAGTCGACCTTGCTATACTATCGGGCCATGATCACTCGGGAGGTGATCATGGGTATATGCTATACATATATACATACTATACTGATGGTGACTAAAGTCGGGTCGGCTCGTTGAGTACCCACAAGTGATTCAGATATGGGGGCTGAAAGGACGGGTGGCTCCATCCCGGTAGAGGTGGGCTTGGGTTCCTGATAGCCCCCGACTGTGACTTTGTGGCGAAGCGACAGGGCAGGTTGAGACCACCTAGGCGAGAGGTGGGCCTGGCCCTGGGCGGCGTTCGTGGTTACTTCATAATAACACGCTTAACGAGATCTTGGTATTTGATCTGAGTCTGGCCACTGGCCTATACGCACTAACCAACTATGCGGGTACAGTTATGGGCACTCGATGTCGTGGTATCAGCCGAAGCCTTCGTGACGTCAGCGACTGAGCGGCGCACGCCGGATTGGACCGTAAGCCTGCTCTTGTATTAAGGGGGCTAGGTCTGCTTCCAGCCGCCCATGCAACATGCATGTGTGCAATGGGCGATGGGCCCAGACCCCTGCGTGCATAGGATTTAGACCGGCGTGCTGACCTCTCTGTTGTGCCTAGGTGGGGCTGCGACGTGTTGATCTTCCGAGGCCGGGCATGACCCATGAAAGTGTGTGCGGCCAAAGGGGATTGAGCGTGTTGGGTTATGTGGTGCACCCCTGCAGTGAAGTTTATCTATTCGAATAGTCGTGTCCCTCGGTAAAAGGACGACCCGGTGTTGTACCTTGACCTTATGATAAATAGAACCGGATACTTAATAAAACACACCCAGACAAGTTCTAGAGACAACCCGGTGATCGCTTTCCCACAGGGCGATGAGGGAAGGATCGCCGGGTAGGATTATGCTATGTGATGCTACTTGGAGGACTTCAATCTACTCTCTTCTACATGCTGCAAGATGGAGGCTGCCAGAAGCGTAGTCTTCGATAGGACTAGCTATCCCCCTCTTATTCTGGCATTCTACAGTTCAGTCCATCGATATTGCCTCTTTACACATATACCCATGCATATGTAGTGTAGATCCTTGCTTGCGAGTACTTTGGATGAGTACTCACAGTTGCTTTGCTCCCCCTTTTCCCCTTTCCCCTTTTCCTTTCTTCTTGGTTGTCGCAACCAGATGCTGGAGCCCAGGAGCCAGACGCCACCGTCGATGATGACCCTACTACACCGGAGGTGCCTACTACTATGTGCAGGCCACTGGCGACGACCAGGAGTAGTTTAGGAGGATCCCAGGCAGGAGGTATGCGCCTCTTTCGATCTGTATCCCAGTTTGTGCTAGCCTTCTTAAGGCAAACTTGTTTAACTTATGTCTGTACTCAGATATTGGTGCTTCCACTGACTTGTCTATGATCGAGCACTTGTATTCGAGCCCTCGAGGCCCCTGGCTTGTATTATGATGCTTGTATGACTTATTTTACTTTTAGAGTTGTGTTGTGATATCTTCCTGTGAGTCCCTGATCTTGATCGTACACATTTGCGTGCATGATTAGTGTATGATTGAATCGGGGCGTCACAAGCGACCAACTAGAGAGCGGCAACAGTCATAAACATGCATTGAGATTAACCAACAATGAGTGCAAGAATGAGTAGGATATAAATCACCATGAACATAAATATCGTGAAGGCTATGTTGATTTTGTTTCAACTACATGCGTGAACATGTGACAAGTCAAGCCACTCGAATCATTCAAAGGAGAATACCATCCTATCATACTACATCACAACCATTTTAAAAGCATGTTGGCACGCAAGGTAAACCATTATAAAATCCTAGCTAATTAAGCATGGCATGAGTAACCATAATCTCTAATTGTCATTGCAAACATGTTTCATTCATAATAGGCTAAATCATGAATGATGAACTAATCATATATACAAAAACAAGATAGGTCGAGTTCATACCAGCTTTTCCTCATCTCAATCTTTTCATCATATATCGTCATTATTGCCTTTCACTTGCATGACCGAATGGTGTGAATAATAATAATAGTGCACGTGCATTGGACTAAACTGGAATCTGCAAACATTTATTCAAAGGAGAAGACAAGTTAATATGGGCTCTTTGTTAGATCAACAATAATGCCTATGAGAGCCACTCAAAATTTTCATCGTGGTCTTCTCCTCTCGACTCCCAAAGAAAAGAAAAAGAATTTCAAAGAAACACACTGAAATGTTTTTGGAGTTTTTGTTTTTCTGAAGAAAGTGAAACAAGAACGAGAAAAACTATTTACATGGGAAAGCTCCCAACAAGCAAAAGAAGAATGAGAAATCTTTTTGGGTTTTCTTTAATAGTACTACTACATAAACATGGAAAGTAAACTAAACTACAACTAATTTTTTTTGTTTTCTCAAAGTTTTTCAAATACACAAAAAGAAAGCAGGGAAAGGAAAATAAACTAGCATGGATAATACAATGAAAAAGTAGGAACACCGACAACTAGGATGAGTGTGTGAACTTGAATGTAATGTTGGTGAGAAATGCATACTCCCCCAAGCTTAAGCTTTTGGCCTAAGTTGGTCTAAGCCCATGGATCAAAGTAGCCCTCTCCGGTGTACTGAAGAGGATCCTGGGGGTTCCACTGGTTAGCGAGCCCCTATGGCTCCCACTGATAAATGGGTTCCTGATACAGATCTGGTGATGGTTCTAGCTCATGAGTTGGGGATCGTGTCCGCTCCCAGTATGCATAGCTGTCCTCGGGCATGATGAGGTACGTGCCTGAATGAATATTAAGCAAAGAAGGTGCAGGCAAGGTAATAATCTGACAAGTCTTCTCGCTAAATACCAGGTTATAGATGAGCCTCTTATCATTGTATTTCCTAATAAAACCATGTGCTACCATAATGTTATAATCTAAATATCTAGTGGGTAGAAACTTTTCCTCTCTCTCGTCGTGCCTAATGGGTATCTCGAAGAATTTAGCAAGGCGGGAAGAATAGATACCTCCAAAGATAGTACCCCTCGAATGGTTTAAACTCAACCGTCGAGCAACCATAGCGCCCAAACTAAAAGTTCTATCGTGAAGTAAAGCATGGTGCAAAATAGCAAGGTCAGGAGCACTAAGGCCTCCGCTCTCCCCGTGACCTATTAAACATCTCCCAGCAAATAATGAGTAGTAGCGTAAAACAAGAAAATGTAAACTAGCCACTCTCGCTTCTGACACCCTTCTCCTTTCCCCTACGGTAACTTTTTCAATAAAATCTTCCACATCTCTAGGACGTGGTTCCTCGACGCTGCCCTCAAAAGGTAATTTGCAAACCTCACAAAAATCATAAAGCATCATCTCCTTATACACATCATGTAAGTAAAATTCTACCATGGGTGGTGACCTCTGATATGTCTCCAACGTATCTATAATTTATGAAGCATTCATGCTATTATATTATCTGTTTTGGATGTTTATGGGCTTTATTATACACTTCTATATTATTTTTGGGACTAACCTATTAACTGGAATGAAACCTTTGTTGTTTTCTTGCCTATTTCAGTGTTTCGAAGAAAAGGAATATCAAACGGAGTCCAAACGGAATGAAACCTTCGGGAGAGTTATTTTTGGAATGGAAACAATCTAGGAGACTTGGAGTGGAAGTCAGGGAAGCTTCAAGGGTGGCCACGAGGCACGGAGGCACGCCCTACCCCCCTGGGCGCGCCCCCACCCTCGTGGGCCCCTGTGGCTCCCCTGACTGACTTCTTTCGCCTATATATGTCCATATACCCTAAAAACATCGAGGAGCATAATAGATCGGGAGTTTCACCGCCGCAAGCCTCTGTAGCCACCAAAAACCAATCGAGACCCTGTTTCGGCACCCTGCGGAAGGGAGGATCCATCACTGGTTGCCATCTTCATCATCCAGGCGCTCTCCATGACGAGGAGGGAGTAGTTCACCCTCGGGGCTAAGGGTATGTACCAATAGCTATGTGTTTGATCTCTCTCTCTCGCGCACGCGCGTTCTTGATTTGGCACGATCTTGATGTACCGCATGCTTTGCTATTATAGTTGGATCTTATGATCTTTCTCCCCCTCTACTCTCTTGTAATGGATTGAATTTTCCCTTTGAAGTAATCTTATCGGATTGAGTCTTTAAGAATTTGAGAACACTTGATGTATGTCTTGCATGTGCTTATCTGTGGTGACAATGGGATATTCACGTGATTCACTTGATGTATGTTTTGGTGATCAACTTGCGGGTTCTGTGACCTTGTGAACTTATGCATAGGGGTTGGCACATGTTTTCGTCTTGACTCTCCGGTAGAAACTTTGGGGCACTCTTTGAAGTTCTTTGTGTTGGTTGAATAGATGAATCTGAGATTGTGTGATGCATATCGTATAGTCATACCCATAGATACTTGAGGTGACATTGGAGTATCTAGGTGACATTAGGGTTTTGGTTGATTTGTGTCTTAAGGTGTTATTCTAGTACGAACTCTAGGATAGATCGAACAGAAAGAATAGCTTCGTGTTATTTTACTATGGACTCTTGAATAGATCGATCAGAAAGAATAACTTTCACTACAAAAAATACACTTCCGTGATGATACGTGTTTGTCACAGTAGGTCGCGTTTTTTGTCATGCATGTACATCCATGACAAATTTATGACAGAATCAAGATAGTCATACCGGTGCTGTCGTAGAAATGTTACATGCCATTACCAAAATTATCATCATGGAAGTGTCCACTTCCATGACGATAAATTGCGCGTCATAGAAGTGCTTTCGTCAAGGGTGATCGACACGTGGCATCCACCGTAACGGAACGCCGTTAAGATATCGGGTCGGGTTTTGGATCCGATAACCCGTTAACAGCCCCGACCAATGGGGATTTTCCATGTGTAAAATCATCATTGGCTGAAGGAGACACGTGTCAGGTCCGCGCTGGCACAGGTGTCACTCATCCAATGGGCGAGACACGCCTATCATATGTTGACACGTGGACCGACCCATCAAGTTTAAATGGGCCGGCCCAACTAAAGGCCCACAAGATTTTGCGGACCATAATGGGCCGGCCCAGCTAAAGGCCCACGAGAATTTGTGGACTATAATGGGTTGGCCCAGCTAAAGGCCCACAAGATTTTGCGGGCCATGATGGGCCGGCCCAGGTAAAGGCCCACAAGATTTTTGTGTGCCATAATGGGCCCGCCCAGGTAAAGGCCCACAAGAGTCTTGCGAATCATAATGGGCCGGCCCAGCTAAAGGCCCACGAGATTTCGCTAACATTAATGGGCCGACCTAGCTGTAGGCCCACAAGATTTTGAAGACCCTAGTAGGCCGGCCCATTAACTGGATGCCATGTTTCGGGCCAAATGTCGGCCCATATTTGATCCGATCCATTAATGGCCTGCCACGTTCCGGGCCTAATAGTGGCCCATATGAGATCCGGCCCGTTGAAAGCCTACCATGTTTTGGGCCAAATTACGGCCCAGATCAGGTCCGGCCCTTTAAGAGGCTTTGGGCTCAATTGTGGCCCATCTCAGATTCGGCCCGTCAACTGGACACTATGCTTTTGGGCCCACTTGCTAAAGGCCCACTTAGTAATTCGGCCTCATATTAGTTTTGGCCTGTTAAGGGCCCGTTTAACATTTCAGCCCTATATTAATTTCATCCTGTTAAAAGCCCGTCATATAGTTGGGCCTAACTATGGCCCGGTTTGCATCCGGCCTGCTCGCAGTCGATATCTGATTGGGCCAAACAAGGACCGAGACAATTTTGGCCTGTTAAAAGCCCGTGATTTGATTCGCACAATCTTGGGTCGGGGTTCATTTCGGGCTGCTGCCAGCCCATTAGCTGTTCGGCACGTTTCAGGCCCAACCTACATCGTGATTGCATGATAGCCCGATTATGTACCATAATTTTACGGTTTGGCCGGTTTACTGCGAAGACAGGATATATATATACAGTAAAATAACTGCAACATCGTGAATAAGAAAAAACCTAGACTATACAATAAAGAAATTACAACATATTACATCCACTGGGCATCAAAGTTTGCCACTACGATAATAAAGCACAAGCAGACAACAGATTACATACACTGGGCATCAAAAATAGCCACCAGTGCAAATAAACACGCCGACAAAATAATATACAAACTGACAACACTTCAATAGAGTTCAGGAAAGGTCAGCCCTGCTGGGGAGCTGCAGCGCAAGCAGCTGAGCAAGATGATGAGACTGCGCTTGTTCAACAATTATATCTTCCTCACTCTGAAAGATAAACAAGCAGACAGATGACAAGTTTTGCACATAAAAGTATCAGTGCTGACAATTCATCACATTTCTTACTGACGAATAAAGTGACACAATTTGAAATTGCATTAACACAATATGGTATTGTTCGGGTCAAGACATGGCAGGAAATGACATTGTGAAGGAGTTGGCAGCTTCACGACACCACTGGATTACAGATCAAGAACTAATATGTATCAATGGTTAGTGTGCTGTCAATTTATCCCATTTCAGATTGGCAAATAAAGAGACGGTTTCAATAATAGTAGAATGATATGACATTGTTCATAGTTAAGACATTGCAGAATATGACATTGTGTTGTAGTGGGTAGGTTCACCACACCACTGGATTACGGATGAAGAACAGAAGCATACATGCAGTGCAAAAGAAGATCACTTGCTCTGTATAGTTTAATTTACATGGTATGAAGAAGGAACTTGGTTGTACAACTGAAAACTTAAATTGAGAAAGGACAAACTTTTGTTTATGAACTACATAATAAACTTTAAACATGCATTTTGATGCAAACACCAAAAATAAACAGCTGTTGCACTCATGCCTAACCAAATATATACAACAACGTTTGAAGGCTTGAGATGGACAAACTTACATTATTGGTGAAGACAGGCTCTATAAAGGCCTTGTCCATGCTGATGGGGGGGGGGGGCAATTCAAGAAGTTTACCACAGAACTTTGTTAAGAGTAAATATAGATGTGATAATATACGAAAAAATGGAGAATATTCAAGATAAGATGAAGAATGATGCTACATAACCAAGTAGCTATAAATTTAAGTGCAGCGATACAGGCAAAAGGTACAACCAAGAGCAATGCACAACTAAACTTCTTCAGTACCAACCTTATGTCAAGAGTAAATATAGATCTGATGTGTAGAAAATGAAGGGCAAAGGAAAATAAGCTGTAGAGTGATGGTACATGAACAACTACCTGTCATTATAAGTACACTGATAAAGGACAACATGTACTTACAAGAACAATGTAGAGCTAAAAAAACATTGGCATTGGATATATTCTACACTAATGTAATCATTCATACAGATCAGATAATTTGGAGCGAACAATTGACAAGCAAGCTATGTTGCATACTGCTGTCACATAATGAACCAGGTATGTATGCAAGTACAGTGATACAGGACAATAGGTACTAACAAGAGCAAAGCAGCGGGCGGCATATTTGCCATATCATGTCGTTCTTTTCAAACCGGAATTCTTCTTCGAGCAGATTTGCTGCAAAAAAGATCTATAAGGCACATGCGGAGAAGTAGAAGTTCAAATTGTCATGTGATTTCATAGAAAATACCTCATCCTGGGAATGAGACCAGTGCATAACAAGGTTTTTCCATTCAAAGTATTCTAAATTTAGCACAGGAGACTTCAGCGGAAATTCGTTTATAGACTTGCCATCAAAGTGTGATTTCCTTAGGTAACACTGATACTACTGCAATGCTTCCTTGAAAAGCACAAGCAAGCTTTGCTTGTCATGACTATCCAGATTGACCCTCGCCTAGTTACAACAATGTAATGTAAATCATTGATGTGTTTAATCAGGAGAAAACAGGAAAATAATAACCTTGAATAATAGCACTTACACGTAAGTTGGACAGGAAGATGTGAAAATGGTGTTTGTCTTCACAATAATCTTCCCATGATGGGAATATATGCACGTAGTCCCTAATAACATTGAAAGCATTGTGTTTTAAACTGGGAATGAATGGAATGGGGTTCCAATCTGCAGGAATCAGTCATCTCTGCAATTGGGATAGGTCTTTGGCAGGTGGACTTGCTGTACTTTTTGCTGGAGTAGGATTTTTCTGTGGTACAACTGGTGCTATGGCAAATGAAATCGGTATACCTTTTGCTGGAGTGCAGGTCCTGTGTGGTGGGGCTAGTGGTGTGGCCAGTGAAGTATGGGTACAGTCTGTTGGAGTCGGTCCTATGTTTTGTGTCACTGGTTGTACAACCAATATAGTGTGGTGCTGTCTGATTTCTCCGGCACCACCAGGTTTTTCAAGGACTTTGCTGGTGCTCCTTCAGGTTCGGCAATCACCCTCTTCCTTTTTGATGTCTAATGCACAAGAACAACATTTGAGTGAAAAACATGGCATGATGACAGATGGAATATGTATTGATAATGGATGGGCATGGCATCTCAACATATATGATGAGTAAACTAAGCAGATGGCGGTGCAACAAAGTAGAAGAAATGAAAGACAACATATGCAAGATACCCGCAATCAATAAAACATTGCCAAATTAAAACATGCACCTTGATGGGTGAACAGGACAGGCCATTTGCCTTTGACTACTCGAGGTTAGAATAGTCATTAGGATCATATTCTGAGCAAGAATCATCAGGTGGGGAGCGTATGAGTTTCATTGCATCCAGAATGGCACTCAATGCCTTGGTGCCAATTTTGTAAGTCATTGCAGTGTTTAGCTTCAAGAGTGGACTGCTGCTAGTGCGACACAAAGCAGCTACACAGATCATAGTGTAGATATAACGGGGAAAACTGTAAGCATCAGAGTAAAATCAGCAAAGTGGAACTTGCTGGAATATATGTGCTAGTATTGCCGGTACGGCTAGAAAGGCTTCGGATACCAGCTCTCTTCAAGTGAAGGTGCGGTACTGTTAATATCAGTGTAACTCTCAAAGGCGACACAACTCCCCGCATTTCCCTGCTATTCTTATAGGATTCAAGTGGGCAGGCCACTACAAATCCTATTCCTATGTTTGCAAGATCCAACGAATCAAAGAGGCTCAAAGTGTCCATCACAACCGACCGTATAGACCTCTGCACTGCAAATGTCCCTGCTCATCTTCAGTACAAGGAACATACTGTACTACTATCATAATCCCTCCGTTCCAAAATATAAGTCTTGGTAGAGATTTCCACTATGGATCACATACAGATGTATCCAGATTTATTTTAGAGTGTAGATTCACTCATTTTGCTCCATATGTAGTCCATGGTGGAATCCATACAAAGACTTGTATTTCGGAACGGAGAGAGTGCATATTAAAGAAGAACGAAAGAGGAACATGGTAAAGAAGAGCAAGCAGATTTTGGATAATAAAATGTTGGTTGCGCAGTGCCCACACATGATGAACCAGAGCACATTAAGAATGCAACTCCCAGCTATCTCTCGACAATTTCAGGCGGTTGGATGAAGATCCTACATCTCCTAACCCATCTTCTTCCTCGTCTCTGATTCTTCCCATACAGAACACCGCACGGGCCGCCGGCCGGACCACCGACCCCCACCGCCTGTGTTCCTCCGCCACCCCCACCCCCACCCCCGCCCCAACCCTCACCCCCGTCGAGTTTTCTTCATTCGGCAAGGCCCCACAACCACCCGAGCCCCTTCGTTCGCACCGGCGAACTCCGGCGAGCTCTGGAAAATTTAGTCTACTGTGATTTAACTAGTGTGGAATATAAAAGGGGAAAACCATAAGCATTGGGAGTATAGTGTTGAGCATGCCATGGCGGATCTGAAGGTGCAAACCGGACAAAGGCAACTTCACAACTAAGACAAGAAATCAGAGTAAAGCAGTGGCGATCTATTTTCTTGCTGCGATAAATAAGTTGAGCAGATACGAAAGAGTACCGCCTCTGGTGCGGCACCATGTACGCATCTGCTGAGAATTTGATGGTGCTGTGGTAGCGATGGCTGTCGGCAGTGTGGAACCAGATCTAGGAGGGTAGACGGTGGCGGCGGGGTGCAGTGGACGAGACGGTCGTAGGAGCGGCGCCGGCAAGGTGGACGACGACGGGGATGAAGCGAGAGGACGGGATGCAAGGATCCCAGTCCGAAGCCGTGGATGAGAGAGGTCGATCGCTTGTAATGGACGGCAGCTTCGGGGTATCAGCTCCGACATGGTGGAGGAGGACGGCGGTGGATGGGGTGGTGGACGGCGACGGACGGAGGAGGGTGGGTGGAGAGGGTGTTTTGGCGCCCACGGAGTATGAATGGGGAAAAGGGAGGTAGAGAGGAAGGGGGGAACCATGTATTCAGTGTGCGCTTGTCTCAAATGCGAGGAAATTTACAAACTTGTCCCCCGTTTCAAATTTCTACTACATGACAGCAACATTAGTCGGTTGGGGATAGGACGGTAATCTCGCATACACCGAATATTTGCCGATGAGAGTTTGTTTTTGGCGCCCACCGTGTATGAATATGAATCGGGGAGGGAGTCGATTTCGGCCGAGGACACACTGTGTTTTGACACCCACCGTGTATGAATCCGGGTGAGAGGCGGTTACGTCACATTTGGGTGAAATTACAAACCTACCCCTATCGAAACCTATAGAAATCCGGCAGATAGGCTTTGCGTGGCAGGGATAGGCAGTAATAATTTCCATCTCGCAGATTTTGGTTTCAGGCGGTTATTGCGACTTTCCCCGCTTCATTCAAATTTTGCAGAGTGCACGTTTACGCTCGTGCCAACTCAATTCGAATCCCGTTTATATTCTATTTTTTTCGGGCGGGATCCATTTTCAATTGGTATTACATTCTATATACATCATTTTTTATATATACTTTCAAAAGCACAACAAAGAATTCTGCTCCTTTATATGTATAATATGATTTACAAATACAACAATCTCAAAATCTTAAGGCTGAATTCGAAATTTTTGAACCAAATTATGTTCTACTAAAATGTATGGATCAGTAATATCTACATATTAAATAACATAGATGTGCGTGAATTCATATGAGTATGCATGTTTGATAGATCAATTTTGGTTCGAGTATGGATTACATGTATCATCATCTCGAATTCAAATATTTGAATCCCTTTTTTGTTTACTCCTTTCACGCCCATCTCTCTCGCATGCATGCTCCTTCAGGTAGCTATCACTCTCTTCTCTCCAGCTCACCCGCACGCTCACTTCATGTTTCTCCTATCCTTGCAAACATGGTCTCTTGACGTCTCCCTTGAGAAGTGTCACACTCTCCTTATCATTATACATTACACGGTTTTCATTATATCTCACGTCTCTACTGTTCTCTGGTATCACTCGGTACCTAAGCTTTCTTTTTCACCGCCACACACACAGTCTCCACTCGTCTTTCACTTTGTCTTTCTCTCTATGGGATTCTCTCACACACCCTATATGTCTCTACATATGACTCATACCACTAAAAATACTCTCTATCTCTCTCATGTAGACATAACATTTGTTGTGGTCTCCTTTTCATCTTCATCCCAGACTAACATTATTCATTTGTTTACCGATCAGACAACCCCGACTACTGTCTCCTCTCTCTCTCTAACAGACACACACACACACACACAACTCCTGCTTCCACTCCCCTTCCCGACTACCGTCTCTCTCTCTCTCACACACAAAACTCTCGCTTTCGCACCCCGACTCGTATTTCTCTCACAAACATTTATCGACTAGCTAGCCTCTAGATAGGTTTATACACCCGCACACTCGTGCTTCCACCATCGCATACATGTCTCTCTCCCGCTCCTTGTATCTATGTAGCTTTTTCTTCCCTTCTTAAGAAACGCCCTCTTGATCGTGCACACACACACTATCGCCTCATTTTAAGCTGATACCTACCGCACACACACTCCTTATGTCTTTGTCACACATGCACTCCGTCCTCCTCCACTCTCCCTCTCTCTCACACACATGGGCTTTTTGCAACAACTAGCAAGATGCCCATGCGTTGCACGGAACATCAAGATGCATTTGTATGAGTAGTTTATCTTGTGGGGGAAAATGATGAATGAGGGAAGGCCTTATTTGCGAATGTGGAGAGGGGTGTGGGTATCTTTTTGCAAAATTGCAATAGTTTCCTTCCTATCCGTCAGATATAGATCGGACGACCTATATTGCAGAATGGCAGACACACGATCATCACCGACAATGCTTTTTATAAGAGTAGGGATAAAAAATAGAGTTGGTGATGATGGTGGGCCTTGCATCCTGCAATGTAGGTCGTCTGATTTATATCTGACAGATACGAAGGAAAATATGGCAATTTACCTGCAGTCTTCACCACATTTGCAGATAAGGCCTTCCCTCGTTCATCCTTTTCTCCCACAAGAATTTGATGTTCCGTGCAACGCACGGGCATCTTGCTAGTAAGAGTAGAAATTAGACATATACCGCTTCTCGAATCTTGAAACCAACAACATTCCTCCCTTATCTCATCAAAACCGCTAAAGGAATATATTTTGAGTGAAACATAACATATTTTTAGTGATATACGTATTTCAAAACTAGACTTTTTTTCTATCAAATCGGCGAATATGTATTAATCTACTTTGATCATGTGGCAACGCATTGGCACATTGCTAGTAGTTATTATAATTTTTTGGACACCAGACAAACGGTGGAGCACATATACGAAGAGAAGAGGCGCACACATGCAGTCGGCCTCTTGGTGTCTCGCACACATAAGTGTTACGTAAAGGCGATGTTAACAAATAAACCCTAAAACCCTAGGTGCACGATTGTTGCATTCGCGGGTACCGGGTACGTGGTGGAGCACCTTTGTAGGAATAGTCAGCTCGCGTGATAATTTGATCCATAGGAGTTGATGGTTGGGACCACAGGTGAACGACTTGGAGCACGGTGGCTTGCCAATTGCCACAGATCGAGTAGACACATTTAAAATATCATTTTTTTAGCAGGGTTAAGAGTTCCGATTTTCAATGGCACGTTATAAGTAGTATGTAGTTTTTAGAACGATTGGTATGGAGCGAAAATGGAATTCATAGTACTACGTACCTCCTTGGCGTATGGATGTATGGGTTTATGTTGCGAGATGTTGAACCTGGTAGTTCTAGGGTAAATAGTATGGTTTAGATTTAGATGCTGGTTTTCAATAATGAAAATCGGAAGGGGAAACCCTTCTTTGATTAAAAAAAAACTACTACCTCCATTCTGGTTTACTAGTCGCCATTGTACTTTGGGTCAAAGTTTGTCCACAAATTTTACTTGTAAAATGTGAATGGAAAACGAGATTTTGTTATACCCAAACAAAAAAGGACTGGAGGGAGTGATTTCTCTAACACAAACGCGACCTCTCATAGCGCAGGCATTGAACTGGCACGCCGGCCAAGAGGGCCGCACTCGCTGCAGGCCCGCCTGAGCATGCCTCCTCGCCGCGTGCAACCAGCTTAAGACTGCCCCGCCTGCCTTCATCGAATCCATGCGTGTGCCGGCAACATGTCCTTCCGTGAGCCAGCAGGCATTTTAGAACACAAAAAATGACTAAAATATAATTAATTTACGCATGGTCTTGAGTTGTTGTGCTCGCACTGGTAGCAGGAACTAGTAGAGGTTTTTCTTTATTTATAACTCTCCTCACTTTTTTTTGGCTTTGAAGTGAATCATGGTTGTGGACATTATGTATGAATGTGCAGATATCTGTGAACATGAGTTTGATGTGGAAGTTGAACTTGGAATGTCGGGCTTGCGCGTGAACTATACCATATCCAACGCTTCGTTTGTTATTGTTTGGAAAGTAATTGTTGTTATTACATGACCCGAAAAAAACATTTTGTGCCACATCAGTAGATGCACAGACATCACAACAGGCATGCTGACTGGATAAACATTTGAACCTAGATATTATGAAGGAAATTTTGTATTGACAACAGTTTTAGATAGCAGGAGATGCCTAGCTTGCTCTTCCTCTGCTAGCTTATTTCTGGCTTCTTCCATCTCTTATTTGGCTTGGGTGAAGAGAGCTTCTGATTGCTCTTTTCGCTTCTTCAGGAACTCAGCTACATTCTCAAGGGCTGCTACACGATTTCTTTCAGCCTTTACTAATGCCACGAGGACACGAACAGCTGACGACTCCACCTGGCTTGTGTGTAATCCAACATCATCTGGGAATTTGCACCTTGTGTCTAATCCAACATCATTAGGGAACTAGCACCTTGTGTGTAATCCAGCCTCATTTTGGAAACATGATCTCGAGGTTGACCATACTTCCCTCCTCGCAGGAACTGCATCCTGACATGAAGTTACTTCTTTTTTAGATCAATACTCAGAGCAACCTAGATCCATTTAGTAGAAGCCAGATAAACAGAACTCCAAGAAGTGAATTCAAAAGGAAAAGAAATATAAAAATAGACTACAAGGTGAGAACACCCACTTCCTACATCAAGCTAAAAACGAAAGCATTAGGACGATTAAGACTCTTCTTATTACACATCGAAGAAGACCACGCTTACGAGAAACAGAAACTACAACATATACACATCGAAGAACATGAGGCTAAACGAAAGTAATTGAAAGGGTGTCACTTACCAAAGCCCGTGTTTGGTCTTCATTGCTCCTCTGCATGTTCGCACTCGTGGTTTTAAAATCTCAACATGGCAAGAAAAATATACTACTAGTAATACTCGCACATCTTGTGGGAAACATTAAAGCACTCGTCTGCCATGTTAGAGCATCTCCAACAGAATCGCAATGCGCAACGCTTTAAAAAAGCGTTTACAGTGCTGAGATCGAGAAGTAGATACTAGAGAGTAGAGGATAGTTCTCAGCATATATAGATAAAAAAGACAATTCAACTACTCCTCATCGTCCGACTCCTCCTCGGTGATGTCCTCCTCCGACATCTGACTGTAGGCGTGAAGATACCGATCGTCGTCAGATTCCCAGGGCGACGCTGCTCCTAGCCTCATGTTGAATTGAGCGTTCGCTTTTCGCCTACGCTTGTCCTCGCGATAGGCGGCTCGCTCCGCCCTCCTCTTATCCCTCTCCACCCTCCTTTGCGCGTATAATTCGCGCTCGTTGATGATGTCCTGCGGGAAGTGTTGGCGCCACATCGCGATGGCTTCCTCGTCCATCTCGGCGATGCCGAGACGGTGCTCCCGCCTCCGGTTGTCGTGACGATCCTCGTCGGTGCTAAGCCGCGGCAGAGGCGCGAGCTCCTGCGTCGGATCCCGCGTCGACACGTTGGGGAAGTTTAATGTTCTATGAGGCCACCGAAGGCGCCACGCCGCCGCGTCGTACACGCGGGCGGCCTCGTTGGCGGTGTCGAAATTGTCGAGGCCCAGGCACATCCCGCGGAACCGGATCTCGGTGGAGAAGCCGCCGGAGGGGCGCGTGCAGACGCCACGGTATCCCGAAGTTTCCCGGCGACGCGGCGGCATGGTGGCGCGGCGGCGGCGAGGCAAAAAAGAGCGGGGAGAGAGCGGTGGCAAGGCACAGAGCGGTGGGAGGGTGTTGGATTTTATAAAGCGCGTCGGACGCCGCGCGCCAAAACTAGCGCACGCCCGGCCACTTTTTCCCGTGCGCGCGTGATCCTTTCCCAATGTCTCTTCTATCTCTACTCTCTTCTCTACTATTATATTTATTTAATATTTAATATTTAATATTTATCTCTACTTCCTTTACTGTCTACTTTTTTTCTATACTTTTTTTCCTTGCAATATAGGCCGTTCGATTTATATCTGACAGATAGGAAGGAAACAAATGGGAATTTTGCAAAAAGATACCCATACCCCTCTCCAGATTTGCAAATAAGGCCTTCCCTCATTCATCTTTTTCTCCCACATGATAAACTACTCATACAAATGCATCTTGATGCGTGCAACGCATGGGCATCTTGCTAGTTCTAAAAACCTTTCCATCATTTGCCACACTACTGGTTGCAGATGAAAAACCTACCCAAGCACAGCGCGATACAGGAGCGACGCACAATTACAAGCTGATATTCTATTAGACAATGGAGGCTATAACCAATTACTTTTACATGAACAATAGCACCCAGGAAATTTGAAGGGTAGGTATGAACAAAATTGGAACTGCACATGTACTGCTAAGTGATTCAATACACACATTACCAATCAAGGAGGAGAACGATGGTCACGGCGGCCTTTGTGAGTCATGGTCGGCAACGGGAGTCAGTTCATTGTCCACGACGGTGGTACTTCTGCGCTTGGTGTCAGCTTGCGGGAAGCAGATCCGAGACTGTGGAAGATGATGCCAGGGAAGAGGCTCCGTGTACGACGACGATGGTGGACCGGCTCCAGTGTGGTGTACGAGGTCCTCGATGAGGCAGATGCGCTGCGGTGGATGATTGCGCCGATGTAAAGGGGAGGAGCACGAAGGCTGCGGTGTCGTGGAGAAGTCTATTTTGCGGTGGGGGATAGAAAATGGGGAGTATTCAGGTGTACTACTCTGGGTGCCGGGGTGGGGTTGGCTGGGTATGGTGAACCTGAAGTTATGAAAATAGCCCCCTACCAAGCGTCATCCGTAGGCCTGTTCCGAAGGCTATGATGGTAACTTCCCACTGCTCGAATCAGGGTCACGGAAGATTTTCCCGCTGACCTCAAAATTTTGTGACACTGGACTCCCCGTGTGGCGTGTTGAGTGATTCGGCTAAGAAACTAGTGAGTAGTAGTAGTAAACTCTGCATATTAGGTTTGACCGAAGTCAAACTTCCTAAAGTTTGACCAAGTTTATAGAAAAATATAAACATTTACCATAACAAATATGTATGATGTGAAAGTACATTCAATAATGAATCTAATGGTATTTATTTGTTATTGTATATGTTAATATTTTTTGTTATAAGCTTTCTGAGAGTTTACAAAACTTGACTTTGACCAATGCTAATACGCGGACTTAAATAAAAACAGAGGGAGTACACATTTGTTTTCTTAGTTTGTAGTGAACTAATCATTTATTGAAATTTTGAAATAAATATATTAGGCTATTGACTTCAAATATAATGGTCTATACAATTTAATAGTTACAATCATTGTCGAATCCCAAGATGTATACAAGGTCTATAGTACTTCACAACATGCTCAAACTCACATAATTCCAGTCAAATGAGAATCTAAATGCATTTCATAGTTATTACTTTGTAGGATGCAACAAAAACAACCATAACTCTACATCAACCATTATAGAAGCAATATTTTGACATATCCCAATGTGTGAATGAATCATGCAGAGAGAGCTTTTGAAGATGGAGCAGATAGGGCGGGAAAGATTGTATGTATGTGGAGGAGAGAGTAGGAGACAAACCTAACGAGATAGAGAGAGAGAGATAGCGAGAGAAAGAGAGAGGAAGAAGTTAGGTCTGTGAGAAAGACGGAGACATGTAATATACGTGAGATGCGTGTGCGTCCGGATTCTGTATACGTGGAAGGAGAAGAGACAACATGTTTGATGAGAGAATTGGAAAAACATGGACAAGAGGGGAAGGATCTCGTGGGTTGAGGGATTGAAAATTTTGTGCGGGGGAGAGAGGAATTGGTAATTTTGTGCAAGAGAGAGAGAGAGAGAGAGAGAGAGAGAGAGAGGGAGGAGTCAGTCAGCCGTCGTAACATCACCCTGCTTCCAAATGACCCCGCATTCCCTAGCGCGGTGTGGTCGCCGTCTTCGATCTGCTCGATGCCCTCTTTGAAGATTGAGGTGTTGTGCATGTTGGGGTGCAAAGAAGCACAAGCGAGAGTGGTCGCCGTATAACCTTGGATGGGGATGAATTGTGTGTTTGGGGGAGTGTGTGTGTGTGTGTGTGTTGTGCTGTGTGTGTGTGTGTGTTGTGTGTGTGTGAGAGAGAGAAATATATATATATTAAGAGAAAACAAACCTAAGGAGAGAAATGGGTATTCATGAAGAGATTGTGCGGGCCTTGAGGTGGGCAGGGGCCGGGTGAGGGTGTCAAAATGTGCGCGTTGATGCATGTGTTGCATGCGATCGTGCAAGGGACGGACGAATCAAGAGAGATGGTTGTTGTGCTACGGATGCTTCTCTCTCTCTCTCTCTCTCTCTCTCTGTCTCTCTATCTCTCTGTCACACGCACACACACAAGTAAACTAGAAGACCATTCTCTCATGTATACACAACATATCGGCATCTGTCTATGTCTCACTCATGCATGATCATTTGCACATTCACACCTCTCTATGTCTGTATCACACGCACACCGTCTCCACATTGCCCTTCCGCCACAACACACATATGGACACATACACACGTTCTCTCTCAGTCACACACAAAAAAAGTATAAAACAAAACTAGGGCGCACCTAAAACGTCCAAATCCAAATAAACACGAACTGGAGCTAAATTCAAATATATGGAAATATTGCAGCGTCAAGAACTTTCCTAGGAAAAAAAAGTTGAGTAATATTCAAGGATTGTTTTCTCACACACAAAAAGGTTCGGTGGATGTCCTTCGAGCGCGACACGGTGACACACCGTTCGATCGACCGCGCGGCCGTGGTTCATGCGCTTGCACAGGATTCCGTATCGTGGTTGTGGTACTAACTTCAAAAAAACTAATAAAAGCGATGCCTAAGTCTAATGTTTACGTGTACTAGTACGGTTTTCTTTTAAGTTTGACCAACCTTATATAAAACTAAAGTAAGCTCCCACACGCGCACTCATCAATATGCTGCCGCCGCCGTTGCGCATGCCGGCGCCTGCCTACTCCGGCCAACAATTTCTCGCCCATCAGCGCCGTGTCGCCGCCATCCCTTTGCCATGAAGCCGAAGGCTCGCCCGCTCATGTCATCTGCAGTCCCTCCTTGCCATGCCGCCGCGCTGCCAAGCACGCGAGCAGCTGGTGGAGCCGCGTCTATGCACGTAATGTACGAAGAGGAGGACGAGCACGTGCTCCAGCACGCCGGCGAGGAGGAACTAGCATGTCATTGTCGTCTCTTCCCGCGCGGAGGAGGCGCACATGGTGGCGGTCGCGGCGGAAGCCAGTCGCGCACGTTTTGAGCCGCAAACCGGGTGCGGACACGGAATCTACCTTCGAGACCTTGAATGCCACATGGATCCTGCAATCTGAAGGAGCAATTTGGGTCAGTCGACTCATGTGAGCCGTTTGATGCAACATGGATGGCTAGAAGGGCTTCTTCCACCTCTTTTGCCGTCTTCTTCCTTCGCGCCGTCGAACTTCTTTCACAAATCGACTGAACCAAATTATACTACTAGTACGAACGTATTAAGTACAGTAGGAACACGAAGATACGAGCAGTAGTACCAACTGCAAGAAGAACAGTAGTAAGACATAGTACTAGTACTATTTACGTACTAAAGAGTTCAAATAACGAGAAAGAACATAAACATAGTTCTGATGGGGCCTTAGCACAACACACCCTTGAAAATAAACTAAGCAACTAGTCCGCTTGACACTGCAGTAGAACCAGCATGAGCGACGGCACTGCCACCTACTCGGAGTCTGAGTCCACGTCCTCGACTTCGTCCTCGTCCCTCTTCCTCTTCCTCATCGCCGACGCTTCTTTGCTTGAACCGGACACTGGGCTCTGCTTCTTCATCCAACCCTTGTAGATATTTAAACAAAGGTAGGCATCCGTTGCTGCGTACCGGATGTCATCTTCATCTAATGTCTTCAACTCCCATGCATGATGAAACTCGTGATGAGGTTTCTTCAGTTTAGCGTACGAAGGATCAATCATAGCTGCTGCCAGGGTCAGCATTGAAGGTTGAGAGGAGGACACCAGGCTTGCCTTCTGGAGATCGAAGGGCTGGCCTACAACAAGACCTATCCAACGCAGGACATCCCTGTCATTGAGGAAGTTCTTAAAATCCTGGCACTCAACATCGGCATGGCATATGTGGTAGACCAAGCAAACATTATGTACGCAAACCTGGATCATGGAGGGCTTCTTCCTCTCTTCGTCCTTTAGATCCTTCTCTCGTCCCAGGACTGTGGTGTACTCAACATCTAGCCCAGCGACACACTCATCCGTTGAACTGTTGAACATGCGTAGGAAGCGAGCAAGCCATGCTTTCACCTTCGCGGATCCACATGTGTAGATGATGATGGACTGATCGCTGGTGATGGCTCTAACTTGGTACTCAGTGGCAACCATGGAGATTTGGGAGGCCATGGATTTTGGAGGAGGGTTAGGAGAAGTTGAACTGTTGTACCCCGCAAAAACTGGGAGCGAACTAATGTGAAAGGACGGGACGACTGATACGTCCATTTTGCATCATGCTTTTATATCAATATTCATTGCATTATGGGCTGTCATTACACATTATATCTCAATTCTTATGGCTATTCTCTCTTATTTTACAAGGTTTACCATGAAGAGGGGGAATGCTGGCAGCTGGAATTCTGGCTGGAAAAGGAGCAAATGTTGGAAACCTATTCTGCACAACTCCAAAAGTCCTGAAACTCTATGAAACATCTTTTTGGATTTAATAAGAATTTTCGAGCGAAAGAAATACACCAGGGGCCCACACCCTGTCCAGGAGAGAGGAGCCCCCCCTATAGGGAGCGCCCCTATCTCCTAGCCCCCTTGGTGGGCCTCCGTTGTCCATCTTCTGCTATATCAGAGCTTTTATCCTGGAAAAAATCATGGGCAAGCTTACGGGACGAAACTCTGCCGCCACGAGGCGGAACCTTGGCGGAATCAATCTATGGCTCTGGCGGAGCTGTTATGGCGGGGACACTTCCCTCCGGGAGGGGGAAATCATCACCAACATCATCACCAATGATCCTCTCATCTAGAGGGGGTCAATCTCCATCAACATCTTCACCAGCACCATCTCCTATCAAAACCCTAGTTCATCTCTTTTATCCAATCTTGTATCAAAACCACAAATTGGTACCTGTGGGTTGCTAGTAGTGTTGATTACTCCTTGCAGTTGATGCTAATTGGTTTACTTGGTGGAAGATCATATGTCCAGATCCTTTATGCATGTTATTACTCCTCTGATTATGAACATGAATATGATTTGTGAGTAGTTACGTTTGTTCCTGAGGACATGGGTGAAGTCTTGTTATTAGTAGTCATGTGAATTTGGTATTCGTTCGATATTTTGATGAGATGTATGTTCTCTTTTCCTCTAGTGGTGTTATGTGAACGTCGACTACATGACACTTCACCATTATTTGGGCCTAGAGTAAGTCATGGGGAAGTAATAAGTAGATGATGGGTTGCTAGAGTGACAGAAGCTTAAACCCTAGTTTTTGTGTTGCTTCGTTAGGGGCTGATATGGATCCATATGTTTAATGCTGTGGTTAGGTTTACCTTAATACTTCTTTTGTAGTTGCGGATGCTTGCAATAGGGGTTAATCATAAGTAGGATGCTTGTCCAAGTAAGGGCAGTACCCAAGTACCGGTCCACCCACATATCAAATTATCAAAGTACCGAACGTGAATCATATGAACGTGATGAAAACTAGCTTGACGATAATTCCCATGTGTCCTCGAGAGCTCCTTTCTCATTATTAGAAATTTTGCAGGCTTATCCTTTGCTACATAAAGGATTGGGCCACCTTGCTGCACTTTATTTACTTTATTTACTTGTTACTCGTTATCATTTATCTTATCACAAAACTATCTATCACCTACAATTTCAGTGCTTGCAGAGAAAACCTTACTGAAAACCACTTATCATTTCCTTCTGCTCCTCGTTGGGTTCGACACTCTTACTTATCGAGATGACTACGATTGATCCCCTACACTTGTGGGTCATCAAGACTCTTTTCTGGCGCCGTTGCCGGGGAGTGTAGCGTTTTTGGTGAGTGGAACTTGGTAAGGAAACATTTATATAGTGTGCTGAAATTTTCTATTACTTGTCTCTATGGAAACTAATCCTTTGAGGGGCTTGTTTGGGGTATCTTCACCCCAACCAGAAGAGCAAAGAGTTACTCCTCAACCTACTGAACTTTATGAAAACATTTACTTTGAGATCCCTTCGGGTATGATAGAGAAACTGCTAGCTAATCCATTTGCAGGAGATGGAACATTGCATCCCGATTTACACCTTATCTTTGTGGATGAAGTTTGTGGATTATTTAAGCTTGCAGGTATTCCCGATGATGTTGTCAAAAGGAAGGTCTTCCCTTTATCTTTGAAGGGATATGCATTGACATGGTATAGGCTATGTGATGATACGAGATCTTGGAATTATAAACGATTGAAGCTGGAATTTCACCAGAAGTTCTATCCTATGCACCTTGTTCATCGTGATCATAATTACATATATAATTTCTGGCCTCGCGAAGGAGAAAGCATCGCTCAAGCTAGGGGGAGGCTTAAGTGAATGTTATATTCATGCCCCAATCATGAGCTCTCTCAGGGAATGATTATTTAGAACTTTTATGCTCGGCTTTCTCTTGATAATCGCAACCTGCTCGATACTTCCTGTGCTGGTTCTTATATGCTGAAGACTATTGATTTCAAATGGGACTTATTGGAAAGAATTAAACGCAACTCTGAAGATTGGGGTTCCGACGATGGTAAGGAGTCAGGTATGACACCTAAGTTCGATTGTGTTAAATCTTTTATGGATATCGATGCTTTTCGTGGATTTAGCGCTAAGTATGGACTAGACTCTGAGATAGTAGCTTCTTTCTGTGAATCTTTTGCTACTCACGTTGATCTCCCTAAAGAGAAGTGGTTTAAATATAATCCTCCTGTTGAAGTGAAAGTAGTTGCACCTATTACAGTCGAAGAAAAGACTATCACCTATAGTGATCCTATTGTTCCTACTACTTATGTTGAAAAACCTCCTTTTCCTGTTAGGATAAAGGATCATGCTAAAGCTTCGACTGTTGTTCGTAAGAGTAATACTAGGACTTATACACCTCCTGAGCAAATTAATGTTGAACCTAACATTGCTATGGTTAAAGATCTCTTGGATGATGATTTAGATGGGCATGTTATTTATTTCTATGGTGAGACTGCTAATATTGCTAGGCCAGATACTAAGACACGTAGACCTGTAGTAGGCATGCCTATTATTTCTGTTAAAATAGGAGATCATTTTTATCATGGCTTATGTGATATGGCTGCTAGTGCTAGTGCAATACCTTATACTTTATATCAAGAAATTATGCATGACATTGCACCCATTGAGTTAGAAGACATTGATGTTACCATTAAGCTTGATAATAGGTATACCATTAAACCCTTTGGGATTGTTAGAGATGTTGAAGTTTTGTGTGGGAAGGTTAAATACCCTGCTGATTTTCTTGTTCTTGGTTCCCCACAAGATGATTTTTGTCCCATTATTTTTGGTAGACCCTTCTTGAATACGGCTAGTGCTAAGATTAATTGTGAAAAGAATACTGTCACTGTTGGCATAGATGGTATTTCTCATGAGTTTAATTTCCCCAAGTTTAGTAGACAACCTCGTGATAGGCAACCACCTAGTAAGGATGAGATTATTGGTCTTGCTTCCATTGTTGTTCCTCCAGCTGATCCGTTAGAACAATATTTGCCAGACCATGAAAACGATATGTTTGTGAAGGAAAGAGAGGAAATAGATGAAGTGTTCCTTAAACAGGAACCTATGCTGAAACATAACCTTCCCGTTGAAATTCTTCGGGATCCCCCTACACCCAAGGGTGATCCTGTGTTTGAACTTAAACCATTACCTGATAATCTTAAGTATGCTTATCTTGATGAAAAAGAAATATATCCTGTTATTATTAGTGCTAACCTTTCAGAGAAAGAAGAAGAAATATTATTGAAAACTCCGAAGAAGCACCGAGCAGCTATTGGATATACTCTGGATGATCTTAAGGGCATTAGTCCCACATTATGCCAACACAAAATTACAGTGGAGAAAGATGCCAAACCAGTTATAGATCCTCAAAGACGACTAAATCCCAAGATGAAAGAAGTGGTAAGAAAGGAGATACTAAAGCTCCTTGAGGCAGGTATTATTTATCCCGTTGCTGATAGTGAATGGGTAAGTCCTGTCCATGTGTTCCTAAAAAGGGAGGTATTACCGTTGTTCCTAATGATAAAGATGAATTGATCCCGCAAATAATTATTACAGGTTAAAGGATGGTAATTGATTTCCGTAAGTAAAATAAAGCTACTAAGAAAGATCATTACCCTTTACCTTTTATTGATCAAATGCTAGAAAGACTATCTAGACACACAAATTTCTGCTTTCTAGATGGTTATTCTGGTTTCTCTCAGATACCTGTGTCAGCAAAGGATCAATCTAAAACTACTTTTACTTGCCCTTTTGGTACTTTTGCTTATAGACGTATGCCTTTTGGTTTATGTAATGCACCTGCTACCTTTCAAAGATGCATGATGGCTATATTCTCTGATTTTTGTGAAAAGATTTGTGAGGTATTCATGGATGATTTCTCAGTTTATGGATTCTCTTTTGATGATTGTTTGAGCAACCTTGATCGAGTTTTGCAGAGATGAGAAGACACTAGTCTCGTCCTGAATTGGGAAAAGTGTCACTTTATGGTTAATGAAGGCATTGTCTTGGGGCATAATATCTCCGAGAAAGGTATTGAAGTTGATAAAGCCAAAGTTGATGCTATTGAAAAGATGCCATGTCCCAAGGACATAAAAGGTATAAGAAGTTTCCTTGGTCACGCCGGTTTTTATAGAAGGTTCATTAAGGACTTTCCTAAAATCGCTAGGCCTCTGACTAATTTATTGCAAAACGATATTCCTTTAGTCTTTGATGATGATTGTGTAGAAGCATTTGAAATACCTAAGAAAGCTTTGATCACTGCACCTACTGTTCAGCCACCTGATTGGAATTTACCTTTTGAAATTATGTGCGATGCTAGTGATTATGCTGTAGGTGCTGTTCTAGGGCAAAGAGTCGATAAGAAATTGAATGTTATCCAGTATGCTAGTAAGACTCTTGATACTGCCCAGAGAAATTATGCTACTACTGAAAAAGAATTCTTAGCAGTTGTGTTTGCATGTGATAAGGTTAGACCTTATATCATTGATTCTAAAGTTACTATTCACACTGATCATGCTGCTATTGAATATCTTATGGAGAAGAAATATGCTAAGCCTAGACTCATTAGATGGGTTCTCTTGCTCCAAGAATTTGACTTGCACATTATTGATAGAAAGGGAGCTGAGAACCCCGTTGCAGATAACTTGTCTAGGTTAGAGAATGTTCTTGATGACCCACTGCCTATTAATGATAGCTTTCCTGATGAACAACTAGCGGTTGTCAATGCTTCTCGTACTGCTCCTTGGTATGCTGATGATGCTAATTACATTGTTGCTAAATATATATCGTCTAGTTTCACATACCAGCAAAAGGAAAAGTTCTTTTATGATTTAAGACATTACTTCTGGGATGACCAACACCTTTATAAAGAAGGGGAAGATGGTGTTATTAGACGTTGTGTGCCTGAGCATGAACAGGAACAGATCCTACTTAAGTGTCACTCTGAATCCTATGGAGGACACCACGCTGGAGATAGAACTGCACACAAGGTACTACAATCTGGTTTTTATTGGCCTACTCTCTTGAAAGATGCTCGTAAGTTTGTCTTATCTTGTGATGAATGTCAAAGAATAGGTAACATTAGTAGACGTCAAGAAATGCCTATGAATTACTCTCTTGTTATTGAACCGTTTGATGTTTGGGGCTTTGATTATATGGGACCTTTTCCTGCCTCTAATGGTTATACACATATTTTAGTTGCTGTTGATTACTTTACTAAGTGGGTAGAAGCTATTCAAAATAGTAGTGCTGATCATAACACTTCTATTAAAATGCTTAAAGAAGTTATTTTTCCGAGGTTTGGAGTCCCTAGATATCTTATGACTGATGGTGGTTCACATTTTATTCATGGTGCTTTCCGTAAGATGCTTGCTAATTATGATGTCAATCATAGAATCGCATCTCCTTATCATCCGCAGTCTAGTGGTCAAGTAGAGTTGAGCAATAGAGAGCTCAAATTAATTTTGCAAAAGACTGTGAATAGATCTAGATAGAATTGGTCCAAAAAACTTGATGATGCATTATGGGCCTATAGAACTGCATACAAAAATCCTATGGGTATGTCTCCATATAAGATGGCTTATGGAAAAGCGTGTCATTTGCCTCTTGAACTTGAACATAAGGCATATTGGGCTATTAAAGATCTCAATTATGACTTCAAACTTGACGGTGAGAAGAGGTTGTTTGATATTAGCTCACTTGATGAATGGAGAACCCAAGCCTATGAGAATGCCAAGCTATTCAAAGAAAAAGTCAAACGCTGGCACAATAAGAGGATAAAAAAGCGTGAGTTTAACGTAGGAGACTATGTATTATTATTCAACTCTCGTTTAAGATTTTTTGCAGGAAAACTTCTCTCAAAATGGGAAGGTCTTGCGTTATTGAGGAGGTCTATCATTCTGGTGCCATAAAAATCAACAACTTCGAGGGCACGAGTCCAAGGGTGGTAAATGGTCAAAGAATTAAACATTATATTTTAGGTAATCCTATCAATGTTGAAACTAATATTATTGAAATTGTAACCCCTGAGGAATACATAAGGGACACTTTCCAGAACGTTCAAAACTCCGAAAAGGTATAGGTATGTGGTACGGTAAGTAAACCGACTCCAAAACAACTCCAATGGCAATTTTTATCAGTTTTGGAATATTTAAGAATTTTAGGAAGAAAGAAGTAGTCCGAAAGGGACACAAGGCTCCCACGAGAGTGGAGGGCGCCCCCCCTACTGGGCGCGCCCCCCTGTCTCGTGGGCACCTCGTGTGCCTCCTGAACTCCGTTTCCTTGCACGTTACGTATTTTGGTCGGTAAAAATTCATTATATATACTCCCAAAGGTTTTGACCACCGTATCACGCAAATATCCTCTGTTTCCGTTTTGAGCTGTTTCTGTTTTAGATCTAGATCATCATGACATCTTCAAGCGCTCCCAAGGACAAGTTTTTCGAGAGGGTTATCAACCCCTATCTCGCGGAGGTGCTGCAACACCCTCAAACCATTGAGATGCGTGAGGGGGTGCTGCACATCCACGATGTGGAGGGACCAAGGCGTACCGGGAGCGTGGAGACAAAGCTCGAAGCCGTGGAGAAGCAAGTTTTCAAGTGTCAAGGGATGGTGGAGCGTGGACTCAACGCCAACCAGATGATGATCACGGAGTTCACCAACAACCACAAGCTGGATGCCAAAGTCATTGGGGAGACCATCTTGAAGCTTCAAGAGAAAATCGAGCACCTCCAAGCCCAGATCTATGACCTGCAAAACCAGAACTGTGAGTATGAATATAGATTCAAGAGGATGGGTTTGGCTACAGATTTAAGGATCCCGGAGACTCGATCATCCTTCTATGATGGAGAGCCTATGCCTTGGAAGACGGACGACAAGCCTGCATCATCAACAACTCCTACTTCACCACCTCTGAGGACATAATCACATGGGTATGGGCACTCCCCTTGGTAACTGCCAAGCTTGGGGGAGGTGCCCCGGTATCGTATCACCATCACACTCCTATCTTTACCGCTTTATTTAGTTTAATCCTTTTAGTAGTATCTTGATCTAGTAGATTGAAGTTTTGATATCAAGTAGTTTGAGTTTTGCTTTGTGATCTCTTTTTGTAATCGAATCCATGAGCTACCTATAATAAATATTAGTGTTGAGTCAAGGGCTTTCCTATGTTGCTATGATCTTGAGAAAGTAGAAAGAATAAAAGAGTTCATATTGATCTTATGGATAGTGATAACTTCACATGTAGAAAGTATGAGGCATAAAAATTGTTGAGAGTTGATGAACGTAGTTTTGGTCATCGTTGCAATTAATAGGAAGTGATAAGGAAAGTGGGGTTCACATACAAATATATTATCTTGGACACCTTTTTTATAATTGGGAGCACTCATTAAGTATGACATGCTAAAAGAGTTGATGTTGGACAAGGAAGACAACGTAATAATTTATGTTTTCCGACATCTCAGTTAAAGTATATTGTCATTGACCTTCCAAACATGTTGAGCTTGCCTTTCCACCTCATGCTAGCCAAATTCCTTGCACCAAGTAGAGATACTACTTGTGCTTCCAAATATCCTTAAACCCAGTTTTGCCATGAGAGTCCACCATACCTACCTATGAATTGAGTAAGATCCTTCAAGTAAGTTGTCATGTTGCAGGCAATAAAAATTGCTATCTAAATATGTATGACTTATTAGTGCAGAGAAAATAAGCTTTGTACGATCTTGTTGTGGAAGTAATAAAAGCGACGGACTGCATAATAAAGGTCCACATACAAGAGGCAATATAAAGTGACGTTCTTTTGCATTAAGATTTTGTGCATCAACCCTAAACGCACATGACAACCTCTGCTTCCCTCTGCGAAGGGCCTATCTTTTACTTTATGTTTTTACTTTATGCTTGAGTCAAGGTGATCCTCACCTTTTCCTTTTTTATTTTATCCTTTGGCAAGCTCCTCGTGTTTGAAAGATCATGATATATATATCCAAGTCGATGTAAGTTAGCATGGGCTATTATTGTTGACATCACCTAAAGGTGAATACGTTGGGAGGCAACAAAATAAGCCACTATCTTTCTCAGTGTCTGGCTGAAACTCCATAACCACAAGTACTGCGTGAGTGTTAGCAATTATAGAAGACTACGAGATAGTTGAGTAGGTGAGCTTGCTGAAAAGCTCTATTGTTGACTGTTTTTGATGTTATGATAAATTGCAATTGCTTCAACGACTGAGATTGTAGTTTATTAGTTCCCAATGAAGTTTTTGAACCATACTTGACATTGTGAATTGATTGTTACTTGAGCATAAGAAATCATATGATAAAATCTATATATGTTGCTGTTATAAGAACTAGCCGAGTGGCCCGCTCGATGCGCGGGCTAGTTTTTTATAATATCAAGAATATGACCATATATTTGGCTTGTGTAAAGAAAAATTGGAAATTACACATGTTGCACCAATTGTAATTTCTATGCTGAGTCATATGCATTAAAACTGTCATTTTGTGATAGGTATTTGTTTACATGATCATTGTCAGTGGGTCCATGGGTCGCACCAGGCTGATCCTTCACTTTACCCTTTATCGAGTCTTCTCATCTTCTTATTAAATTCCAACCATGAAAATAGGCTATCCAACTTGGATCCACAACTTGAGAGCACCAGGGCGATACTTCACTTTAGTAGCTCCCTATCATGAAAGTAGCCAACCAAGTTGGATCCACAAATTGAGAGGATCACTCAAAAGTCCCCTCGTTTCCTTTTTGGTGGCCCTCATTTTCATGCAATATGTGGCTCATGTCAGGTGTATGGCCATGGTTTGGCCTTCTATGGCGACTTGTTAGGAAAATAATCTTACATCTTGATCAATAAAATACTTAGGTTTTTATAGTACTGATCGAATTCGATAATTACTTGCATAAGTTTGGGGAAGAGAGTAACTGGGCATGCTGATACTGGGCTTAGAGAAACCATTTATCAAACTCCATAGTCTACTCTCATCTTCAGCATTCTATTAGGTTTCGGGACATGCAGAACCATATCAACCTCCATCATGTAGTATTGGTATCTTCTGTGTTAAGTTCACGTGTTCTTCGTTGCAACAACATCTAGATGGTTGGGATGGTGTCTTATGAAATAAGGTCTTGTGGCTACATCATTTTAATATTGTGGCTATTGTGGCCTACTACATTGGTTCCCATGACTTGTCATATCATGTTTCGCAAATGCGAGGGTGTCGTCTTTAGTGTGTTGAAAGTGTTTGAGGAATATCTTTTTGTTTCACACAAATTAATACTACTTGATGGCAAGTAAAAATATTTTGCCAAATGTAATATCACTTATGCTATCGTACATCTTTAATTATAGATTTATGTGCATATAATTATTCTGACATTTCTAGAAACACTATTTATGTCAAGATTGCATTCGAGTCATCCACACATGAAATTACAAAGTGAGCTTGCTAGTAGTTTTTATGTGATGTTAGGTTACCAGAGATAATTTGAGATTACAGGCCATTGTTTGTTAGATATAAAATTATTAAATTATGTACTTTGAGGTCCAAACAATAATTAAGGTCCACCAGAGCAATATTTTTTTGTCAAGCAATAGCCATATGTAGTTATGGAGATCTACTAACTATCGTCAAACAATATAATTAGGTTTCGATCAAAGCAATTGCCACAATAGATGTATGGATTGTGATTAATTAAAATACTAAGGATTCATCGTATCAATGGTACGCTGATGTTGTGCACAATTACAAATGGACATATAAGTTGTGGTACTATAATAATAAGGATTGACATATCTACCAGTTATCGGTTATAGTGGCTTATTATGTTGTGTTATCGTGTATCTTCTAGCCCGGGTACCTTTTTTGGTTGATCCTATGAGATTTTTAATATATAATAAGTGGGTGGTGAACATCCGTGAGTCATTTTATAGTAAAATCATGGACATACAAAAATGTAAGATTGTATTAATATTTCTCTAGATAAGTAATGAGTGGATAGAAAAAGAACTTTAAATATGTTGGCATAGATATATAAAGCTTCACTAAATTTTGTTTTCCCTTCGATAACTTTTATTTCCTCTCATTTAATCCTTCCATTCTGAAATATGTTATGTCTATACATGCTGCAAAGTTGCAAAATATGAAAATTACTATTTTAAATGAGTATGCAACAAAAAAAAGGAAATACTTGTCAAAAGGGAATTAGTCATTACATTAATTAATTATGTTATTTCATCGCTATGTTGATATGTGCTAGTCAAGGTTAAGCAAGTTTGAGTGAAATCTTTCAACATCGCGATCTCTTTTGAAATATAGAAGTTATAAAAATAAATTATCTACCTTGTATACAATCCATTACAAACTTTCTCCATAACCCTGTCAACCAACCTTCACACTACAATTCAGCCTAGCCTGTGTTTTTCCTCGTGTGTCCTTGTGTACTTAGGATGGCACATTCTTGAGACAATTATCTAATATGAAAGGAAAAACTACTGGTCAGATTTTCGTATTTTTTTGCACCTTCATAGTCCATTTGGCCACATTGATGCATAGCTTTCTAATTAATGGTCCATTTTTTGTAATTATTTGTCATAAAAAATGGACAATGACATCACCAATTTATGCTTGTCTCCGAGCAATACTTACTCGTTGGTTGCCACATATAGAAAACTTAGCGAGGTGAAAACGGTTCATGGGTCACACTGAGTAAAAATATTGTCTCCTAATATTTTGGTGCACTACTCAAATGGCTCATGAGAAATATGAGGATTATCCTGCTATATCATGATTGGAGACATGTGGAGGATCATAACATGATCAGTGAATCTTCATATGTTGTCTTTGAGGGACTTTGACAAAGCTTTGGTCCACTACTCAAATGGCTCATGAGAAATTTTGTATTTTGGTCATGTATATTTTAGTAAATATCTTTTAATACATCGATAGTGCTATATTCTTTTATAAAGAATAGTACTATATATATTATAGGTGATAATCCTTCCATTGCATGTTAGAGGGAGTCTATGAAATTCTGTATAGATCAATAATAGTTGCAAACACATATTGAGTCATGAGAATTCGCTGCTTGTCCTCTCTAATGTACGGTTTACGGAAACTTAATTTAATATTCTAATGGCTAGTCCTAGCAGTATGCGACATCATATTGCATGTGATCCTTAGGCGCTAGTCCTAGTAGCATGCTACTCCATGCAGCATGCACATTTTAGTGCGCCCGAATTCTATACATTTTCTATATGCCCATGATATCTGATTAGGGGAAATTTGGGTTATAGCTAGTATGATCGATTTTGAACAAAGAAACAAATTAATAGAAGTGCAAGACATACAATATAGATGGCTTTGGTACTTTGCTGATTCTTTGATTTTGCATTATCATGCAAGGGTAGCTTTACCTCAAGTAACAATTCATTTCTGTTGCATTTATCCCTTATTGAAGTAATGATGTCCAAATGATGCTGCTTTACTGGAATCAAATTCCTTATTCTGCTTAAGTATTACAAAGATAGAATAAAAAAGTGAGATCTTATTATTAGACACAATTATAATTACGCAAAGCTACCTGATATATCCTTGACACACATTGAAGAATATGTATACCAGTTAATATATATACCGAGCGTCACATGGCTTTGACATGAACAGTGAGATTATAGAGCAGCGGCCTATAGCGCCAATATTTTGTCATAAAGTCAGTGTCGTACTCCCCCATGGATTTCACTTCGTGCAGCTCTTCCTTCCGCTGGATCTCACCCATGGAATCTGCATGCGACCGCCGGTGAGAGGTGACCGATCACCCATACACGTGACCCGATTATCGTGCTTGGCCGACGGCCTGTTACAAGTACATGGAGATGCAGGCGTCCTGTTTTAACCCTAGATGCTAGGGCGTGCTATCTTTTTTTTTTCTACGGAAAGGTCTTTTTTTCTCTAAAGGAAGGGCATGTGTTTTTTAGTGTACAGCTAATACTATTTTCTAACGGACGCACGTACGGTTACAGGATCATACGCACCTTGGAAGGTATGATAAAAAACTGATCGATCCTAACTTGTTTTTGTATTTCTCAAAAGAAAAAGAAAAAGATCCTAACTTTTTTTTTAGGGAGATCGATTCTTGTAAGCGACTTTTTTTCCGGATAAATGAACACGTACGTGCATATAGTAATCGCTCAACTCACGGAACGTTTTCTCCACTGAAGTTGTAATTGCAATGATGGGTAATTTTTTTACTTAAAATCTTATCTAAAGGCTATAAATTGTGTCTATTAAAATTAACGGTCAAATGTTTCTAATTTTTGTGGTAATTTCTACATATTTCTTTTTTTCTGGTTAACCCGTCAAATACTTTTTATATATAATAGATGATCATGATGCCCTCATGTCAGTATTTTATTTTTATCGACACCTCTATCTCTAAAAATGTGGACATATTTTTTAATTTTGGTTTTCGCTTGAGGACAAGCGGGGTCTAAGCTTGGGGGAGTTGATACGTCCATTTTGCATCATGCTTTTATATCAATATTTATTGCATTATGGGCTGTCATTACACATTATATCTCAATACTTATGGCTATTCTTTCTTATTTTACAAGGTTTACCATGAAGAGGGGGAATGCCGCCAGCTGGAATTCTGGCTGGAAAAGGAGCAAACGTTGGAAACCTATTCTGCACAACTCCAAAAGTCCTAAAACTCCACGAAACATCTTTCTGGATTTAATAAGAATTTTCGAGCGAAAGAAATACACCAGGGGCCCCACACCCTGTCCAGGAGAAAGGAGGGTGCCCCCCCTATAGGGCGCGCCCCCCTATCTCCTGGGCCCCTGGTGGGCCTCCGGTGTCCATCCTCTACTATATCAGAGCTTTTACCCTAGAAAAAATCGTGGGCAAGTTTACGGGACGAAACTCCGCCGCCACGAGGCGGAACCTTGGCGGAATCAATCTAGGGCTTTGGCGGAGCTGTTCTGCCGGGGACACTTCCCTCCGGGAGGGGGAAATCATCACCAACGATCCTCTCATCGAGAGGGGGTCAATCTCCATCAACATCTTCACCAGCACCATCTCCTCTCAAACCCTAGTTCATCTCTTGTATCCAATCTTGTATCAAAACACTACGGGAAACAGTTAATTTACCGTGAGGAGGCGTCTTTGCCGTCTGCTTTTCATCGGGCAGACAACAAAGAAAGGGTTTGCCATCATAAGAAGACGGCAAAAAAAAACTAACGGCAAAATATACTTTGCCGTCTACAAAAAATAACACAGACGGTAAAGAGCTCACGTTGCCGTCTACAAAAATAAATACAGACGGCAAAGATCTTTGCCGTCTGCCCTTTTGTATTACAAACGGTAAAGTGCATACTTTGATGTCTGTAATATGAAACGCAGACAGCAAAGGTCTTTGCCGTCTGTAGTATTAGAAGCAGACGGCAAAGCAAAGAAACACATCTCACGGATCGATCTCCTGGATCGATGAGGTGGCATGATCAGCTCCACATGTTCCCGGATCTCTCTCCCACGCCCCCACGTCCTCTCTCTCCACCCACCGATGCAAGGGGCCCCACCCACCACGCACGTTCTCTGTCTCCACCCACCCACCACCCACCATCGATCCAGATGACCGCCCGTGCTTCGCCTGGCAAGACACCACCACTCCAGAAGCAACCGCTGCATCACAGGACCCCATCGTCGCTGGCCTCCTCCCATCTTCGCTTGATTTCGCACGCCACCGTCCTCCGCTGGCCTCCGCCTGGCCGGCCCGCCTCCGACAGCCTTCGCCGGGCCGCCTGCCTCCGCGCGCCTCCAACGGACTCCACTCGGCCGCCCACCTCCGGTGGCCGGCCGCCTGCCTCCGATGGCCGGCCGCCTGCCTCCACGCGCCTCCGACGGCCTCCTCCCTGCTCCGCACGCTGCCAAGGTCCGCCTCTTGCAGCCATCCAAGCTGGAGGCCCTGCAGCATCATCCCTGCCCCAAGCGCTCGTTTCTGGACGGATCCCTCACTGGACTTTGCCTCTCCGCCCCTCACCAGAGTCCTCGGCGGCCGCTCCTCTCCATTCCCCGCCGCAACCTCCCCTCGCACGACCCCACCGCGGCCAAGCTTCCCCAAGCTCCTCCTCTCCGCCCCTCGCCGGACTTCGCCGCGACCGTCACTCACCGGACCCGCCCCAGCCATCTTAGCCATCCCTCGCTGGATCCCGCCGCGCCTAAGCCGCCCCTCGCCGGACCTTGCCGCGCTTGAGCCTCCACAACCTCCTCTATGCCCCAAGCACTAGATGTCCCCGGTAGTGGCAGCGGTTGCCGGATTTGGCTACTCCGGCGACCACCGAACGCTTCAACTGACGTAATTTAAAAAAACACCCTTTGCCATCTGTAGTTTAGTCTTGATGACGGCAAAGGAATCGTTTTGACTGACGGCAAAGACCACATTCTTTGCGGTCTATTATTTATAAGGCTAACGGCAAAACAGATTTGGCTGACGGCAAAGTTTTTGCCGTCTTCATGATGAAAAGCTGACGGCAAAGTATTCTTTGCCGATTATACTTTGCCGTCTGAGTTTGCCATCTGCTTCCTGACGGCAAAGTCTTTGCCGTCTGGATTTAGGCCTTTGCCGTCTATGATCCACAGACGGCAAATTACCTGTTTCCTGTAGTGAAACCATAAATTGGTACTTGTGGGTTGCTAGTAGTGTTGATTACTCCTTGTAGTTGATGCTAATTGGTTTACTTGGTGGAAGATCATATGTACAGATCATTTATGCATGTTATTACTCCTCTGATTATGAACATGAATATGCTTTGTGAGTAGTTACGTTTGTTCCTGAGGACATGGGTGAAGTCTTGCTATTAGTAGTCATGTGAATTTGGTATTCGTTCGATATTTTGATGAGATGTATGTTGTCTTTTCCTCTAGTGGTGTTATGTGAACATCGACTACGTGACACTTCACCATTATCTGGGCCTAGAGGAAGGCATGGGGAAGTAATAAGTAGATGATGGGTTGCTAGAGTGACAGAAGCTTAAACCCTAGTTTATGCGATGCTTCGTTAGGGGCTGATATGGATCCATATGTTTAATGTTGTGGTTAGGTTTACCTTAATACTTATTTTGTAGTTTCAGATGCTTGCAATAGGGGTTAATCATAAGTGGGATGCTTGTCCAAGTAAGGGCAGTACCCAAGTACCGGTCCACCCACATATCAAATTATCAAAGTACCAAACGCGAATCATATGAATGTGATGAAAACTAGCTTGACGATAATCCCCATGTGTCCTCGGGAGCTCCTTTCTCATTATTAGAAATTGTTCAGGCTTATCCTTTGCTACATAAAGGATTGGGCCACATTGCTGCACTTTATTTACTTTATTTACTTGTTACTCGTTATCATTTATCTTATCACAAAACTATCTATCACCTACAATTTCAGTGCTTGCAGAGAAAACCTTACTGAAAACCGCTTATCATTTCCTTCTGCTCCTCGTTGGGTTCGACACTCTTACTTATTGAAAGGACTACGATTAATCCCCTACACTTGTGGGTCATTAACGATTGGGAGCGAACTGTTGTGAGGTAGAAGACGGGGACGAGTAGGGCGTGCGAACGGCGTGGGCTTGTTGGCTTGCCCGATGGATAAACGGCTGCAAGCCCCCAAAGAGTTCTCGAGAACTATGCGGGACCCACTAGATGCCATGTCTACTAGACCCATATTGTAGGCCTGACGGTATAGCTTCTGCCTATTCGCATGCCATGTCGGCGCGTGGATGTAACTTCACTTAATTCCGTCATCCATCGCGCCTCCCACGACCTTCGCCTCCCTCGCGCGGTCGCGCCCTTTGAGACTTCGACCGGCTATAAATGAGCAATTTTTTTGCCTACTCCGCATGCATGATACTCCCTCCGTTTTTATTTACTCTACATATTAGGGTTGACTGAAGTCAAACTTAGTAAATTTTGACCAAGTTTGTAGAAAACAATATAGACATTTATCAAAATAAATCTATATGACGTGAAAGTACATTCAAAAATAATCTAATGTTGTTGATTTGTTATTGTATATCTTAATATTTTTGTTTATAAACTTGGTCAAAATTTGTAAAGCTTGAATTTGACCAAAGCTAATATGCGAACTAAATAAAAACGGAGGGAGTACTCCCTCTGGTCATTTTTACTCCCGTCAACCGTTTGCAAAGTGTTTGACCAAATTTATACTTTTTTTGAACACCACCTTATATTAATTAACCAGCCACACCAGTACACCCATTCGATACAATATTCACCACACAGGGCGGTACGTTATTTACAAGAATACCATCTAATCTATTGTCAAAGCTATACTTAGCGATTAAGTGTGCCACCTTATTGGCCGAACGGCTAATCTTTGACAATTGAAGATTGTTGATCAACTTTGAGATGCTCAACGCTTTCATCTTCAGGTCACGCATAGCAGACCTGTCATAGTCCCCCAATGCAAGAGACGCTACCACAAAAGCGCAACCAGTCTCTAAAATTACAGGATTATGAAGAGAAATACCTATGTAGAGACCGGCAATGCAAGCCCTAAGCTCCGCTTCCTCCACGCTTTGACAGGCATCAATGAAATCCCACGGCCGAATTTATACTAAAAATATCAATATCTACAATACTGATTATAATGAGTGTAAAAATATTGATTTGACATTGTGAATGTTGATACTACATTTTTCTATAAGTCTGGTAAAAGTAGAGGTACATTGACTTCAGACAAAACTTAAATGCATAATGCAGACTAGTTCCTCCGTCTAGGTGCGTGCCATGTCCTATCTTGTCATCACAACAAGGTTAGCTATTAGAGTACCACTACCTCCCTTCTAGTTTAAAGGGCTCGATTAAAAAATTTCACCTACCCTTAACAAGATAGTAGAGGCGGTGGAATAGTTTTTGAAGTCCGCAAAAGTACTCAACTAATGTTGTCATTCTTCACAAAAAATGTGTTTACCAATGCATGCATGAACACTAGTTACTCTAACCCCCCTCTCTTCTTTAATTCTTTGCCACTTCAGCATGTTTGCTATTCCCGTGTGCATGATACCAGCTAAGATACCACCATTATGGCCAGCCTTAATCATCGCATGCAATAATTTAGTGCACCTTGAAATATGAACATGTGTGGGGCGTGTATGTTTTTAATGACTTGAGACTATAACTAGCCCGGCATGCAAGATGACTTATTATGCACCGTTCCCCATACCTGCAGGAAGCCTGTTCGCCTCCAAATCTTTTCCTCTCCATGTGTGGAAACAATCCGGAAACAATATGCCTGCCAAACTCTCCTTCTCCCTCCGCTGGTCCCACCACTCCACCCCGTGTGAAAAAATCTGCATGCATGACTCTCCTCCCCTGTAACGCCCCAAGACCGGTGCTCCAGATGCCTTCCATGTTTTGCGTGACCGTCGTATGTTTTATTGGTGTTGTTGTTGCATTTCATCTTGGCATCATGCGCTTTGCATCTGCATGTTTTCATAAAGCTTGCATCTGCTCGTAGTTGCCGCTCCTCGCTTCCCTCCGTTGCGTTCGTTGACCCTTTGGAGACCAACTGTGTTTTCGGTCCCCTCTTGTGAAACCACTTAACCTCTCTCAGACCCCCTCGCGTGCGCGTCCGAAACCTCCCCCGAACCCGACCCGAGCAGTCGTTACCGTTGGGTCCAGATCATCCCCTAACATCTATAAAATATCTCTGTTTTATTTATTGGACTCCCTAGCCTATTTATTCTCGACCGCCCGATTTTGATCAGACGGACCAGAGTAACTTCTATCCTAACCACCGCCTAGCATATATAGTAGTGCAATCATCAGACAAATCCCTAATTTCTAGGGACCCTCCTCCCCGCTGCCAGTCTCTGGTTCCCCTCGGGATCTTCCCAGATCCATCTCGTAGACACCCACAGGCCAGCCATCTCCCCTCGATCCCCATCCAACCAGTCTTCTCCTGATCCAAAACCCACCAACACGCGCCTCCTTTCTTCCTCGTTTTCCCCAGCCGGTAAATCCCCGAGCTCCTCTGCTCGAGCACCAGCGCCTGGATCCCCGCCTCCTCGCGCCCGATCGTCCAGGAAGCAGCAGCGCCGCTCGACATCGTCACCAGTCCGCGGTTGCACATCTCCTCCCATTGCTCGAAGCCCCGAGCCTCCCCGTGCTCCTCCACCTCGCCTCGTCGTCCTGTGACCGGCCTCGCTGCCGGCGACCATGGCAAGGACCGACCTCGTCCCGCTTCTCTCCTCCCCTGTCTCTCCCTTCCTCCCCGTGCTTCCCTCTGTTTCTCTCATCTCTCTAGTTTCCTCTTCACAGGGACCGACGCCATGGACGACCGTGCTCTACCCCGAGTCCACCACCGCTGCCGTTTCGCGTCAGATCCGGCCGGGGACCGCCGGATCTCGCCGCCTCCGCCATGGACCACCCATCCCCAGACCTCCTCCGTGCCGCCCCTGTCCTCGCCTTGCCGGAGATGCCCGCCTTCGCCAAGTCCCTGTCGCCGCCCTTTGCTCCCCCTGCATCAAGCATGGCTCGATCTGGTCAAGCGCGTTGACCGCGCTCGCAGCGCGTTGCAGCCGCGTGGCCTTGGGAGCGCCAAGTCCCCAGCGCCTAGTCGGCCTGCTCCAGCTGGGCCGAGGCCCAATGTGAGCAGCCCCCTCCAGCCGCCTCTCCTGTGCACTGTTGGGCTAGCAGAATTCGGCCCGTGTACCTTCTTTTTCAGATCTGCGAATTTGTCTATTTATCCAGAGATTGTTGTTTTACAGAAAAACCCTCCATGTTCATGCATATAAAAACTCATTAACCGTGCATCATATGTAAATAATTTATACATGTAAAATGGTTAGATTTTCATCTAGTTTAATAATATCCCACTTTCATCCATGTTTGAAATGTTTAAAATGTTGTTTGTTTAAATTTGTATAAATGCCATGTTAAAATGATTTATTTCGCAACTAAATAACCGTAGCTCCAATTTTAATAAACTTTATATGTAAATGGGGTGGAAAAATGCATAGATTAACATGTTGCACTTTATTTTCCTGTTTAACAACTCTAAAATTATGTAATAGGTAGAACAGTACCAAATCCAAAATACGCTTATGAGGATTTTCCGGAATTGTTGTTTGTTGTTTCCGGCCTCATTTAAACTTGCCTAGATAGGTAGTTTTCATACGCTTCACCCCTTGCCATGTTTAATAACATTTAATATTGTTGGGTAACAAACCGAGAGAGAACTAAATAATTGATGTGGTGTTTCGTCAATATGCAATTCGTTGCATATTGAGCTCCACTTAATTTGTAGTGTTGTTTGTTGCACTTTGCCATGCCATGCCTCATTAAACCGGACATGCGTCATACTTGATTGTGCATCATGGCATGTTTATGTGATGGTTGTTTACCATGTTGTTTGTTTCTTTCCGGTGTTGCTTCTTAGTTCCGGTAATGTTGCGATTGTGAGGATTCGTTCGACTTCATCCGTTCGCCTTCTTCATGGACTCGTTCTTCTTCCTTGCGGGATTTTAGGCAAGATGACTGCTACCCTGGATCTCACTACTATCATTGCTATGCTAGTTGCTTCGTTCTATCGCTTTGCTTCGCTACCTATCGCTTGCTCTTCCAGCCTCCCTATTTTGCCATGTCAGCCTCTAACCTTTTCACCCTTCCTAGCAAACCGTTGCTTGGCTATGTTACCGCTTTTGCTCAGCCCCTCTTATAGCGTTGTTAGTTGCAGGTGAAGTTGAAGATTGCTCCATGGTGAACAGGATTATGTTGGGATATCACAATATCTCTTATTTAATTAATGCATCTATATACTTGGTAAAGGGTGGAAGACTCGGCCTTATGCCTGGTGTTTTGTTCCACTCTTGCCGCCCTAGTTTCCGTCATACCGGTGTTATGTTCCCGGATTTTGCGTTCCTTACGCGGTTGGGTGATTTATGGGACCCCCTTGACAGTTCGCTTTGAATAAAACTCCTCCAGCAAGGCCCAACCTTGGTTTTACCATTTGCCTCACCTAGCCCTTTTTTCCCTTGGGTTTCCGGAGCCCGAGGGTCATCTTTATTTTAGCACCCCCGGGCCAGTGCTCCTTCGAGTGTTGGTCCGAAACGGGCAGACTGCGGGGCCACCTCGGGGCAACTCGAGGGCTGGTTTTACTCGTAGGTTGACCTATCCAGTGTGCCCTGAGAACGAGATATGTGCAGCTCCTATCAGGATTTGTCGGCACATCGGGCAGCTTTGCTGGTCTTGTTTTACCATTGTCGAAATGTCTTGTAAACCGAGATTCCGAGTCTGATCGGGTCTTCCTGGGAGAAGGTATATCCTTCGTTGATCGCGAGAGCTTATCATGGGCTAAGTTGGGACACCCCTGCAGGGTATAAACTTTCGAAAGTCGTGCTTGAGGTTATGGGCAGATGGGAATTTGTTAATATCCGGTTGTAGATAACTTGACACCAGATCCGAATTAAAAGGCATCAACCGCGTGTGTAGCCATGATGGTCTCTTTTCGGCGGAGTCCGGGAAGTGAACACGGTTTTGGGTTATGTTTGATGTAAGTAGGAGTTCAGGATCACTTCTTGATCATTGCTAGCTTCACGACCGTTCCGCTTGCTCTCTTCTCACTCTTATTTGCGTATGTTAGCCACCATATATGCTTAGTCGCTGCTGCAACCTCACCACTTTACCCCTTCCTTATCCTTTAAGCTTTGCTAGTCTTGATACCCATGGTAATGGGATTGCTGAGTCCTCGTGGCTCACAGATTACTACAACAACAGTTGCAGGTACATGTTTTGCGATGATCATGACGCGAGAGCGATGTTTGCTTGGTTTGGAGTTCTTCTTCTGCTTCTTCTTTGACCAGGGGATAGGTTCCAGGTCGGCAGCCTGGGCTAGCAGGGTGGATGTCGTTTGAGTTTCTGTTTGTGTTTCATCCGTAGTCGGATGTTGATCTTATGTAAGATGATGTTGTATTCATGTGGCATTGTATGCCTTTTGTATGTATCCCCATCTATTATGTAATGTTGATGTAATGATATCCACCTTGCAAAAGCGTTTCAATATGCGGTTCTATCCTTGGTGGGACCTTCGAGTCTCTTTAGGATAGTATCGCATATTGGGCGTGACAAGTTGGTAATCAGAGCCTCGACCGACCATAGGAGCCCCCTTGATTGTTGGCCGTTGTTGAGTCTAGAACAAAATAGTTTTGAGTCTTAGGATTATATATATCGGAGAGTAGGATTCTTTTGACTCCTCAGCCCCCTTCGTCGTTCTGGTGAGGACTCCTGACGTAGATGTTTTGACTTTCCTCTCCTCAAATTTCACTAAAAAAAATTTAGGATCACGCGGGTATCTTGGAATCTTTCCGATGGTTTTGTGATGAGAACATTGTTCTTGGTGCCTCCTATATATTATGTGGCATTGACCGGGGGAGTTGAGCTCCGAGGTGTTGTCGTCACAATTTTATCGTTGCAGTTCTGGAATACCTGAGTTTTGCCGACATTGAAAATCTCTTTTATGCAGTTGTTGGTGAGATAACCTCGACGTCACCCAGTACTGGGGTGGGAGTTCGGGAGTATTGCCATAACTCGTATAACGGATGCTTTTTGAAGGTTGAGGTACACGATTTCCGGAGTTTTCTTGGTTATGTGTTGACGGATGGATACAGCTGGATGTAGGTATTGTTAGTTTGGGTGAGATATATTGCTTCCCCTGTATCCCCAACACCAGATTGCATAACCAGAAAGTTTCGGGAGTTTATAGCTGGGAATTCAAGTAGCTCCTAGAATATCTTTCTGACAGATGCCTGATATGGGATTGGGTAAATCTCTATCATATGTATTTGTTCCGGCTTATTCTGCAAGCCTAATCCTTTGTTTTGTTTTATTTGTGGTATTCGAGTTGCTTCGAAGTCAAATGTTGAATCCATACCTTTCCTAAACGGTGTTCTCATATTGCTATGTGAATACTAATCCTTTTGATCATTGAGGTTGTCATGTTAATTCTTTTCCAACCGGTGCGCTTCTCTTCGAGATGATCCCATCATTCTCTCCATCCGCAAGATCAATTCTATGTTTTCTCACCGGTGTTTGTTTCATCCATCCCAAGTTGTCTTTGTTTTCCCCGCCCTCCCACCCTTTTTCTTCAAGGACTCAGATTTCTTAATCATGTATCCTTTTATTTGTGGGAAGTCTCTTCATTCTTTTCTTTCATTGTTCTTATCTGGTGATTTCCCATGAAGATGCTCAATAGTTTCAAGTTCATCATCCTTCATTGTTGTTTCTTCTCCGGTGGATCCATTTCAAGCTTTCAGTGTTGATCATATTCCTTTCCTCGTTCCTAATGCTTTCTCATGTCGATGCACCTCTTAATCACTCACCTCTTGCTATTCATTTGTTCCGGTGTGCTGAAGATATCTCGGAAGATTCGTGTTATCATTCCTAATTTGTTCAAGATATCTCGAGGTTGTTATCTCTTTTGAGCCATTTAATTCTACCGGTGCAATCCCTCTTCTAAATCGTTCAACGGTGTATCTTCTGAGTGGACCCTAACCCACAGGTCTTTTTCTAGAATCTTACCTGACTCTTCTAATTTTCCCGGAGCTATTCCTGAATTCTTTTCGAAGTTTGACGTAAGAATGAATTTTCATCAGTCATATTCTTTCTCCAAGATCGCTTTCAAAATATTTTCATCATTGGTTCAACCTTTCTATTCTTCATTCCGGAGTGCCTCAACAATTCATGGTGGTGTTTCCCATCGTCATTCTCAACATTTGAAGACCAAAGAAGAGATTTCTCTTAAATCTTGCTCCATTCTCTTCACAGATTCATGGCTCTAGCTTTATGCCATCCTCTCATAATTGTTTTCGATTGTGAGAATTCTTTTCTTACCATCCAGAGCATTTCATGAGTTGTTTCCATTTCTTTCCTCCAAAGGCCATCATGCCATAATTCTTCATTCTCAGCGTGTAGCTATCTCCAAACCTTACCGGTGCATCGTTCAAATACCCTCTAATCAGTTCATGATCTCTTCGTTCTCATGTATCTAAATCCCCTCAAGTATCTTCATTCATTTTCCAATTCTTCCCGGTGAACTGTGCCTTTGCTACTTTCATTTTCAATTCTTACGATGGTTCATTCAAGATTCCTCTTCCTTTTTTACTGTGCCAATTCATTCGCTCTTTCCAAATCCTACCGGTGGTTCATGGAAGACCTTCCCAAGTTGCGCTATTTCTCTCTTCAATCGTTTCAAGAAGAATAAGTAGTATGCCAAATCCATTGCTTGTCATCAACTTAATTTGATGAAGGATAAGCATACAATAAATCTTATTCTTATTTCCTCGAAGTGATTCAATTCTTTTATTTTCCGGAGTTCCAAGTTTTTCTTGGTTATATCGTCGCAAAGCTCCACCTAAATCATCGCAAGGCTTCACCTTGTATTTGCAATTTCTCTTTCTTTCTATCATCCTTTTATTACCGGAGTTCTTCATGGAGGCTCAACATGGTGGTTCATCAAGGATTCTTTTCATTCTTCAATTGTACTTCAAGATTTCTCTCGAAGCTACGATCCGCCAAGCTATACTCAAAAATAAACATGGTGCTCAACACATGTTTTTTTCTGAGGAGTTCAAGTATTCTTCTTCTTGCATTTTGAGGTGCAATTCTTTCTACCTTATCTTTTCAGGTGGTGTTATATCATTCTTGACAATTTCCGTTCATGTTTCGCGATTCACATGTTGTCAAGAATGAGGTATTTTAAATCCATCAATCTCTTCGTTGGAGTTATCTTCGTATAGATTTCACCTAAAGCCTTCCCTAAGGAATGTTGCTATTGTGGTGCTTATCAATGATCCAGGTTATCTCTCTATCCTCTCGGCGAAAGAAGTTTTCATCTCTTCCTTGATCTCAAACAAGCAATTGTTTTTCGTTAGTGGCAGAATTTCACCTCTTAGTCTTGGGATGTTTTCCATAAGCCCACTACAAGCTTATTCGTTTCGTTGTTGGTTTTCCAACAACTCCGTTATAACCTTCTTGGAAGGGTGTTTTCCAAGTTCTTTTGTGGCAGAAATTGGCATTTCTTCTCCATTCTGTTATTCCAATGATCTATCTTCTATTCTGTCTTCCGGAGGTATTGTGATGTTGCTCTCTTCACTCATCATCTCGATTTGAGGATCGTGCTCTTTTCGTGCTTCCATTTAACCGGAGTGTTGTGTTCTAATTCAAGTTCTTTCAACTTGTCAAGTTTTGCCTCTATTTTCAACCTGAGTGCTGTCTGAAATCCTTCTTACCCATTGTGCCATTTTTTCAATAGTTCCGGAGGTAGTGTGTTGTTGATTTCATCAAGTATCATCCCATCTTCTTAAGCTCATGTTCTATTCCTTCCACGTTCAACCGGAGTGGTGCCCGAATTCTTCCTCTCTCATCTTGTTTTAATCGGAGTGGTTTCGAATTCTATCCTGTCCATTAAACTCTTGATTCATGTCTTTGCAACCTTCAAGTTATCGTAATGTTCCTCGTTCCTCTTTTCTAACGGATTGTTTGCAATCTCGTTCATCTCTGTTGTACTCTTTCTTTTAAATTGCTCAACCTCTCAAGGTTCGTGGTTTCACTCGTTCGTCAAAGAAGCAACTTAGTTTTACCTCTTCTCTTCCTCTTTCGTTTCTCTCGGGTGCCATCCTAGATCTCGGGACGAGATCCTCTCGTAGTGGTGGAGTGTTGTAACGCCCCAAGACTGGTGCTCCAGATGCCTTCCATGTTTTGCGTGACCGTCGTGTGTTTTATTCGTGTTGTTGTTGCATTTCATCTTGGCATCATGCGCTTTGCATCTGCATGTTTTCATAAAGCTTGCATCTACTCGTAGTTGCCGCTCCTCGCTTCCCTCCGTTGCGTTTGTTGACCCTTTGGAGACCAACTGTGTTTTCGGTCCCCTCTTGTCAAACCACCTAACCTCTCTCAGACCCCCTCGCGTGCGAGAAACCTCCCCCGAACCCGACCCGAGCAGTCGTTACCGTTGGGTCCGGATCATCCCCTAACATCTATGAATTATCTCCGTTTTATTTATTGGACTCCCTAGCCTATTTATTCTCGACCGCCCGATTTTGATCGGACGGACCAGAGTAACTTCTACCCTAACCACCGCCTAGTATATATAGTAGTGCAATCATTAGACAAATCCCTAATTTCTAGGGACCCTCCTCCCCGCCGCCAGTCTTTGGTTCCCCTCGGGATCTTCCCAGATCCATCTCGCAGACACCCACAGGCCAGCCATCTCCCCTCGATCCCCATCCAACCAGTCTTCTCCTGATCCAAAACCCACCAACACGCGCCTCCTTTCTTCCTCGTTTTCCCCAGCCGGTAAATCCCCGAGCTCCTCCGCTCGAGCACCAGCGCCTGGATCCCCGCCTCCTCGCGCCCGATCGTCCAGGAAGCAGCAGTGCCGCTCGACATCGTCACCAGGCCGCGGTTGCGCATCTCCTCCCATTGCTCGGAGCCCCGAGCCTCCCCGTGCTCCTCCATCTCGCCTCGTCGTCCCGTGACCGGCCTCGCTGCCGGCGACCACGACAAGGACCGGCCTCGTCCCGCTCCTCTCCTCCCCTGTCTCTCCCTTCCTCCCCGTGCTTCCCTCTGTTTCTCTCATCTCTCTAGTTTCCTCTTCACAGGGACCGACGCCATGGACGACCGTGCTCTACCCTGAGTCCACCACCACTGCCGTTTTGCGTCAGATCCGGCCGGGGACCGCCGGATCTCGCCGCCTCCGCCATGGACCACCCATCCCCAGACCTCCTCCGTGCTGCCCCTGTCCTCGCCTTGCCGGAGATGCACGCCTTCGCCAAGTCCCTGTCGCCGCCCTTTGCTCCCCTTGCATCGAGCATGGCTCGATCCGGTCAGGCGCATTGACCGCGCCCGCAGCGCGTTGCAGCCGCGTGGCCTCGGGAGCGCCAAGTCCCCAGCGCCCAGTTGGCCTGCTCCAGCTGGGCCGAGGCCCAATGTGAGCAGCCCCCTCCAGCCGCCTCTCCTGTGCACTATTGGGCTAGCAGAATTCGGCCCGTGTACCTTGTTTTTCAGATCTGCGAATTTGTCTATTTATCCAGAGATAGTTTACCATGTTGTTTGTTTCTTTCCGGTGTTGCTTCTTAGTTCCGGTAATGTTGTGATTGTGAGGATTCGTTCGACTTCATCCGTTCGCCTTCTTCATGGACTCGTTCTTCTTCCTTGCGGGATTTCAGGCAAGATGACTGCTACCCTGGATCTCACTACTATCATTGCTATGCTAGTTGCTTCGTTCTATCGCTTTGCTGCGCTACCTATCGCTTGCTCTTCCAGCCTCCCTATTTTGCCATGTCAGCCTCTAACCTTTTCACCCTTCCTAGCAAACCGTTGCTTGGCTATGTTACCGCTTTTGCTCAACCCCTCTTATAGCGTTGTTAGTTGCAGGTGAAGTTGAAGATTGCTCCATGGTGAACAGGATTATGTTGGGATATCACAATATCTCTTATTTAATTAATGCATATGTATACTTGGTAAAGGGTGGAAGACTCGGCCTTATGCCTGGTGTTTTGTTCCACTCTTGCCGCCCTAGTTTCCGTCATACCGGTGTTATGTTCCCGGATTTTGCGTTCCTTACGCGGTTGGGTGATTTATGGGACCCCCTTGATAGTTCGCTTTGAATAAAACTCCTCCAGCAAGGCCCAACCTTGGGTTTACCATTTGCCTCACCTAGCCCTTTTTCCCTTGGGTTTCCAGAGCCCGAGGGTCATCTTTATTTTAGCACCCCCCGGGCCAGTGCTCCTTCGAGTGTTGATCCGAAACGGGCAGACTGCGGGGCCACCTCGGGGCAACTCGAGGGCTGGTTTTACTCGTAGGCTGACCTATCTGGTGTTCCCTGAGAACGAGATATGTGCAGCTCCTATCGGGATTTGTCAGCACATCGGGCGGCTTTGCTGGTCTTGTTTTACCATTGTCGAAATGTATTATAAACCGGGATTCCGAGTCTGATCGGGTCTTCCTCGGAGAAGGTATATCCTTCGTTGATCGCGAGAGCTTATCATGGTCTAAGTTGGGACACCCCTGCAGGGTATAAACTTTCGAAAGTCGTGCCCGCGGTTATGGGCAGATGGGAATTTGTTAATGTCCGGTTGTAGATAACTTGACACCAGATCCGAATTAAAACACATCAACCGCGTGTGTAGCCGTGATGGTCTCTTTTCGGCGGAGTCTGGGAAGTGAACACGGTTTTGGGTTATGTTTGACGTAAGTAGGAGTTCAGGATCACTTCTTGATCATTGCTAGCTTCACGACCGTTCCGCTTGCTCTCTTCTCGCTCTTATTTGCGTATGTTAGCCACCATATATGCTTAGTCGCTGCTGCAACCTCACCACTTTACCCCTTCCTTATCCTTTAAGCTTTGCTAGTCTTGATACCCATGGTAATGGGATTGCTGAGTCCTCGTGGCTCACAGATTACTACAACAACAGTTGCAGGTACAGGTTTTGCGATGATCATGACGCGAGAGCGATGTTTGCTTGGTTTGGAGTTCTTCTTCTGCTTCTTCTTCAACCAGGGGATAGGTTCCAGGTCGGCAGCCTGGGCTAGCAGGGTGGATGTCGTTTGAGTTTTTGTTTGTGTTTCATCCGTAGTCGGATGTTGATCTTATGTAAGATGATGTTGTATTCGTGTGGCATTGTATGCCTTTTGTATGTATCCCCATCTATTATGTAATGTTGATGTAATAATATCCACCTTGCAAAAGTGTTTCAATATACGGTTCTATCCTTGGTGGGACCTTCGAGTCTCTTTAGGATAGTCTCGCATATTGGGCGTGACATCCCCCCACGCTCATCCAATCCGTTGTGACCAGCAATATTTCCACCCTTTCGCTCCCCTGTAATTTACTCCAACAAATATGCCCACATAGCTTTTACTTAACTTCAGGTGCATTGGGTCACTGACATATGGGCCCAACGGGGGACTGGCCCACATGTCAGTGACGCAACTGGACCTGTAGTTAAGTCAGTGCAGCTCAGTCCATATCTTACGTAGGTGTGCCATTGGTCGCTATAAATACTGCGCCTCCCATGACATCGCTATCTCCTCCCCCTCACGTTCACGCTCATCGCTATCTCCTCCCCCTCCCTCTCATGTTGAACACCATGGCATCGCCCCTCCCAATCCCTAGGAGCCCCTCGCTGCACCGCGCGGACGGTCATGCGTCGTCGTTCCGTTCCTCGTCGCCACTAGTCGAGGAGGACGCGTCGGTGTTCCGCTCCTCGCCGCTACGTGACGCGTCGCCGTTCCGTTCCTCACCGCCACTAGTCGAGGAGGACGCGTCGGTGTTCCGCTCCTCGCCGTGATGCGACGCGTCGCTGATCCGTTCCTCGCCGCCACTAGTCGAGGAGGACGCGTCGGTGTTCCACTCCTCGCCATGATGCGTTGAGGTGGATGCGTCGGCGTTCCCAATCTCGCTAGCACGCGCATCGGAGGCGCATCGGCTCCCCGCTATGAGGAGAACGCCGCGCCGCCCGCCGAGCCCCCCAGCCTTGAGGAGCTTGGAAAGAAATGGATGTCTCCTTGTGGGAGGCTTTGCCTCTAGCAGAGCGCGCCAAAATAGAGGCGGAGAAAAAGGCTGAGAAAGAGAAGCGCACCACGGAACAAGCTGCCTGGGAGGCCTATGTCGCGTCCGAGAGAGTCAGGCAATTGGCTCTTTGGCAGAAGGCTCGTGCGAGGGCCGTGAGGGTGGCGGAGGATGCCCGTGCCGACGCCCTGAGTGCAGTCGGGCCCAAGCGCCTCATCTACGCTTGGCGGTACATGGACCGGATGCACGCTTCCAGCGAGGAGGAGTACCTGTTGGCGCCGGATCACCACACCGGTGAGATCGCGCTCGCCCGTCGGCAAGCCACCAATCAGCACCTCGTGAGTTGCAAGGCTGAGGAAGAGGCGTTGTGTCGGCGCACTGGGAAACGGCCACGCACCAGGGCACTCGTGGCGCGCCGCAAGCGCTCCTGCGAGCGCCGTGGCTTTTAGGAGGAGTATAATTTTTGTTTCGTGAGGCGATCTCATTAGTTTTGGGACGCAAATGATAAATCCCGAACATTCATGAATTTTTAGCGTCCTTAATTAAGTATGTAAAAGGGAAAGTCTGGAAACCTTGTGTATTCGTACGCATTTTGCAAGTAAGTGCATATAGCACAAACTTTACTATATACTATCGGACTACACGTCTCTCTTGATTTATGCTTGCAGACTGTGCTAGTCCCTCCGTCCAGGTCAATAAGTCATCTTTGGTTGTGTACCGTGACCAAGAAGGAGGGAAGACTTGTACACCTAGATGGAGGGAGTACTACTATTACTTATGTATGTGCAAATGCACGTTTTAACATTATGATGCGGTTTTTGTAAAAGTAGAAAAACAACACTAGTCAAGCTTGTGAAACGATTCAATGCAAAACAAATGCAAAAATGCTCGTTTGATTGTTTACTTATAGCTTCCTTCTCTGTGGTTATTTCTCTATCATACTTTGTACGGAGTATCTCACTGGTTGGAAAGGCATACAAATTCCCAAACCGCTTCCTACACCCTGTATCGAATTTTTTGCCTAACAAGTTGTGCCGTGCAATTGGAATTCCAAGTTGAGTACTACTACTAGTAGGAGTACTAGGGGCCAGTTCTTTTAGGCTTCTAGATTAGTAATCCCATAACTACTACCTCCGTCCTGGTTTATTGGTCCCCATTGTAATCTGTGTCAAATTTTGATCATAAATTTAACTAATGAAATGTTAGTGCATGTCACATGCACTACTCCATCCGTCTAGGTGAGTAAGTCATCTTAGGTTGTGCACCGTGACCAAGGAGGAGGAGAAAACGAGAAACGTTAATGTTTATTTGCTAATTAATAGTATTGCATGCAATGAACTAACAACTGCATATCGTGTTTGATATCTCAAGTCATTAAAAGCATGCACACTCTTTATCTCTTATTGGTTGATATGTCAAGAAACAAGAAATGAGGTAGAAGTTAATACACCGCGCCTAAGTGTTTTGGAATTATTTGGTTTTCGTAGGATGACTTACACACCTAGACGGAGGGAGTAACATTTGATCAGTTAAATCTTTGGTCAAAATTTAGCACAAATTACAATGGTGAGGAATAAACCAGGACGGAGTAGTAGTTTAGAAGCCCAAATAAATGAGTGAGGCACCTTATTGTTACTCTCTACTGTGACTAGTCTTGTGCGAAAAGCTGGGGAAGCCGCCAAAAGAACTGGCCCTAAGAGTAGTAGCTAGGGATCGAGTGTGCGAGATGAACCGGAGAAAGTAAAAGCATAGAGATGAAATGCAAAAAAGACGGAGGGATGTGATGGTTGCTTGTCCGTTTATTTTACCAGGCCACTTATTACTGGGAGTGGTTGGGTTTTGTGATATGACAGCTTTACTACCGCGCCACGAGCGGGGTGAGAGGTGAGACTCCCGTGCAGTGCTGCCCTCTACACTTGTAGTACATCGGTCGTGGTTTATTAGTCCCCCATTGAATTTGACTGAAGATTTAACTGACAAAATGTTAGTGCATGTCAACAAAAACTATATCGTTGGATTCGTATTTGAACATAGTTTTGAATGATATAATTTTAGGTGACATGCATCAGCATTTATCGTACTATATATAGTGTTAGTTCCATTTTTGGTCGTACTAATCTATAGTGGTAAGGTGCCCGTGCGTTGCACCGAAGAATGAAATGCATTGATCGGGGAGTTGTTTATTTTGACATAGGATGTGGGGGTCATCTCATGTGTAACGGGTATTGATAGGTTTCTTCGGATATTATTTCATCTCTAGAGCTCACAAACATCCGGGTGAAATAGATAAAAAGGTATCTTTGGCAAACAAATGCGTTCAACTGTTCAACCTGCATCCAAAACTTGTGAAGAAATAACACTTATTGTGCTTTGCAAGAAATGATCTTTAAGAATTAGTTTTTGAGTATCGATTGTTATACATGTTGGCTACAGATGACATGGCACTTTCTTATAGTCAACAGTTGGCTATACTATTAAGTAATACTAACCATGCCCTTATACACCTAGACGGAGGGATTAAATCATGATGACTTGCAAGGGGGCAGAGGAGATGTAAGAAATGGTTCATCATAAGTCTTTCACCAGTACTGTAGTAAAAATTCATACATGGAAGATTCTAGACTAAACCATAAATGGATACACTTTTATTCATGTGCGATACTCCAATAGAGCAAGATCATGCATGGAAGTCTCCACATGCTTAGACAACGGATTACATTGAGCGAAGACTAATGATCAACATTTAACTTGATAATGCGTATGTCCAGGTGAACCTCCTTGGAGTCCCCGTGCACCGCGTCGGTGGGTAAAGGATGCCATGGGTTTTCCAAGTCCACATTGGCGGGATAGTCCCAGCTCCCAAGAGTCCAAGTCCGTTCGATGAGGCTGGTGTTGCCGCCCACACGACCCAGAGGGGTAGTAACACTAACCACACACCCATACATCAGCCTCGTGTCAGTGGCAGCGTCAGCGGCGTCGCCCCTGACGCACATTACAGAGACGGGGCAGCGGCCTGCGCGGGCCTCGCCGGTGCCCGCGATCAAGAGGAAGATGTTGTCGTCTTCCTCCGAGACTAGCAGGCGGCAGTGATCCTCCAGCGACTCTAGCATGGTGAACGGGTAGCACGTCTCGTACTTGATGTTCTCCGCCAAGGGCCAGCAGTGACCGCTGCATGCATCCGTGAGGTGATGCACCATGTCCGCCGGCGAGCCACAAAACGGCATCGGGCACTCATAGCAATGGATGAAGGGCTCCTTGGAGGCATCGACCAGGCCATCCATGAAACGGGAGTGGCTTTAGGGGACGTTGCGCCAGTTGAATATATGAGCAAGTTAATACCGTATTTAATCTGAATAAGCACAAAATAAATCATGACGGCTATAACAGAGATGATACTAATCATGTGGACTAGCATAGTAGTAGGATACAGAGTAGAAACATGAATTCTACCACAATTTCAAACAAGAAGGACAGAAACACATATGGTGCAACGGGAGCAGCACCATTGGCGTTGAGGTTGTCGCCCATGTTGTTGAGGAAGAGGTTGCCGAGGTCGGGGAAGAAGTCGTCGTCGGTGAAGTCATGGCTGCTAGCAGTCGCGAGAGTGCGCTCCCCAAATTTCAACAGCGCCCGCCGAATGTAGCGCAGGAGGGAGTGGCTGTAGGGGACGTTGCGGCCGCCAAATGGAGCGCAGGAGTAGTACATGAAGCAGTAGATGGTGTCCTTACTAGTACTCCCTAGTCAATATCTATCTATATCTACTCTTATAGAAAACCGAGTTGGTGATGATGGTATGCCAACTATGACAAGTTTACAAAAGATACCCGCACCTCTCTCCACATTTACAGATAAGGCCTTGCCTCGTTCATCCTTATCTACCACAACCTCGTGCTCCTCCCTATGTCTCTATCTCTACTACTCTTCTTTGCTTTTTATAACAAATCAAATAGTGTTGCACCGTCCGCTGCATGCTCGGTTGAACACGCCTCCTCGGCTCCATCATCACCAACTGAGTCTTTTATAGGAGTAGGAGTAGAGAAAAAACCGAGTTGGTGATGATGGTGTGCCGTGCAATGCACGGGCATATTGCTATTTGTTTTGCATATAAGTCCAAACACCACGTAGACACGGTCTTTGAGCATGGTTCGTAGTCGTTCCACGCTCGGGCATTGAAATTTGTAACTATTTTAGATTAGAATATACTACTCCTCCGGTGCTAGTAGTAGAGCAGAGTCCTACTCTACTACTCTACTCAAGTAAATTAGGGCATAGTACTGTAGTAGGTTCTGTAGGGAGTACCAGTACTGTGATCACTCAAGCAAGTTGTCTGGCATCGACATGACCCTACGCTGCTGGTATGTGTCTCGTAAGTCAAGCGGTGTGATGTAGTCATCATCACCTGTCCACTTCCCGCAGCACATATTCGCTTCTCCATCTTTGTCCGCACATAATCTCGTCCAATCTTCCATCCCCGCTAAGGCGCCTCCCCCCTCGTCCGAAACCCAAGCACTAACAATGGCAGAACCAAGCAGCGTCCACTGAAAGAGTGGCTGGAATTCGCTCCGCATAGAGGTAATCAAGCTCATTGTTTCGCGTGTGGACAATCTCAGTACCATGTCGCTCGCCGCGTGCTCGTCGGGGCTATACCGTTTACTCAAAGCCCTCAGGCCGGAGCTTTTTAAGCCAGCTCCTTGCTTGCTGATGCCGCCTGATCTTCAGAAACGGCGTGTCACGCAACATAACGATTGTAGGGAGGCAAGCATCAACCCCCTTGACTGCGATCCGATCCCCGTTAGCCTCAACTACATTAATGGTATGTACTGGGTCAGCATGAACACGTCTTGGATGGTGCTCGTCGACGGTCGCAGCAGCTGGATGCTCGTGGAGGTCTACACCCGGCGATTGATCCCCCTTCCTTCGATTAACACTGCACTGCTTTGGCACCACGGCCCAGAATACTCGAAATCTTATAGTAGCCAACATGATACCAAGTTTGATTTGCTCAAGGTTGTAATCTGCCAAGTGCCCACAAGATCTGCGAATTATAAAGACTTCAGGCCAATTGCATTCTTCAACCGCGGTCTCGCCTATTTGACAGGCCACTGCGGTAAGTGGATAAATCTGCACGTCCATCGCAGGATCATACATCCTCCATGGTTCTCTGATGACATTGAACACAAGGGCTTCATTTACGCTGTCAACTCCTTCTATGGCTGGACGTATTGCTAGCCTACTCCACTCATCGCTACAAACGGCTGTTACAATAGTATGTTACTTTCCTATGATATCATGATGGCTTGCTTATATTACTGTCAACATTTACTGAAAAAATATTCATGCTCATAACATGTTGTTCTTAAGATTGACTAAATCAAGAGCCCTTTTTATTTGACTCCAACTTGATATGATGTTGTAGGCTGCCTGGTGTCCCTACCCTTCCTAATCCCAGAACCTTTCAAAGAAAAGCGGCATGGCAGTTGCAGGTGGTTCCTGGCTCGATCAGACAACAGCGAAAGATTGATGATTGTTCACAAGTACCGGACGTGTTGTTTCACAGAATACAATCACAGTCACTACAAGCTCTTTGAGCAGGATCCCAGCTTCTCCGGGCCTTCAGGAATTTTCGACTAGAGGCTGGTAAGTAGCCTTGGTACACGCTCTCTGTTTGTTGGACTGAATTATCCGATTAACCAGGAGATAACCGATGGCAAGGATCATGATGGCAGTGCAGTTTCGTTCATCAGGCAAAACTGTGTGTACACAGCGTACCATGCGTCTCTGCATGCACCATACCCTGATATGTGCCGCCACGCTCTGCAGCCCAATGTAGGAGAGAGGGTCGCAAGTATCAGACTTTGACCTGCTGGCTGGAGTTTCCCCCGTCAGGCACCCATCTGGTTCAAGCCATCAGCCAATCTCCATAGCTTAAAAAGTAGTAACGTCTAACTAAGCCAGTTGGTTAGATGCGTACACTTGTGTAGTAGGATCTTTATTTAGTTTGATGCATACACTTGTTCTTTTTTGGTATCCCGTTTGTAATGATGGCTGATGTTTGGTTTGGAAGAGAGAGTGGCGTCTTCACTCTTCTGGCCTACTTACTGCTTCTGTTCCACCCCCAGCCCCGATTGTTGTTGCTGCTGTTTTCAATGTACAATTAGTAGTATATTTCGTCTGTTGGTTGAATAAATGTGTTGTTAGAACGACAAACACAATGTTTTGGAAGTCGTTGCACGGTTCGATCCTTTAGTGCCCCGTACCGTATGTAGCTCATACTATTTTTCGTATGGAACACATTTTCCACTTGTTGATAACATGCAACCCACTGATGAAGGCACAATAGAGAAGCCCATAATTAAGTGGAAGGGAGGCTCTCACATGAATCCGTCCCAGGTACATGCTCATGGTCCCCTAAACATAAATAAGTAAATAAATAAATAAAGCTAAATGCTCATGCACCAGTTCTTTGGGAAAATAGGTAGTCCAGTATTTCTTTTTGAAGAATACCCAAGCTAGGCCTATTTGTTTTCTCTGAATTACTGGGCTACAAATCTTTCAAGACGAGGAGGGATGCATTCCGTCCTAGCCAAAGAGTATGGTCAATGTATGTTAAAAGTAATATCAAAAGGGATTGAAAATTTCCAAAAAATTATAGCAAATGGGATATTAGTTTCTTTTTTTCTTTTTTCTCTTCACTGATATCTTATATGTATTTCATTGGATTTAACATGACATAGTAATAATTTATTTTTAAATTTGTTTTAGTATGGCAATTAATTTTTGGATTAAGAATATTTCGTTCCCCAGCAAAAATTTGCGAATTTTCAAAATTTCCCACATATTTAGTTATTTTTTTGACCCTGGTACTCACCAGAAAATGGCCAGCAATTCTGAAGAAAACGGGATGCAATAAATTCCATATGAATTAGAAAATGAGTAAAAATTATAAAAATAATAGCAAATGGGCTGTACATGCCACAGATATCGAGGCTGACTTGTTTATGCAAGGCTTTGTCAGTGAACACACGATTCTAGCAGCAGTGACTGTTGGATGTCCATCCAACGGCCGACATGCTTCTTCAATGTCTGATCTTCCTGCTCCAGCCGCCTAAACTAGCGCCAGCAGGACTGCCTGCTCCCTCCTATTGTGGCCCGCTGTGATGCCGCGCAGGCTTCCCCGGCCACCCTACTCCCTCCGCTGGCCTGGCCACACGCAATCAACTGCCTCCTTATTATGCGAAAAAATGATTCCTCCCACTAAGATCTGGGGCGCACCGGTTGGGAGGCTGACCTATGGGCCTACTAAGTTGACGTGTACGTAGGGCTTGCCAACTTAGTCAACAAACGATTCTAGTAGCAGTAACCGTTGGATTTGAATTGAACGGTCCTGCTGCTTCTTCAATTGCTGCTCCTTCAATTGCTGCTCTTCTTGCACCAGCCGCCCAAACTAGCGCCGGGGAGACCGCCTGCTCCTTCCTCCAGTGGCCGGCTATGCTGCCGTTGAGGCCTCATCGCCCCCTACTACTCCCACCGCTAGCCAGGCCCTGCGGCGACGGCAGCCTCACATCGCACCCGAACCAGTGAACCCTCGTACTCCTCTCCGCGTGGGCATCCACTGCCGTGTCTTCCCCGGCTCCGCGTCGTCCCCTTCCTAGGCCTCGCCGTCATCCACCGCATTGGTGCTCTCGGCGCGGCGTGGTCAATGTGGTTAACGACATTCCATCGGAAGAGTACAGTACATGGAGAGGCTGACAGCTGGGTCCACGGCCACAACCCAGTTTTTTTGTGATTTGCCAAGTACTCCCTCCGTTCGGAATTACTTGTCTCGGAAATGGATGTATCTAGCACTATAATACGTCTAGATACATCCATTTTCGCGACAAGTAATTCCCAACGGAGGGAGTAAGTCGCTTTGTCAGACCTGTTGGGCTGCAAATCTTTCAAGACGAGGAGAGCTTTCATTCGGCTGGCCGAGAAAATGGCCCATCACTAATGAGAAATGGGCTATACATTTTTAAAACACATCAAACCGGCAATTAGTTTCAAATATCTTTTTTTTATTTTGAGATTTTAAATTACATTAATTTTATGTGTGGAGAATTTGTTGGATTTTATATTGATATACATTTATTTTTAAAATCAGTTTGAATGTGAGTCAAAATTTCGGGATTAAAAAAAGTTTGGACCGCACCAAAATACGCAAAATTTTGTATAATTTTTTAACCATGGCAACAATATGGGCTGTAATGCTAACAAAAAGAATATGGGCTCCAAAAAACCATAAGAATTAGCAAATGGGCTATAAATTATTAGAAATAATGGCAGATGGGCTGTATGCTGTTTTCCACAGATTTGAGGCTTTCCTAAAAAAGGTTGACACACAAGCAGTGACTGTTGGATGTCCATCGAACGGCCGTCGTGCTTCTTTAATCTCTGCTCTTCCTGCTCCAGCCGCTCAAACAAGCACCGGCGGGACTATCAGCTCCCTCCTCCCTATGGCCGGCTGTGCTGCCGCGCAGGCCTCACCGCCCCACCGTACTCCCATCGCTGGCCTAGCCATCCCTCTCTCACCCACACCTACTGTTATTCTCCAGCGACGGCAGACGAACTAGTAAACCCTCATATAGTCGTACTCCCGTCCGTGTGGGAAACAACTGCCGAGTCTTCCCTGCCTCCGTGTCATTCCCTTCCTAGGCCTCGCCGTCATCCACCGCCCTGGTGCTCTCGGCGTAGCCTGGTCAACATGGTCAACGACCGACATGCTTCTGAAGTGGACTGTACGTGGATAGGCCGACAGCTGGATCCACGGACGCATGCAAGGAAATGCCTCCTTATTACGCGCAAAATAATGATTCCTCCACCTGACATCAGGGACCCACCGAAAGGGCCTCTGTATTTCACGAAAAAACATTACCACCGCTGACAGCTCGGACCCACCAGCTATATCTTTGCACGCAAGGAAGTGCCTCCTTATTACGCACAAAAAAATGAATACTCCCCCTGTTAGCTGGGACCCAGTATAGTGGCAGGCTGACACTACAAAAAAAAGACACATCCATGACATTTTGGGCCGAACAATTTTTTTTCTGTCATACATATGACACTTCTATGACGATAATTGTGACAAAACCCGGTATCATCATAGATGTGGTGGGCTCCTACTTCTATGACAAAAAATCATGACAGAAAATGGGCTTTTCATCCTGGGTGGGCCGGAGACGCAGCTGCATGACATTCTTTGGGTCGTCCATGACGTAAAAACCATGGTAGAAGCGAGGGCGAGGAAAATTTCGGGGAGTTCCCGATTATGGTGGGCGGTTGGGGGCCGAGCGATGTGCGTTTCTCTCATACACGTACGCGCGTGTGTGCGAAGCGTTGGCTCTAACTGAACCCGAGCGAGGCGTTCGGCTCTAACTGAACCCGAGCGATTGCACTGCAGGCTACGCGTTACTGAACCTGAGCGATCGATCGATGGCTGTTAACTGAACCCGATCAAGCGATTCCTTTGCTACTGCTGCTAACTGAAGCCGATCGATTGGATGATCAGTGAGCGTTGTGGAGGGGTTTGGATGAACAATGAGCGGTGGCGTTGCCTCTGGATGAATATGACCCCGTGGTGTGGAGGGCTGGATGAACAGTAGACGGTGGAAGGGTTCCCGTGGAGGGGTGGTTGAACAGGACCCCGTGGTGTGGAGGGCTGGATGAACAGTGGACGGCGGAGGGGTTCCCGTGGAGGGGTGGTTGAATAGTAGCCGGTGGAGTAGCGCACGGTGGAGTCTGGATGAACAGGAGCATTTGGAGGCTGGAGGAGGTCGACGGTGGATGAACAGTAGCCCGTGGAGGCTGGAGGAGGTCGACGGTGGAGATGAACAGTATCCTGTGGAGTCCCGTTTTGCGGTACGCCACACCCCTCCCGATGAACAGGACCCCCGTTTCGACCATAGCACTCCAACACAAGTCCTTTTCATCCGTTTTGCGGTACGCCACACCCCTCCTGATCAACATGACCCCCGTTTCGACCGTTGGAGGTCCGTTTCGTCCGCTTTGCGGTACACCACACCCCTCCCGATCAACAGGACCCTAGTTTCAACCGTAGGAGGTTCGTTTTGTCTGTTATGCGGTATGCCAGACCCCTCCCGATCAACAGGACCCTATTCCGAATGTAGGAGGTCCGTTTCCTTCATTCTGCGGTACGCCAGGCCTCGTTTCCATCGCGTGTTCCGTCCAAGCCCTCCCGATGTACACGACCACACATTCCGTTCCGACCCAGCCGGTTGGCTCCCACGCATTCCATTGCCTCCCGATGAACACGACGCATTCCGTTGCCTCCCCATGAACATGATGCATTCCGTTGCCTCCCCATGAACACGACGCATTCCGTTGCCTCCCCATGAACATGACGACGATGCTGTTTCTCCGTTCCGACCCAGCCATGTACACGAGCCCTAGCCGTACGTTTGCGCGAGTAGGCGTTCAAGACCCTGCCCGTATGTACGTACGTGGCCGTATTTTCTTTCTTGCACCCTGGCCACTGTACGTGTACGCGCCTCTACTATGACACGTGCGTGCCTCTACATCGACCAGTATATATGTACGTACACGTTCGCGACCAGAATGACAACGCCACGTACGCTTCGACCAGGTGGGTCCCAACTGTCAGGCACTTCCTTGCCTGCGAAGATGTAGCTGGTGGGTCCCAGCAGCTAGGGGGCGAATCGTTTTGGTTTTTTTGCGCGGACGCACTTCCTTGCGTGCGAAGGTGTAGCTGGTGGGTCCCAGCAGTCAGGGGGGAAATGTTTTTTTGCGAAATATGGTGGCCCGTCCGGTGGGTCTCTGCTGTCAAGTGGAGGAATAATTATTTTGCGCGTAATAAGGAGGCACTTCCTTGCGGCCGCCGTGGACCCAGCTGTCAGCCTCTCCACGCACAGTACTCTTCCGATGGAAGTCAGTCGTTGACCATGTTGAGCACGCCGCGCCGAGAGAACCACGATGGTGGACGATGGCGAGGCCTAGGAAGGGGACGACGCGGAGCCGGGGAAGACGCAGCAGTGGATGCCCACGCAAAGAGGAGTACGAGGGTTCACTGGTTCGGCTGCGGTGTGAGGCTGTTGTTGCTGCAGAATAACGGGGGGTGTGATTGAGTAGAGGGATGGCCTAGCCAGCGGTGGGAGTAGTAGGGGGAAGTGAGGCCTTCGCGGCATCACATCCGGCCACGGGAGGCAGGAGCATGCGGCACGACCGGCGCTGCTTTGGGCGGCTGGAGCACGAAGACCAAAGGTTGAAGAAGCACTACGTCCGTTGGATGGACATCGTACGGTCACTGTAGCTAGAATCGTTCGTATTGACTAAGTTGACAAAGCCCTCCATCCCCGTATACTTAGTAGGCCCACAAGTCAGCCTCCCACCAAGGTGAGTCCCAGCTAGCAGGGGGAGTATTCATTTTTTTGTGCGTAATAAGGAGGCATTTCCGGTGGGTCCGAGCTGACAGCGGGGGGAACGTTTTTTTCATGAAATACAGAGACCCTTCCGGTGGATCCCAGCTATCAGGTGGAGGAATCATTATTTTGCGTGTAATAAGGAGGCATTTTCCTGTGTGGGCCCCTACTGTCAGCCTCTTCCGATGACTGTTGTTTGTTCACCATGTTGACCTCGCCGCGCCGAGAGCACAAACGCGATGGACGAGGGCGAGGCCCAGGAAGAGAACCACCCGAAGCCGGTGACGCCACCGTAACAGATACCCACGCTGAGGGGAGAACGAGCGCTCACTGGTCGACTGCGGGGTGAGGCTGACGTCACTGGAAAATAACAGGATATGTGGGTGGTTAGAGGGATGGCCTGGCGGTAGCACAACCAGCCACGGGAGGAGGGAGCAGGCAGTCCCGCCGGCGCTGGTTTGGGCGGCTGGAGCAGGAAGATCAGAGATTGAAGAAGCACGGAGGCCGTTGGATGGACATCCAACAGTAACTGTTGTGTGTTGACTAAGTTGACAAAGCCTTGCGTATGCGTCAAAAAAAATTTAGGACAGTGTCATCGTCAACCTAGTAGGCCCAGAAGTTAGCCTCCAAATCTGTGGAAAACAGCATACAACCCATTAGCCATTATTTTCAATAATTTACAGCCCATTTGCTAATTCTTAAGGATATTTGAAGCCCATATTCTTTTTATTAGCATTACAGACCATATATTCTAGGCACTGCTAAAAAATTCAATGAAATTTTGCATATTTCGGTGAGGTCCGAACTCTTTTAATCACGAAATTTCGAGTGACATTAAAAACAATTTTCAAAAAATTATATCAAAATAAAATTCAAAAAACAATTCTCCGCAAAAAAATGAATTTGTATGAGTAGTTTATCTTAACTAGCAAGATGCCCGTTCGTTGCACGGAACATGAAGATGCATTTGTATGAGTAGTTTATCTTGTGGGAGAAAAGATGACATTTTAATGTAATTGCCAGTTGGCTGTGGTTTTTATAAGATTAGAGAGTAGAGAAATCCTGGAAAAAATGATATTTTAATGCAATTGCCGGTTGGCTTTGGTTTAAAAATTTACAGCCCATTTCTTACAACTTATAGCCCGTTTTCTGGGGAAGCCCATCTCTTACTACTTACATCCCTCCTCGTCTTGAAAGATTTGCAGCCCAGCAGGGCTCAGAAAAGCAAGTAGGCCTCGGTTTTGGTTCTCCAAAAAAAAGAACTGGGCTAGCCAATTTCAGAAAGAAAAAATATATCAACTGGGCTTGTCATGTGCTTAATAAAAGCGTAAGCGTGGGCTACATGGGCCACAGCCCCGCAAGCGCGCAGTTGAGCTCCGTCTCTGAAACTGAAAAACAACTAGGCAAGCTGCTGGGTCCCTGGTGTTATCCCCTCGTTGTGTATTTTTCTCGTTTATTAACTACATTGACAATGGCATGGAACGTAGTTGTCAAACAATTAGGAGGAAGTATTTTTTTGGCTTGTAATAACGAGGCACCTGCTTGCAAAATGCAATGACCCTGGTGGGTCCCTACTGTTAGCCTCTCCACGTACAGTCATCTCCTGATTCCTCTTGCTTGTTGACCATGTTGACAATGCCAGATGGCGGTGGGCACAACAAGCTAACCAAGGTGGAGAACAACGGCAAGGCCTCGGACGGTAACGAACAGCAGCCATGGAAGATGCGGCAGTGTAGTGGCAGGTGGAGGGGAGTACGAGGGCAACAACATGCAAGTCAAGCATACAAATGGTACAAAAAGCCCAAGGATTAATTGTTAATCAAATTTTTAGACAAAACCCAGATTGAACATGACAGTAACATCTAACCCAACCACTCTTTTTTGTAGTCACAAACAAATGGATCAGTCTGATCCATAAAATCAACATCGTGTGCAAAAATTTTTATTTTAGGATGTCTACAACTTGTTGTAAATAGAAGCCGAGCACGTTTAGAAGCCCATTTGTCCACCTGAAACTTGTTTTTTTGCTGTTCAACATGTTCGTCCGTGAGAAATCTCTTGCTATAAAAATTAAGCCTCATGGACAATAGTAACCTCGCATTCAACAGGAAGAATGTGACAAAGCTTCTGTTTGCCTGGTTGGATGCATATCGTCCCATCGTTATTGTCCTCAAACGAATGTCATTTGAACTGAGAAAATCCTTGTGCTTATTACGACAACGATTGGTTATATGTTTTTCTCCATGTGGTTCTGCCTAAGTAGACATGAAGATTGAAAACAGTTAAGGTCTGAAAAAGAGTATGTCAAAAGAACGACAGCTGAATAGTTAATTCTAGTACAATATATACGGGCTTTCAATGTGCATGAAATCATCACCTCTATGTATAAATTCTCCAGAAATCGAAAGCATCGTAGCAAGCCAATAATTATGTCCAGATCAAAACTATACATTCTGATATATATGATCTTGACAGAATCCAGCAGCATTGATAGGCTATCAATGGAAGAACTCTTCATTGAGCATATAACATAATATTAGTACCCAAAGTGCACTCAAAGATGATATAAAACTTATGCGCACAAATGAAAAATGCAGCATATGATTACAAATGTGTAGATGATAATATACGGTACCTGAAAAAGTGAGGAGCCAAACACCAACTCCTTGTGATTATTAAACGGGTCACGAATTACACCAAAGGTCTCCAGTTTGGGCGCAGAGATGACAGTTATTTCTGAAGGTGTATAACAATTATGAAGGAGCAACCTTTCAAGTGAAGGGGCATCTTCGATGATGAGCTACTATCCTTCAAAACAAATTCCAATGCTTTTAAGGTGAGGCGAATTTATTTGGAGACAACTGATACCGATTTCTATTCCCAAAACAATCAGCAAGCGCTCCAGGCCAGGGCAACTGGAGTGGATGATGTTGTGCAGTGAGGCCTTCGACAGATAAACCACCACAAGTGAAAGTTTTTTTAGCAGTGGGAGTCGAAGCATTTGTGCCAAATCGTCTTGTAGATGGCACCGGGCAAAGGTGGCGGTGTGGAGAGAGGAGGAAAACCGCAAGATGGACAACGGTGGTGTGGGCATGAATTCTTGGTATGTTCGTGGTATGAAACTTTTGTGGTAATGGTAGAACTCAAACTGCTGTAGTTTTCCGAATTCAGGGGATGTCAGCCAAGCCTCCACCTTGCCGGCTATGGACAACAGGTAGCTTGTCAGGATGCAGAGGCATTGAACGGGGCCCTACTGGTGAGAAGAGACGATGGCTCTGAGGAGATCAAATTCAGGAAGGGCAGATATCTGACGACAGTCGAGATTGAGGGGCTCGCTGCGCCATAGAGGGCGCCACCGAGTTGAGAGGACTTATGTGCGGCAGCAATCCTTAGTGGGGAGAAGCAAGATGATCTCCTCAAAGATGACGCCCGGGAGATCACTGATGCGGTCCACCAGAGATTCTACCGGTTCCTCAGATCCGGGTGGGAGGGGGGCTCGCCGCTTCTCCCCGCGCTACCGGGTGCAGGATCTACAACCAGCATCGCCACTGGCGGGAGCCTCATCTTCTTGGCGCTGGGGCCGGCCGACGCCATTTTCCTTGTGGGCGTCGCGCCGAGCTCACGGGTTTGAGCAGAGTAGCCAGAGACGAGCCTAGTGGCAGTGCGAGTGGGGAAGAAGGAGGACTGGGGATTTCTGTAGGAGTGGAAAAAGAGGAGCAGGCGTTTTCTGTACGAGTGAGGAAGAAGGTGAGCGGGGTTTTCTGGACGAGTGAGGAAGATTGGGGAGCGGGAGGAATTGGGTGGGAAGACGAAAGCGGGAGAGCGAGCTGTTCGTGTTTATAAGGTCCGCTGCACTAACTATTTGCTTTTTCCCAAGAACCGCTCTCTTCTTTTACGTTGCTGCATTGGAGCTGGCGCATGGGCTTGGCTGACTGGCCATACATGCAAGATGGATGTGCCCGCTGGCCACTGCATGCACCTGGTTTTTTACTAGGCCTATTTAATAGGGTGGTTATGGAGTAAATTAAGGAGATTTATTTTCTCTGTGTGCATCCACCAAATTAGAGGATGTGGTACTAGATGCAGACACTCACATTAAACTAACATTCAGAAGAAGAAAAGTTCAGCATGTCTATGCATCTCAATGATTCACCATACTATAACCAATATACAAAGCTGTGAGAAGGTGTGGAAATAAAGAAAATCAGTCGATGCTTCTCTGAGCAAAGGGCCTCCCCGCGCATGCATTAATTTCCTGGGCATGCTTGTTTCTTATCAATGTTGCGAGCACTTTGAGCATGTTGGCAACTCCACAGCTAGCTAGCTACCTCATGTTGCAATTGATGCTCACACATTTGCAGCAAACACATGAGGCAATAGAGATGACTCAACATGGGTCCATATTGTGCAGTTCCCCTGATATCATATTCATTGTCCTGAATCTGAAAAGATAGGAAAACAGTAGCTATACTTAAACGGTGTTGCAAAACAGTAGCACATATCAATAGCTCGGCATGACAAAACACGATCATTTGGACGAAGGGGATACTGACCTGCCTGAGGAAGATTACATATAATTTCATAAGTCCTTGGTTGATTTCCACCTTCGGCTGTACTGCTTGTTTGCTCCTCCACACATGACAGAATCGTTCCGCACTGCATTCAGCAAGTCAACATACGAATAAGGTAATTTCATCTTGTGGTGGTCATTGTACCTAGTTACGAATATAGGAATACCTGGAGCACCATGAGGTTAGCTGACAGCAGGTAGATGCAGCCATATAAATTTTGTGCGGTGCTACCAAAATTGAGGTTTGTATCCCTTCCCGTTACAAGAATTCTTCTTGAAGTTGGTAGAATGTGACGTCTTGTTCTTTGCATCAAACTTGCCTTTCCCCTGAGATTTGCTCTTGTTGTTTTGGGGCTGGTTGGGCTGGAAGTTCTTCTCGTGTACCATGTGGGCACTAGAAGCTCCCTCAGCGACCTGAGCACGTGTATCTTTTGCTCTCACCTTCTCCTCAAAATCAAGAGTGCTAATGAGATCCAAAACAGAAAACTCATGTCTCTTGTTTTTCAGAGAAGTAGCAAAATCGTCCCACGAAGGTGGAAGCTTGGCAATGATGGTCCCAACAACAAATTTGTCCGGCAACACACACTTAAAGTACTCAAGTTCCTTAGAGAGTGACTGTATCTCATGAGTCTGCTGAACAACAAAGTGCTCATCAGTCATCTTGTAGTCACAGAATTGCTCCATGACGTACAACTCGTTACCAGCACCCGAGGGCCCAAACGTGGCCTCGAGCGCAGCCCACATGTCTTTGCCGCTGTCAAACGACATATATGAATCCACAATGGAATCATCAAGAACACTCAGCAAGGCGGCTTTGAAGAGGGTATCCATGTTCTGAAAAGCTTCCTGCTGTGTAGGATTAAGATCGCCCTCAGGCTTACCCTTAGTGGCGCCATAGCAGTACATGATCTGAAACCAATATACTGCTCTTGTGTGCCACCTTTTATATTGCACCCCCTTAAAAGTAGGCGGCTTCAAAAGCGCAGCAAAACCACTCGGAGTAAATTGCCTGTAATCAGGTTTTTGGATTGAATTGTTGAATATATGAGAAATTTAGTAGATTTAATCCGAATTAGCAGTAAATAGATCATGACGACAATTGCAAACATCAAAGTAATGATGCGGACTAAACTAGGAGGACAGAATGACATACTGTACAGCGGGAGCAGAACCGATGTGGTTGATGTTGTCACTCATGTCGTTGATGAAGAGGTTACCGAGGTCGGGGAAGAAGGCTGTCGTTGAGGAAGTCGTCGCTGGCAGCAGTCACAAGAGTGTGCTCCCCAAAAACCTGATCGCCCCTCTCCCATACAGGATCACGAAAGGCGGGGTTCGGAGGACTGTTGTCCCTTCTCGTGGTGCACACCGGAAGGAGGGCTGGAGAAGAATTGTGTGGCGGCACTAAGATCTGGAACAGTGCGAAACCATATGATACAGCGTCGGCTAGGGTAGAGCATGTCAGGTCGGTCGTGCGAGTATAATAGTAGGCCTTTGGCCCTCAAACCCCATGTCCAAGTCAATAATAGCTCAAAAAAGTCAATAATAGCCCCAACAAGGTTTGTCTCAAAAAAAATGGAGTAATTAAGGTGTCTGTTAGTCCCTTTAGTATAAATACAATATCATTAATAATGGCCCCACCTTTTGTCTCACAAGGTATGTTGGAGTACAACCGGCTACTCGTTTACAATCCGCTTCTCTTCTCTCCCCTCTTCTCTCTCCTTCAACTAAGCACAAATACTATATTTAAATCCTTATAGCCTTCTTATGTCATATAATTGTAGTACTTGCTCTAAAGTTACTATCCACTGTGTAGTCTGAAATGCCGGGCGTGCAGCAGGCGGTGCCCTCGGTCGGTGCACCGCTTCAACGGCGGAAGCAGTGAGAGGTCGCGTCGCCCTGACTTGCCATCAATGTGGAGCGGCAGGCTCAGCTGGCGCCGGGCGGGAAGCACGCGCGGGAGGGGGAGGGGTTTTTGTTGGGCCAAGAAGGTGAGAAGCCAACTTGGGATCAGTCCGTACGGGGAAATATCATGTGCTCCCATACTCTGCATATGACACTAATCTATGTTACTACTCCCTCCTTTCTGGTTTATAGAGATGTTTAGAGTAACATAGTAATATGTTACAGTACAAGTTACTCCCCACTATGACCAGCCTTGGCCTCTCGCAGTGCTCCACCATGTATAGCTACTAAGCCTGCCACGTAGGCATAAAATATGATGTGGCACAAATAAACTAAGCACCTATGCATTGAATACTTGAGTTACTAAGCCATTTAATGCACTTAGCACCTCATCTAAAGAGCATTAATAGTATAGCCAGCTGCTGGCTATAAGCCAGTGCCATGTCATCTATAGCCCATCTTATAGTCAACATGTACAATAGTAGATCAAAAGAGTGTACTACTACTTTTTTATTCTGTGGCCCACCTTTCATTCTCACAAAGTGCCTAGGAGCACGTGCTAGAGCTGGCTCTTCACGAAGAGCCCGCTTACCTTCTCTCTCCTCTTCTCTTTCCTCCAACTAAGCACAAATATACTAGTTTATTCCTTATAGCCCGCTGACTCAGCTCTATTGTACTTGCTCTAAGCACATCTAAGCACTTACTAGCACCCCCTTGATCGTGGACCTTGACGGTGTACGTCACCTTGTTTCTCATAATTTTCCTCGTCATCATCTGAGTCCTAGAAGATCTCACCCACATCATCATTAGCATGTAGCCGCCTTGATAGACAACGTGCGCAGAAGGAGTAGAGGCGATTGGGGACACACCACCACCACGTCGTGGGCACTCCGTATGTGCTCGTGTGCCTGCAGCGTGCGTGTTTTTCCATCGGTGCTAGCTCTAAGGCCGAGGCTGTGGTCGTCTTCGTCTCCGACTAGTAGTTGAGCAATGACGGTAAAGAGGTGCTGCAAGAGATGCGTATGCGCCGTTGCGTGCGAGCTTCGCCCTAGCATTTCGAACCGGACGTCGCCGCGGATGGCGCACGCCTCCATGCAACCGAGTGTGTGCGCATGCATGTGTTATTCACGTGCATGCTGCGGCCGAGCGTGTGTGCATGCACGTCTTGTGTACGTGCGTTGTGTGCTCCATGTTGTGCGTGTATGTGCATGAGTTGGATCGAATGTAGTTAGTGCGTTGGCTTGTGTACATGCGTGGCTGCATGCGTCCTGTACATATGTGGCTTGTTGCGTGGTTATCAATAATTCAATATAAACTACTCCCTCCGTTCCTAAACATAAGTCTCTCTAGCCATTTCAAATAGACTACAACATACGAATGTATGTAGACATATTTTAGAGTGTAGATTCACTCATTTTGTTTCGTATGTAGTCCCTTATTGAAATATCTAAAAAGACTTATATTTGGGAATGGAGGGAGTATAAAACATCTTCAACTTAGCATCCTGATGTACCGTTTCTAGTGGTTAGCAAAATATTCATGTTCTTTTATTTGTTTATTGGTGGGCAGGTGGCAAAAAACAGGGGAAAACGCGCAAGGTTCCTTGCAGACGCTCCACCGCGAGGTTCCTTGCTCCTCCTCGGTCGTCGGGAATCTATGCTCTTCAACTCTTTTCTTTTATGTGAGCTTTTTTCATCCTTTTCCCAACACGCGAGACATCTAGCATCAAGGTGCACGTGTCATGCAAGAAAATGGAGATAATCAGATAAGCAGTGCGTAAGTGAGTCGTGCGGGGGGAAAGCGGGGGGAAACCCTTTTTCGTAAGTGAGTCGTGCACTTCGATGGCACCTACGCAATATTTTTTCTCCTCGATGGCACGTGAATAGTGCACGTACTCAACGACAGAGCACGGGATGGTAGCAATGACATGGTCAGCCCTTTTTTGGAGAGAGTACGTACTACTAGTAAATAACTTTGATGTGTCCCGTCAACTCGCAGAACGACGAGAAGCTTGATTACGCCTTCTCCCTCGCCAACATGTGCGCGGTGGCTCGTAGCACGAGGAGAAACTTTTGCTTACAAGCGGTGGACGTGCAGCAGTTCATTTGGTGTCAGATTGCCAGAAGCACTACTGTAGAACCATCGACTTCCGGAAGAGGCGAAGAGCCAAGCGCAAGGTCACCTACTAACCTTAGGCTAGGAGTAGTGGGAGTAACATAAGTAGGGGTACCTCCTTTTTTTATTCTAGAAACAACCACACGCGAATATCAAGGTGCTGGTTACATAGAACAAATTTCTTGCAGTCCGTGATCGGCCCTCCTCTATCTCTCTTCTCAGCCAGCCAGTGGACGCACGGAGCCCATCGTCTGTTTGCTCACATGCGGTCCCACATGTCAGTGAAAACGCAAGGGGACCCACTGAAGCTGCACATCTTTCACCTCGATGTGATAGTGATGAAAAACAAATCCAATAAAGATCTTCGGTGGCCGCTTTTGGAGTTACTCAAGAGTAGTAAGATTCTATTTACAGTTTAACCCAAGATGCACATCTCGTGGCTTCAACTACCACTCTATTTTCTTTGATGACACGACCTGGATGCTGGATGTCCCACATGTCGGCAAAAGGAGGAAGAACCTGACCAAATCTTCGGTTGTGCTCTCGGATTAGACTAGTTGTGCTAACTTAAAAAAAATTATTGTGTACTCCCTCCATCCCAAAATACTCCCTCCGTCCCGAAATACTTGTCAGAGGAATGGATGTATCTAGATGTATTTTAGTTCTAGATACATCCATTTTTATGCATTTCTCCGACGAGTATTTCCGGACGGAGGGAGTGCTTGACTTCCATTTGTCCAAAATGGATGTAGCTATATACTAAAACATGTCTAGATACATATATATTTTGACAAATAGAAGGCATGTATTGTGCAATGGAGGGAGTAGAATGGATGCAAGTTTTTGTATTGGGAAGAAGAGTACATCCATATATTGATAGAACATTGGAGTTGGCCTTACAAGTGGGACCGCAGTTGACGAAACCGACTATCGGCAAACCCCCACCTCGCCCGCCGCGCGATGGCTGAGTTAGAGAAACGATGAGGTTGAAGAGATTGCTCTAGCACAGACTCCAAGAAATATGGTGTCAGATGGAAGTCGTGCTGGTGGCGTGTGCCGTACTCCTGGACGTGAATGCTTGTTCTGGCCCATGCCACCCTACTACTCCTACTACTTACTATATAGTACTAGTATCAAGGATTCGAGGTGCTGGTTACGTACAATATGGCTACAGTAAAAACACACGCATGACGCACGAAGCATGTGAAGCTAGTACAAATAGTGTACTACTATTGTTGATTGGCCTCATCCGATAACCTGTTGTAATGCACGTACAATTATGTATTCGGAAAATATTTTTTTGCCTCGTCGCACCACTCACTCACAGAAGCAACTCGAAAGCCATTAATAAATTTAGTAAGTTTATCACATGCATATCATTTTATTACATACAACAGGTCATCAACCCACATCGTCAACAAGGATACATTATAAATACTAAAGTTTTCACCACACGACAAATAACAAGCAGTGAAATGAACTTCAACTCAACCATTCCTCGGCATTGGAAACGCTTGCTTTGAACCACAAGTGATTCTCTAGGACGAGCCATCTATTGTCGATCTAGAGACCAACGCAGGACTGATCATCCAGGCTGAAGCGGCCTACTATATCAGTACCAGGGTAGGGAACCACCCTAATGTCCAAGGTATAGACACAGTTGCTTCTCATAAATGTTACTAGTAACATTGTGTCAACAGCAGTTGGATCGCCTTTCACCATCATCGGATACTTTTGTCCAAGGAAGAGCGAGTTTTCTCCAAGACTATCAATTCTGTACCAGGGAGAAGGTGTTGGCGCTAGCACACTAGTATCCATCCCGAATACCATGCAACGGGTGTGGGAATAGGTCCGGAGAGTGCGACCATGGGATACAACACGTGCTCCCTTAGTAGTAACATCATCAGTGGGCTGTATACACACAAGAAGAGGTGATCCATCGGAGTTAGTTGCCAGGCACCACTGAGTATATACGTTCTGCTCGTCCTCATGCTCATGATCATCACCATCGCCATCTCCCCTTTGGTTATAAAAATTTTCAAGTATAGGTGGTGGAATGTTCATAGGACCTTGGAAACACAAGAAGAAGGTTAATTAGTAAAGGGAAACTTGCTAACCCGCATGCATGTGGATGAAACAATTATAATTACGGTGGAAGACAAACGTACCGAAACTACGAGGATCCCATGAAAAAACAGTGCCATGAGCGGTGGAAGCAAACACAGGACCCTCGTATTGAATTGCATCACAATACACATCCGTGTATAGAAACTGATTTTTGAGCAATATCCATCGAGTCAAACCACCAAGGACGGCAACAAGCTTGTCGAAGATAGCAACAACTTCATAGTTGTTATAATTCCAAGAGAGGTTGGGAACTCGACAAATTGCTATCTTCCGTAGAAGACAGTCACCATGATCGTATTTGAACGTGCGTACAATACCGGTGTGCTCAACCTGTGGGCAGTCTGCTAAGATTTTTGGAAGTGGAACCCAGTCATGAGTGTACACATTCACAAGTTGCCACTCGCAGTTGGACCCAATGTAAACAACCCAATCTCCATTTGCGCCTGCCCAAGCCTTGCCCTCAAGCGATGGCATCTTAACATCATATGTATCATTATCAAGCGGCATCAACTTGCACAGGGCAAGGCCTCCGTCGTGACGGCGCCAGTCATCAGGGTCACGGCGAAGAAGATAGGGGAGATCAAACCGCTCCTTGACTCTTGGGTTCATTGTAATGATTTTATTAGTTGAATCGAGAATGGGCTTGAACGAACCTGCCATGCTAGCCGAGGTGATGACGTCGCACCGATCAATGAGTTCCTCCACCACGTCATCTTTCAGATCAGGGAAGAATAACGGGGTCGTTTCTGGCCTGTTCCCTCCATGGAGAAGACGATCGAACAATGGCATAAGAAAGGGTGAAGGGCTAAAAGAAAATGGAGGAGGGAGAGGAAGAGCGTGCGACAGCAGTTCCAAATCGAGAGGGAAAGGCGAAGAGTCAGTGGACGGTTGCCAGTTTTCCACGGTTCACGAAGAGGGTCCCCGGTCTACACGTCCGTTCGGAAATACTCCTACTACTCGCTGTCGTCTCACTGATATGTTGGAATGGGACCACATGTCAACGAAACATGGTGTGTAATTTCTCATGCAAAATGCGATCTGGCTGCCTTGGCCCGAGGTGTCTCATTAGTTGTTTTTTTTTGAAAGTTTGCCGCATTAGTTATCGACCTTTATTTTTTTAACATGCAATCTGAATGGATAGATCCTGTGGTCATCACACATGAGTGCCTATAGTGATGGTTGATTCGCCCAAGCAACTTATTATTGTGGGAATATGGGAGTGCCAGCGGATTCAAGGAACAGAGAATTGATGGTTGCTTCATCCGAGCAAGTTACTGTGGCGAAGGTGGGGCTCTGTGATTTGACTGCTCATTAGTCATTACTACTGCGGCGCAACGACCGGGGTGAATCTTTCCCTGAAGTTGTGTTGTGCACTCAATATTGCCGCATGGTAGGTGGAGCCGGATGAAGGATGTCCAACATGTCGATGAAACGAAGTTGAATTGTTTCTGGCATTGCTATCAATCCTTCATGATTTGTTTATATGTACGCATAATTTTGATGAAATTGTACTGTGGTGCTATGAAGGTTTCAACTTTGGTTCCCGCAGAAAAAAAAAGGTTTCAACTTAGGATTCATGTGTCTTGCCTCGAGATTATCTCGTTACAACATTCCATCAAATACAAATGAAACTACCACGGCTAATGCATCTCAATGGTTCGCAGATCAGCGCCAATATTCACATCACAACTGAAGACAAAGTTGTGAGAAGGTGTACAAATAAAGAAAAAAATATAATTGATCGATGTTGTTCATAGGCATGAATCCATTTCCTTGGCACGGTGTTCATTGCTTGGCAGCTAGTTTCACCCAGCTCTGTAGCCAAAAAAGAGGTGTATGACGGACACCACAATCCGATCATTTTGTGCAGCTCCACTAAAATCGAGCGGATCATCCCTGTTTGCAAAGATATCCAGTCAGTGTGATTACAATAATAGTGGAACTAGATGATGAAACATAACACACATAAATAGAAGGCGATCACCTTTACGATCTCTCTTTAGGACTAACTTCTTGTTGGAGAAGATTAGGAATGGAGTTGGATGAGGAGGATAGCAAAACCAATCTCCCTTTCCGCAGTCCCACAGAAATGTAAAAATGTTGCCCGTGTGACATTTTGGCGAACTGCACAAAACACTCTTCAGAAAAGTGATTTGTGCAGTCCAACAAAAGGTCGCAATAGCAACGAGGTGAAAATGGATAGCCCTGTTTGCAAAAGGAGGTCGAAAGGAAACAATTACTGCCCAATAACACGAGTTGAAGACACATACACCGACAAAAAATAAGCATGTTCCATGTAAAATGGGAAAGATAGCACATGGTGGTTTATCAAAAATGGTTTGAGGACGAGATTGCAAGATGGAAAGTACGCCGACCGAGATACGGTTTAAGCAAACAACTAAAGAAGATCCACATGCAGCAATGTGGAAAGATGGGCAGTGGAACAAGGCCGGAGGAAGCTGTACCTGAGGGTTGTCGGGATGTTACTAGGAGGGCACCGGCGGCCGGGATCTGCCCATACTGCGGCAGCGAGCAAGTGGCGAAGGCCCTACCATGCCGAAGCTTGGTTAGAGAGAACGATGGGTACCGCAGATTGGGACGAGCTGCCTCAACGCCGTCGAACGGAGAGACGATGCACATCCTCCCTTTCCGTGGCGGACGGGTGCGGCCGGATCACTAACCCATGCTGAGAGAGAGAGGCCACGACGGGCTTGTGTGAGATGGTGTGACGAGAGACAAACCCATTTTTCCATTTTACCCACGGCAATCGTTTTATATTCTAGGCATGATACCTGACCCTCCTTCGAGTAAAACACCGCTACACGCGTCAAATTATCACGTGGGCTGCCGTTTTGTACAAAAACAAACTCCACCATGTACCCGCGCGGGTGTGGCCGGGAACGAGACGTGAGTACGTGCGTCCTGTGTGCACTTCTTCTTTAGGTTCAGGTACGTACGTGGGTGGGTGTGAGAGAGATGGTTTGTGCAAAACAGAGGCAATGTGTTGATGATATCTCAATCAGAAAACTGTAACATATGCAATGTGTGTGAAACAGAGTCATGGACGTGAGATATCGATAGAATTGAAAACAGGGATGAAGTGTGTGGCTGCGCGATCGATAAAGAGTGCCATCGAATTTGTGTTTTCCCATGTCAAAGATATAGGGCGGCTGGCCTACTGGAATTTGAGAGGGCAGAGGTGTTGGAAATATGCCCTAGAGGCAATAATAAATTAGTTATTATTATATTTCCTTGTTCATGATAATCGTTTATTATCCATGCTATAATTGTATTGATAGGAAACTGAGATACATGTGTGGGTACATAGACAACACCATGTCCCTAGTAAGCCTCTAGTTGACTAGCTCGTTGATCAATAGATGGTTACGGTTTCCTGACCATGGACATTGGATGTCGTTGATAACGGGATCACATCATTAGGAGAATGATGTGATGGACAAGACCCAATCCTAAGCCTAGCACAAAGATCGTGTAGTTCGTATGCTAAAGCTTTTATAATGTCAAGTATCATTTCCTTAGACCATGAGATTGTGCAACTCTCGAATACCGTAGGGATGCCACAACGTAACTGGGTGGCTATAAAGGTACACTACGGGTATCTCCGAAAGTGTCTGTTGGGTTGGCACGAATCGAGACTGGGATTTGTCACTCTGTGTGACGGATAGGTATCTCTGGGCCCACTCGGTAAGACATCATCATAATGTGCACAATGTGATCAAGGAGTTGATCGCAAGATGATGTGTTACGGAACGAGTAAAGAGACTTGCCGGTAATGATATTGAACAAGGTATCGGATACCGACGATCGAATCTCGGGCAAGTACTATACCGGTAGACAAAGGGAATTGTATACGGGATTGATCCAATCCTCGACATCGTGGTTCATCCGATGAGATCATCATGGAGCATGTGGGAGCCAACATGGGTATCCAGATCCTGCTGTTGGTTATTGACCAGATAACATCTTGGTCATGTCTGCATGGTTCCCGAACCCGTAGGGTCTACACACTTAAGGTTCGATGACGCTAGGGTTATAAAGGAAGTTTGTATGTGGTTACCGAATGTTTTTCGGAGTCCCGAATGAGATCCCAGACGTCACGAGGAGTTCCGGAATGGTCCGGAGGTAAAGATTTATAAATGGGAAGTCCTGTTTTGGTCACCGGAAAAGTTTCGGGTTTTATCGGTAACGTACCGGGACCACCGGGAGGGTCCCGGGGGTCCACCAAGTGGGGACACCATCCCCGGAGGGCTGCATGGGCCAAGTGGGGGAGGGGACCAGCCCCAGGTGGGCTGGTGCGCCCCCCACAAGGGCCCAAGGCGCCTAGGGTTTGGGGAGGGGGCGCCTCCACCTTACTTGGGGGCAAGTTTCCCCCTCTACCCCCCCCCCCTTGGCCGCCCCCCTAGATGGGATCTAGGGCTGGCCGCCGCCCCTAGGGGTGGAAACCTAGGTGGGGGCGCAACCCCCCCTCTCCCCTATATATAGTGGAGGCAAAGGGGCAGCCCAACACACGAAGTTCTTCTCCTGTTGGCGCAGCCCTACCTCTCTTTCTCCTCCTCTCCCGCGGTGCTTGGCGAAGCCCTGTAGGATTCCCACGCTCCTCCACCACCACCACGCCGTTGTGCTGCTGCTGGACGGAGTCTTCCCCAACCTCTCCCTCTCTCCTTGCTGGATCAAGGCATGGGAGACGTCACCGGGCTGCACGTGTGTTGAACGCGGAGGTGCCGTCCGTTCGGCACTAGGATCTTCGGTGATTTGGATCACGACGAGTACGACTCCTTCAACCTCGTTCTCTTGAACACTTCCGCTTAGTGATCTACAAGGGTATGTAGATGCACTCTCCTCTCTCTCGTTGCTAGTCTCTCCATAGATAGATCTTGGTGACTCGTAGGAAAATTTTGAATTTTTGCTACATTCCCCATAAGTGGCATCATGAGCTAGGTCTATTGCGTAGATTCTTTGCACGAGTAGAACACAAAGTAGTTGTGGGCGTTGATTTTGTTCAATATGCGTACCGTTACTAGTCCAATCTTGTTTCGACGGTATTGTGGGATGAAGTGGCCCGGACCGACCTTACACGTACACTTACGTGAGACAGGTTCCACCGATTGACATGCACTTGTTGCATAAGGTGGCTAGCGGGTGCCAGTCTCTCCCACTTTAGTCGGATCAGATTCGATGAAAAGGGCCCTTATGAAGGGTAAATAGCAATTGGCATATCACGTTGTGGCTTTTACGTAGGTAAGAAATGTTCTTGCTAGAAACCCATAGCAGCCACGTAAAACATGCAAACAACAATTAGAGGATGTCTAACTTGTTTTTGCAGGGTATGCTATGTGATGTGATATGGCCAAGAAGAATGTGATGAATGATATGTGATGTATGAGATTGATCATGTTCTTGTAATAGGAATCACGACTTGCATGTCGATGAGTATGACAACCGGCAGGAGCCATAGGAGTTGTCTTAATTTATTGTATGACCTGCGTGTCATTGAACAATGCCATGTAATTACTTTACTTTATTGCTAACCGGTAGCCATAGTAGTAGAAGTAATAGTTGGCGAGACAACTTCATGAAGACATGATGATGGAGATCATGATGATGGAGATCATGGTGTCATGCTGGTGACGATGATGATCATGGAGCACCGAAGATGGAGATCAAAAGGAGCAAAATGATATTGGCCATATCATGTCACTATTTGATTACATGTGATGTTTATCATGTTTATGCATCTTATTTGCTTAGAAGACGGTAGTAAATAAGATGATCTCTCATTAAAATTTCAAGAAAGTGTTCCCCCTAACTGTGCACTGTTGCGAAAGTTCGTCGTTTAGAAGCACCACGTGATGATCGGGTGTGATAGATTCTAACGTTCACATACAACGGGTGTAAGCCATATTTACACACGCGAAACACTTAGGTTGACTTGACGAGCCTAGCATGTATAGACATGGCCTCGAAACACAAGAGACCGAAAGGTCGAGCATGAGTCGTATGGTGGATACGATCAACATAAAGATGTTCACCGATGATGACTAGTCCGTCTCACGTGATGATCGGACACGGCCTAGTTGACTCGGATCATGTAATCACTTAGACAACTAGAGGGATGTCTATCTGAGTGGGAGTTCATTAGATGAACTTAATTATCCTGAACATAGTCAAAAACCCTTTGCAAATTATGTCATAGCTCGCGCTTTAGTTCTACTGTTTTAGATATGTTCCTAGAGAAAACATAGTTGAAAGTTGACAGTAGCAATTATGCGGACAGTAGAAGGCTTATGTCCTTAATGCACCGCTCAGTGCGCTAGACCTCGAACATTGTCTGTGGATGTTGCGAACATTTGACATACACATTTTGATGACTACATGATAGTTCGGTAATGTTAAATGGTTTAGAATTGAGGCACCGAAGACATTTTGAAATGTTGCAGAACATATGAGATGTTCCAAGAGCTGAAATTGGGATTTCAGGCTCGTGCCCACGTCAAGAGGTATGAGACCTCCGACGAGTTTTCTAACCTACAAACTAAGGGAGAAGATCTCAAACGTTGAGCTTATACTCAGATTGTCTGGGTACAACAATCACTTGAATCGAGTGGGAGTTTATCTTCCAGATGAGATAGTGATGTTTCTCCAAAGACATTGCCACCAAGCTACTAGAGCTTCGTGATGAACTATAACATAACAGGGATAGATATGATGATCCTTGAGCTGTTCGCAATGTTCGACACCGCGAATGTAGAAATAAAGAAGGAGCATCAATTGTTGATGATTAATGAAACCACTAGTTTCAAGAAGGGCAAGGGCAAGAAGGGGTACTTCATGAAACGGCAAATCTGTTGCTGCTCTAGTGAAGAAACCCAAGGTTGAACCCAAACCCGAGACTAAGTGCTTCTGTAATGAGGGAACAGACACTGAAGCAGAACTACCCTAGATGCTTGGTAGATGAGAAGGCTGGCAATGTCGATAGAAGTATATTGGATATACATTATGTTAATGTGTACTTTAATAGTACTCCTAGTAGCACCAGGGTATTAGATACCGGTTTGGTTGCTAAGTGTTAGTAACTTGAAATAAAAGCTACGAAATAAATGGAGACTAGCTAAAGGTGAGCTGACGATATGTGTTGGAAGCGTTTCCAAGGTTGATGTGATCAAGCATCGCACGCTCCCTCTACCATCGAGATTGGTGTTAAACCTAAATAATTGTTATTTGGTGTTTGTGTTGAGCGTAGACATGATTGGATTATGTCTATCGCAGTTCGGTTATTCATTTAAGGAGAATAATGGTTGCTCTATTTATTTGAATAATATCTTCAATGGTCTTGCACCTAAAAGGAATGGTTTATTGAATCTCGATCGTAGTGATACACATTTTCATGCCAAAAGATATAAGATAGTAATGATAGTACCACTTACTTGTGGCACTGCCATGTAAGTCATATTGGTGTAAAACGCATGAAGAAGCTCCATGTTGATGGATCTTTGGACTCACTCATTTTTGAAAAGTTTGAGACATGCGAACCATGTCTATTGGTGTATACGCATGAAGAAACTCCATGCAGATGGATAGTTTGGACTCACTTGATTTTGAATCACTTGAGATATGCAAATCATACCACATGGGCGAGATGACCGAAAAGCCTCGTTTTCAGTAAAATGGAACAAGAAAGCAACTTGTTGGAAGTAATACATTTTGATGTGTGTAGTCCAATGAGTGCTGAGGCACGCAGTGGATGTCGTTATGTTCTTACTTCACGGATAATTTGAGTAGATACTGAGTATATTTACTTGATGAAGCACAAGTCTGAATTATTGAAAGGTTCAAGTAATTTCAGAGTGAAGCTGAAGATCTTCGTGACAAGAGGATAAAATGTCTATGATATGATCATAGAGATGAATATCTGAGTTGCGAGTTTGGCACGTAATTAAGACATTGTGGAAATTGTTTCACAATTAATACCGCCTGGAACACCATAGTGTGATGGTGTGTCCGAACATCATAGTTGCACCCTATTGGATATGGTGCGTACCATGATGTCTCTTATCGAATTACCACTATCGTTCATGGGTTAGGCATTAGAGACAACCGCATTCACTTTAAATAGGGCACCACGTAATTCCGTTGAGATGACACCGTGTGAACTATGGTTTAGAGAAACCTGAGCTGTCGTTTCTTGAAAGTTTGGGGCTGCGACGCTTATGTGAAAATCTTCATCCTGATAAGCTCGAACCCAGAGCGGATAAGTACATCTTCATAGGACACCCAAAAACAGTTGGGTAAACCTCCTAATTCAGACCTGGAAGCAAAGGTTGTTTCTAGAAACGGGTCCTTTCTCGAGAAAAGTTTTCTCTCGAAAATTGAGTGGGAGGATGGTGGAGACTTGATATGGTTATTGAATCGTCATTACAATTAGTGTATAGCGAGGCACAGGAAGTTGTTCCTGTGGCACCTACACCAATTGAAGTAGAAGCTTATGATAGTGATCATGAAACTTCGGATCAATTCACTACCATACCTCGTAGGATGACAAGGATGCGTACTACTTCAGAGTGGTACAGTAATCCTGTCTTGAAGGTCATGTTGCTAGACAATAATGAACCTACGAGCTATGGAGAAGCAATGGTGGGCCCATATTCCAACAAATGGTTAGAAGCCATGAAATCTGAGATAGGATCCATGTATCAGAACAAAGCATGGACTTTGGTGGACTTGCCCGATGATCGGCAAGCCATTGAGATAAATGGATCTTTAAGAAGAAGACGGACGTGGACGGTAATGTCACCGTCTATGAAGCTCGACTTGTGGCGAAGAGTTTTTCACAAGTTCAAGGAGTTGACTACGATGAGATTTTCTCATCCATAGCGATGCTTAAGTCCGTTGGAATCATGTTAGCATTAGCTGCATTTATGAAATCTGGCATATGGATGTCAAAACGAGTTTCCTTACCAGTCTTCGTAAGGAAAGGTTGTATGTGATACAATTAGAAAGGTTTTGTCGATCCTAAGGATGCTAAAAGGTATGCTGGCTCCAGTGATCCTTCCATGGACTGGAGTAAGCATCTCGGAGTTGAAATATACACTTTGATAAGATGATCAAAGATTTTGGGTTTATACAAAGTTTATGAGAAATTTGTATTTCCAAAGAAGTGAGTGGGAGCACTATAGAATTTCTGATGAGTATATGTTGTTGACATATTGTTGATCAGAAATGATGTAGAATTTTTGGAAGGCATATAGGGTTGTTTGAAAGGTCTTTTTCAATGGAAAACCTGGATTAAGCTACTTGAACATTGAGCATCAAGATCTATGAGGATAGATCAAAAATGCTAAATGGTACTTTCAAATGAGCACATACCTTGACATGATCTTGAAGGCGTTCAAGATGGATCGGTCAAAGAAGGAGTTCTTGCCTGAGTTGTAAGGTATGAAGTTAAGAGTTAAAGCTCGACCACGGCAGAAGAGAGAGAAAGGACGAAGGTTGTCCCCTATGCTTCAGACGTAGGCTCTATAGTATGCTATGATGTGTACCGCACCGGAAGTGTGCCTTGCCATGAGTCAGTCAAGGGGTACAAGAATGATCCAGGAACGAATCATTGGACAATGGTCAAAATTATCCTTAGAGGAATAAGGAAATGTTTCTCGATTATGGAAGTGATAAAGAGTTCAGCGTAAAGGGTTACGTCGATGCAAGCTTTAACACCTATCCGAGTGACTCTGAGTAGCAAACTGGATATGTATAGTGGAGCAACCATTTTGGAATAGCTCCAAGTGGAGCGTGGAAGCAGTACTTAGAATATGACCTAGAGATTTGCGAAGTACATACGGATCTGAACTAGTTTAGTGACACTAGTAAACTCTTTGGATGTTGGTCACATGGCGATGTGACCTACCAGTGTTAATCACATGGCGATGTGAACTAGATTATTGACTCTAGTGCAAGTGGGAGGCTGTTGGAAATATGCCCTAGAGGAAATAATAAATTAGTTATTATTATATTTCCTTGTTCATGATAATCGTTTATTATCCATGCTATAATTGTATTGATAGGAAACTGAGATACATGTGTGGGTACATAGGCAACACCATGTCCCAAGTAAGCCTCTAGTTGACTAGCTCGTTGATCAATAGATGGTTACGGTTTCCTGACCATGGACATTGGATGTCGTTGATAACGGGATCACATCATTAGGAGAATGATGTGATGGACAAGACCCAATCCTAAGCCTAGCACAAAGATCGTGTAGTTCATATGCTAAAGCTTTTATAATGTCAAGTATCATTTCCTTAGACCATGAGATTGTGCAACTCCTGGATACCGTAGGTATGCTTTGGGTGTACCAAACGTCACAACGTAACTGGGTGGCTATAAAGGTACACTACGGGTATCTCCGAAAGTGTCTGTTGGCTTAGCACGAATCGAGACTGGGATTTGTCACTCCGTGTGACGGATAGGTATCTCTGGGCCCACTCGGTAGGACATCATCGTAATTTGCACAATGTGACCAAGGAGTTGATCGCAGGATGATGTGTTACGGAACGAGTAAAGAGACTTGCCGGTAACGAGATTGAACAAGGTATCGGATACCGACAATCGAATCTCGGGCAAGTACTATACCGGTAGACAAAGGGAATTGTATACGGGATTGATCGAATCCTCGACATCGTGGTACATCCGATGAGATCATCGTGGAGCATGTGGGAGCCAACATGGGTATCCAGATCCCGCTGTTGGTTATTGACCGGAGAACGTCTCGGTCATGTCTGCATGGTTCCTGAACCCGTAGGGTCTACACACTTAAGGTTCGATGACGCTAGGGTTATAAAGGAAGTTTGTATGTGGTTACCAAATGTTGTTCGGAGTCCTAGATGAGATCCCGGACGTCACGAAGAGTGCTGGAATGGTCCGGAGGTAAAGATTTATAAATGGGAAGTCCTGTTTTGGTCACCGGAAAAGTTTCGGGTTTTATCGGTAACGTATCGGGACCACCGAGAGGGTACCGAGGGTCCATCAAGTGGGGCCACCATCCCCGGAGGGCTGCATGGGCCAAGTGTGGGAGGGACCAGCCGCAGGTGGGCTGGTGCGCCTCACCACAAGGGCCCAAGGCGCCTAGGGTTTGGGGAGGGGGCGCCTCCACCTTAATTGGGGGGCATGTTTCCCCCTCTCCCCCCTTGGCCGCCCCCCTAGATGGGATCTAGGGCTGGCCGCCGCCCCTAGGGGTGGAAACCTAGGTGGGGGCGCAACCCCCTCCCCCTCTCCCCCTATATATAGTGGAGGCAAAGGGGCAGCCCAACACACGAAGTTCTTCTCCTGTTGGCGCAGCCCTACCTCTCTTTCTCCTCCTCTCCCGCGGTCCTTGGCGAAGCCCTTCAGGATTGCCACGCTCCTCCACCACCACCACGCCGTTGTGCTACTGCTGGACGGAGTCTTCCCCAACCTCTCCCTCTCTCCTTGCTGGATCGAGGCATGGGAGACGTCACCGGGCTGCATGTGTGTTGAACACGGAGGTGCCGTCCGTTCGGCACTAGGATCTCCGGTGATTTGGATCACGACGAGTACGACTCCTTCAACCCCGTTCTCTTGAACGCTTCCGCTTAGCGATTTACAAGGGTATGTAGATGCACTCTCCTCTCTCTCGTTGCTAGTCTTTCCATAGATAGATCTTGGTGACTCGTAGGAAAATTTTGAATTTTTGCTACGTTCCCCAACAAGAGGTGCAGTTCTTCTCCGTGGCATGGATACCTACCTACAACGTTCAACTATCGGTGTGGGGGGGGGGTAGAGACCGGTCGACTAGTATATGTGTGGGGAAGGAGAGAGACATAGCTATGTATTGAGGGAGATCGATCGACATCCATGGATATGTGTAGCAGAGGAATAAGGTTGGGAAAAAGACAAAGGTAGAGCGTCGGAGGGTTGGTGGTGGAGTAGCGTCTCACAAATGGTGGGAGAGGCCTGCTAGACAAACGGAGGGTATGAGTGCAATATCAATAAGAGAGGGCGGGGGATGTCTGTCTGTCTATGCACGTGCGTGTGAGAGACGGGTCGGGAGGTATTCAAGGATGATGAGGGGAGAAGATATGGTTGTGGTAAGCATGCGTAACTACATAGGAAGATCAACCGTCGTGTGTCCGAGAAAAGGAGAGACATAACTAGCGAGGTAAGTGTATCGGTGCTTGGTGAAAACGAATTATAGTCGACCTGGCTATATGTAGGGAGATCAGTTCATATACTCACCTGCATGTGTTAGAAGCAAATAAGGTCCGGAGAGGCAGACAGGGGGAGAGGGTGTGGCTAGGAGGTGGTGCGAGAGGCCTACCATGTCAAGGGGGGGGGAGGAGTGTGCGAGCAGGTGATAAATGAAAAGAGGGGCGGGAGTGTGCACCTGCGTGGAATCGTATTGGACATATGGGGGCATGGACGGTGAGAAGAGAAGAGGGGAAGTATATATGTGTTTGTTGTAGGCACACTTGGCTAGAGAGGTATATCGACCGGTGTGTGCCAGAAAGAAGGAGCCGGGGGCATACACACACCGTTGGTAGACGACCTAAAGAAAAATAATGAACGTGCGATGGAGGGGACGCTAAGGGTGTGTGAGGGGGGCGGGCATGTGCATGCACGATAGAAAGTTAGCACTAACTAGCTAAAAATAGAAGAGGACCGTGAAGGTGTAAAAGACGAACAAATATCATAATTCATCATAAAAAAGTGGATACGGATACTTGAAGAAGATATCATAATGTAGAACATTGATTATAATTTGGGCTAATGTGTGGCTTTTGCAACTCAGGTCTAAATACTTGTCATAATGTAGGGGGCGGGGCACTATACTTTGTGTGATAAACACGGTGTACGTATGGAACATGGTTTAGATTATGAATATATAGTTAGTACATCAAATGTACTATTATTTGGAATCAACATCAAGTGTATTCAAAAAATAGAATTCAAGTTCATGTAGTACACATAGTTCATATCTATCTCTATAGTAATCATGTGGTGTGTTATTAAGGTAATACGCGAATGATGGTTGAAGTTGGCAACAATCATGATTGTAGATTCTTATTGAAATAGAGAAACGAATTCAAATTTAGTTCGAATTGCAACGGTAGTATAGACATTTGGAATGCACTAAAATGTTGGTATGAGTAGGTTACATGCATTATACAGCAAGCGAAAAAAAATAATCGGATATAGCATGGATTCATACTCCCTCCTTCCATCTATATAGGGCGTAATGAGATTTTTAAGACTGCCTTTGACTATTGACAAGATTAATAGTACATGACATGCACAATGTGAAAATTATATCATTGAAAGAACCTTTCACAGACGAATTTAACGATGTGCTTTGTGTAAGTTGCATGTCATATATCATTGCTCTAATATTTGGTCAAAGTTAGCATCAAAAAACGCATTAGGCCCTATATAGATGGAAGGAGGGAGTAGCTTTGAATAGCATTTGTATAGTAAAAGGGGGCAAGACTCTCTCTTTGTGTGGTGTGAATAGTTTTATTTTTTTCGTTTTCTTTTTGGTTGAGGGAAGTGCGAATTGATTTGGTACGTACAAGTACAATATTACTACATGTTAGGCTTGTCCCTAAAATTCAATCCGCGTCTTGTTATATCCCGAAATTCAGATATCGTGCTCTCAAAACTGGCGCCTTCACAACCCGTGCCTTGTTATCCCGAAATTACAACGCGCGCGAAAACTCCCTCCAGCTGCCAAATCCCGACATGCGAAATCCCCCTTCTAACCCTGAGCCGAAAGGGCCGCTAGTTCAAATCGGTGGGGGTACTTTTGTAACACACCCTACATTTTGGACAAGCGCGTCCCTAAGTCATGCTTCACCCCTTCTCATCGCCCCCTTTTCGCCATTCAAAATCCCAGGCCGCCATAACCTCTCCGCTCCAGCCGCGAAACCCCACCCTCCTCCGTCCGCCACGTCACCGATGCCCAGCCGGAGCCTCTTCCCCGATGACGTTATCCACCGCAACAGCTCAACGTCCCTCATCCACCTCCTCGGATGAGAATCCGTTGTCCATCTCGCTGTCCCGACGGTTCAGCCGCCCCGTCCTCCACCTCCAAGGAGCTGCTCCGACGACCGCCTCGTCTATCGCGGCTGCTCCATCCCCATAGCGCCGCCTTAACCTGCTCCACCGAAACCGCAGCATCCTCACCGACTCCTCGGACGAAGCTGAGGCCTACTCGGCGCCACCAAAGAGGTTGTACACTCATTGCATCGCACCTTCTCCTTAACTCGACCTCCCGGCGTCGACGGTGCTCCATCTCGCACCCCCATGGAGCGGCTACCTTGAAGCCGTCGCCGCGGGCGACATCTCCACGGCGGCTCTCCCCCAGTGCGAGGCCCCTTCGGCGGCGGCGTCCATACCAGCTAGTTCTGTTGCTGCTGCTCCCGCTCTCACTCGCTCGCTCGTGCTGCTGCTGCTGCTCTGGCTCTCGCTCGATCGCTCGCTCGCCCAGCTGCTGCTGCTGCTGCTCTCCCCCTTGCTCGTGCTGCTGCTCTGCTCCGATTAAGCCACACTTCAGTCGACTGAATCGACTTTTGGGTCAGTCGATTTTCAGGGGTTGGGGGGGCTTGCCGGAGTTAAGGAAGAACCACCCACAGCGGGGACGGGGGCTCGCCGGAGAGGTACCCCACTATCTATCTTAGGGTTCAGGGTGGGGGCCGGGGGGCCTAGAGGGCTGGTCGGGGCAGCGGTGGCGAGCTGTTTCGGGGCGGTGAGGCGGCGCTGGGGCTGGCGGTTCGGCCGGTAGTGGCTGGCGGCTCAGGGGGTGCAGGTTGAAGATGAACTGCAGGCCCTCCCTAAACTACATGTCAAGTGCCTCTCTGCTACCATTGCATTCAGTTTCGACAGTAGCATTCAGATTCCACGGTTAATTTCAGTTTCAACAGTTAAGTTCAGAGTCAACAGTTTTTACCTCATCTGTTGTAGTCAGGTGGTTTTTGGTGATGTCAATTTTACATCCATTTTACATCATCTATTGGAGATGCTATTAGAATCCCACTTGAGATTGACGATGTATGTCTTGTGCTGCTTCAGCCTTGACATCTTACGGCTCACCGGAGCTGCTCCAACAATAGAACAATCCATCACAACAGAGTAGTGCCCTGAATGCCATCTACAGATTCCTCAGATCTTCCTCCACACCTCCGACAGCCACCTCTGCCTCAACTTCTTCAGCGACCAATCCAATGATGCTGAGGTCAACACGGCTACGGCAAAGAGGTTGTACACTTGTTGCATCACTTATTACTATACATTCACGTCGATCCATTAGGGCTATTTTGGTTCAACGGAAAAACATAGCAATAGGGAATTTTCCAATGGCACTCTACTATTCAATTATTCATGCATTTTGTTGAAAGAAATGAAGCAAAACATCCACCTGGACCTACTTTTCAAAATCCTATGCATGAAAACAAGACCAAGTGCATTAGTGCCAGAATAACATTCTAACTGTACACGCTTTCATATGGTTTCACTTTATTTTGGCCATGTTTCTTTGCATTCCTCTGCTCTTCCAATTCCTGTAAACCAAACACCCAAGTTGATAGAAATCATGTGTTTACAAATGCTCTGTTTACCATGTGCATTTTCCTATCCTATTCCGGTGTTTTTCCTATCCCTGCGTTTTAAGAATCATGCAAGCCAAATGAGCCCTTACAGAATTACTTCAGTTACAGGTACGTGTCGAAGGGAACTTTGTGTGGTTTGTCCTGCTCCTGCCGTGACGTCGTCCACCTCACCTGAGCTTCTCCATCTACATAAGCATCCACCAAACCAGACATCATGACTCTTGGCCGTCTTTCGCCGCCTCATATCTCCTTCCCTGCCGCCGGCACCCACCACAACAACATCACCATCATCGACTCAGCAGATGAACCTGAGGAGTACACGGGTCCACAAGAGAGGTCACACTCTTTTGTTTCTGCTTATGTTATGCATTGCTTAAACTTACCTACTACTTTATCGTTATGTTCAGCTCTTGGACTCCCAAGTCAGGTCAAATTAATGTTCAAACTTGAGTTCTAAATTAGTTGTGGGGCACATATCGAGGCAGCAATGAATAGTATGTCTGTCTAATATCTGGTTCACCTAGGATATGCCTATGTTGTTCATCATGGTTGGGAAACAAATAGTAAAGCAATCATCATCTGTCTTTTTATTAATTTAAAGCTATCATCACCCTGCTATCATTATTTTTGGATCCATCCACTGGTTCTTACCATCACTCTAAATTTCTACATGCTCTCCTTACATAATCTCACCATATTTTTTTCGTATTCATGTCAGATATTGTACATAGTCATGCTGAATATGTAGAGAAAAAGAGAAGAGTTTTGCACGGCAATACAATGTCATGCAGACATCGCTCCATGGTGGGTTCAATGGAAAACCCTCCCCACCCCTCTCCAGATTGTAATCGAGAGGAAGATATCTGTTCTGAGGCGGATTCAGACGCTACTGACCACTCCTATTTACCCCTAAGGTGTTTGCTCTACCTTGGCATGATGATGTTAGTCATATCATGCATATGTTGCCTTGGAGTGCCTACTTTTGACATCATATATGTCATCTGCTTAGTTTAGACATGTTCTGTAATGCCACCTGTTTAGTTTCTATATCATATATGGGAATTATGCAGTCTCATGTCTTTAAGCCAGCCATAATATATGTGAAATGTGCAATGCCATCCTGTTTAACCAGGCATCATATATTTGAATGATATCTTGCCCATCCTTTTCTTCATTACATTTCCATTTGTCGACAATGTTTATACATTAAACTACTCTTCCTGTGAATCAACCATTTGGGTGGGAGATGGAAAAATTTGGAGTGAAAACAAGGCCTTCAGAGCAAACAGTGCTACCTATCGAAGCAGATCTCTTGTTGGGTCCCGATAGCTCCTCAGAGATGGATTCAGAGACAGATGACCAGTCCTATTCCCCCACTGAGGTGTATGCTCTAACTTGGCACGGTTATACTACTCATATCATGCATACAGTGTCTTGCATTGCATAGTTTAGACATCATATACACAATATTCAACACCATGTTCTTAGTTCAGACATCATATCGAATGCCCTCTGTTTAGCATATAAATCACATATGTGAATTAAATGATGCCATCCTGATTACTTAGATAACATGTAGGTGAATTATGTCATGCGATCCTGTTTAGTTATTCATCATATGTTTGAATTATGTTATGCTATGCTATCCAGTTTAGATAGACATCATATATGTGAAATTATGTCATGCTATCTGTTTTAGTTAAACAATATACATGTCAACTATTTCATGCCCTCTTTTTTCCACACTATCTATTGCATCTGTCTCTCATACAATGTCTGTACATTCAACTATGTTTCCTGTTTATCAGCCATTTGAATTGGAGCGGGTGATGCCAGTATCTAGCGGACTAAAAACACGGTCTTCAAATAAAATAGTGCTACCTCTTGGTGGAGATAGCTCCCCGGTTGTACATGCACAAGAACCAGCCCTACCACACATAACCCAAACTCTCGTAGATTGTACCCCTACTGCGATGGAAAGAGAACCAGCTTCACCCAATCTAACCCCAACCCTAGCCGATAGTAACCCAGTTCATATTGACACAACACCATCTCCACCACAGAGCTCCCAAACAAGAGTAGTTAGTAAGGCAGCTCCAGCGCCCAAAGGGCCAGTACTATCACGGCGAGCGCCAACTCCACCAGTTAGTACGCCTATTCCTGTGGAGGAAGCACAACCAGCTAGTCGTAGTTTAGCATCTATCAAATTTGATGTTGTTAAATCGTATGTGCGTATCTTCCCATCTTGGAAATATTATACTGAAGATGAAGGAAAATGCCAGTTGCAGGTGTTTCTCCAGGAGTTATGTGCAAGTAATGTTATTCATGTCAATTACTTTGCTTCGTCCCATACATCCTAGCTCCATGATGGTTATAATACAACAAATTTTCCCATTTTTATCTATAGAGAAGGACCGATTTGGAAACTCAGGATGAGGTAACCTGTGCTAATACCTCTGCTATCTTCAAGAATGCTTGGTGGCAGTATCGGAATTACCTGAAGAAAATGTACTTCACCAGCAAAGAAACCCATCAAATTCCCTTACATTCTCCTGAGACACATTTACTGGACGATGACTGGGAACGCCTTGTTATGTACTGGTCCCGAACCAAGAATGTGGTAAGGTCTATGAGCTCATTTTCTATTTTTAAGTATTATATTATTGCGTCTTACTGTACTCTGTTCATGTAGAACAAGTGCCTAAACCTGAAGAACAATTGTTCCAATTTAAGATTCCATTGCTAACTTAGTTCAAAAAAGCGTTAGGCGTTAATTGTGCATTTTGCCACAGCCTTGTGCTTTACTGACCAAAGTGCATGCTTATGCGCAGTTATGCACATATTAAGCATAGTTATGCACAATGCGTTTTGCCAATGCCTAGAGCCTAGGCACGCTTAAGCGCTCGCTTAGGCGCGCCTTTTTTAACTATGATTGCTTTGCTCTTGTATCACTGTATTTACTCATACAAACTTATTTTTAAATTGAAGGATCCAATCGAAACTCCAATGGCACAACAGGTATGTTCACGCATGTTTCTTTAACGGGTTTTCTCTTATCAATAGCTCTTTTGATTTCAATTTCAATTGTGTATACAGTTGACTTTCATATCATGCACATTACTAGCATCACAGCTGAGCCAATAGTGCTGTTGTACATGTAGACCCGTGGTACCCATCTGAAATCTTGTTGTGCCGTGTAGTTTCCCACGCTCCGTATTCTTTCACCGCTGCTTTGTCTTGAACTGGTATGACTTGAACCGTGTCTCTATTTTGATTTGGCAAGACAATGCAGTGACCATAGGACATAGATATATGTTAGTTTGATGCTTTTATTATGTACTAGTACTTGGCAATAGAAGACTTGGTAGTTTAATCATGTCCACCTTACTAATGAACTGGTTCACTGAAATGAGTTTCATATACTAGTACATGCTAAACGTGTTATGTGTCTGCTTGTTTCTTCTTTTAGAATGCTGACAGAATATTGGGGAAGAGTGCCTTATTAAGCAATGGTAAAGGAAGTAATGCAGATAAGGTTCAGGATAGTGACACATCCTTGTTGGTCTCCAACAAAGCTGATAAAACAGCTAAGGAAGACTATCTTGAAGACAGTGAGACAACCCCAAAGTCCTGTCTTGGTTTAGTGTTCGAGTTACTAGCCACTACCGCTTGCACAAGCTATTCAAACTCCCTACAAGCTGAAAGACATCGATCAGTTGTGCTGCGACAAGAAGCGGAAGGACTGCGGAAGTCCCTGGAACATTCAGATGCATACTTTCTGGTGCAATGGCAAGCGTTGGAGGATTTTAGCGCCAAACAGGACAAAGCTAATCAGCTTGCTAAGCTTATTGCCAGCATGGTGGATACCCAGGATAACGTTTCTTTAGCTCTTCTAAAGTTGTTTCAGTTATGCTCTTGTTTTGCTGCCGCATTTATTTGCACTGGTGGCCAATTTTGACGGCCAGTGTATGTAATATGTGCTTTGTTCCCTATATTTGCACTGGTGGCGAACTTTGATGCCCAGTGGATGTAATATGTGTAATAGCGGTAATAGGCTAGCGTTAATTTCTTGCTTATTTATTTCCTTATTGTCTTGTTTAGTTGTTTGCTTGTAGTCACTGTAGTTCTTTTTTTGTGTTTTTCTAGTGGCCACAATAGCCTATTTTTGGTAACTAGGCCCAAATAATCATTGCAACACATGGACTATTGTAACCATGGGCATCCTACAGGCTGTATGATCCATGGGCCTTCTTTCGGCTGTAGGATTCATTGGCCTTCTATACGGGTCGTAGGATCCATTGGCCTTCAATACGGGCCTTCGGGTCCATGGGCCTTCTACGGGCCGTAGGGTCCATGGGCTTTCTACGGGCCGTACGATCCATGGGCCTTCTACGGGCCGTAGATCCATGGGCCTCATATGGGTCATAGATCCATGGGCCTTCTACGGGGCGTATCATCATTTCGCCAATCATGGGTCGTACTATTCGTGGACCATAACGGGCCGTCAATAGGCCGTATTTGATAACTCTATGAAAATAGCCCAACGGTTTTTTACATGAAAACGGCCCAACGTATTAACGGTCCGCAAACAGGCCGACTGTAACGATGGGCTGAATTTGGCCCACAAGCAGAAAATGACAGTAACGGGCTATATGTAACCGAATGCTGCAAATGAGCCCAAGAATCAATGGGCCCTGAGAAGGCCGAAAGATAACTTGGGCTGGAAACGGCCCAATAGAATAATGGGCCGTTAATGGGTATAAAGTGATACACTATTCATTACGGGCCAGTTTCACCACGGGCCGTTAATGGACCAAGAGTTACAAAGGGCCTCATATGGGCCGAAAGAAGTCATGGGCCACACATGGGCCGGAAGCTAAAATGGGCTGGAATCATATTGGATGGCCCGGATGACGCTACTAGGCCTAATATGGATAGGGCGTAACAGGCCCTGGGTTAGCGGGCTGTAAATGGGCTATATGCGAACAGGCCGTTAACAGGCTTTCCGTGGGCCGGCCCGCCACCTTTTGACCAAGTCAAATGGGCCGGCCTTTTCACAGGAATGGGCCTCTGTTGGGCCGTGCCATGTGTCACCGTATCATAGGCGCCTTCGGTCCAATGAGCGGATGACATCTGTCCCAATGGTGAGCCGACACGTATTTCCTCCAACCAATGATGATTTTACACGTGGAAAATCCCCATTGGTCGGGGCTGTTAACGGGTTATCGGATCCAAAACCCGACCCGATAGCTTAACGGCGTTCCGTTACGGTGGATGCCACATGTCAGTCAGCCTTGACGAAAGCACTTCTGTGACGCGCGATTTATCGTCATGGAAGTGGACACTTCCGTGATGATAATTTTGCTAATGTCATGGGACACTTCTACGATAGCACATGTATGACTATCTTGATTCTGTCATAAAATCATCATGTATGTACATGCATGAAAAAAATGCAACCTACTGTGACAAACACGTATCATCACGGAAGTGTATTTTTTTGTAGTGTGACTTGTGGGCCTACTAAGTTGACGGGGACAGAGAGCTTTGTCAACTTAGTCAATATGCAAGATTCTAGCTCCAGTGACCGTACGATGTCCATCCAACGACCGTAGTGCTTCTTCAACCTCTGGTCTTCTTGCTCCAGCCGTCCAAACCAACGCCGGTCGTGCCTCGTGCTCCTGCCTCCCGTGGCCGGCTGCGATGCGGTGGTGGCCTCACCGCCGCCTACTACTCCCAACGCTGGCCAGGCCATCCCTCTACTCACCCACACCCCCTTTTATTCTGCGGCGACGGCAGCCTCACACCACAGCAAACCAGTGAACCCTCGTACTCCTCTATGCGTGGGCATCCACTGCTGCGTCTTCCCCAGCTCCGCGTCATCCCCTTCCTAGGCCTCGCCGTCGTCCACCGCCCTGGTGCTCTCGGTGCGGTGTGGTCAACCTGGTCAAGGAACGGCTTCCATCGAATGTGGACTGTACGTGGAGAGGCTAACAGCTGGGTCCACGGCCGCAGCAAGGAAGTGCCTCCTTATTACGCGCAAAATAATTATTCCTCCACCTGACAGCGGGGACCCACCGGACGGGCCACCGTATTTCATGAAAAAAACATTTCCCCCTGACTACTGGGACCCACCAGCTACATCTTTGCACGCAAGGAAGTGCGTCCAAAAAAAAACGATTTGCCCCCTGACTGCTAGGACCCACCAGCTACATCTTAGCATGCAAGGAAGTGCCTGACAGTCGTGACCCACCTGGTCGAAGCGTACATAGCGTTGTCATTCGGATCGCGAACGTGTACGTACATATATACTGATCGTAGTAGAGGCGCGTACGTGTCGTAGTAGAGGCGCGCACGTAGCATGTACGCGTACGTACAGCGGCCAGGGTGCAAGAAAGAAAATACGGCCACGTATGTGTACATACGGGCGGGGTCTCGAATGCCTACTCGCGCATATGTACGGCCAGAGCTCGTGTACATGGCTGGGTCGGAACGGAGAAACAACATCGTCGTCGTGTTCATGGGGAGCCAACCGGCTGGGTCGGAATGGAATGCATCGTCGTGTTCATCGGGAGGGCTTGGATGGAACAGGCGATGGAAACGAGGCCTAGCGTACCGCAGAACGGAGGAAACGGACCTCCTACGTTCGGAACGGGGTCCTGTTGATCGGGAGGGGTGTGGCGTACCGCAAAACGGAGGAAACGGACCTCCTATGGTCGAAACGGGGGTCCTATTGATCGGGAGGGGTGTGGCGTACTGCAAAACGGACGAAACGGACCTCCTACGGTCGAAACAGGGGTCCTGTTCATCGGGAGGGGTGTGGCGTACCGCAAAATAGACGAAACGGACCTCCTACGATCAAAACGGGGGTCCTGTTCATCGGGAGGGGTGTGGCGTGCCGCAAAACGGGACTCCTCGGGATACTGTTCATCTCCACCGTCGACCTCCTCCAGCCTCCACGGGCTAATGTTCATCCAGCCTCCACCGCGCGCTACTCCACCGGCTACTGTTCAACCACCCCTCCACACATCCAGCCCTCCACACCACGGGGT
>NC_041391.1:485608720-485634791 GCF_002162155.2 Triticum dicoccoides
ATGCTCACTGTTCATCCAATCGATCGGCTTCAGTTAGCAGCAATAGCGAAGGAATCGCTCGATCGGGTTTAGTTAACAGCCATCGATCGATCGCTCGGGTTCAGTAACGTGTAGCCTGCAGTGCAATCGCTCGGGTTCAGTTAGAGCCCAACGCCTCGCTCGGGTTCAGTTAGAGCCAACGCCTCGCACACATGCGCATACATGTACGAGAGAAACGCGCATCGCTTGGCCCCCGACCTCCCACCGTAACCGGGAACTCCCCGAAATTTTCCTTGCCCTTGCTTCTACCACGGTTTTTTCCGTCGTGGACGGCCCAAAGAATGTCATGCAGCTGCATCTCCGGCCCGCCTAGGACGAAAAGCCCATTTTCTGTCATGATTTTTTGTCATAGAAGTAGGAGCCCACCACATCTATGATGATACCGGGTTTTGTCACAATTATCGTCATAGAAGTGTCATATGTATGACAGAAAAAAATTCGTTCAGCCCAAAATGTCACGGATGTGTCTTTTTTTGTAGTGTTTGAGGTGGTTTCGTACCCTAGAGTAATCTCTTCGTTTGTTCTCTGCTATTGGTGACTTAGGAGTGACTCTTTGTTGCATGTTGAGGGATAGTTATATGATCCAGTTATGTTATTATTGCTGAGAGAACTTGCACAAGTGAAAGTATGAACCCTAGGCCTTGTTTCGAAGCATCGCAATACCGTTTGTGCTCACTTTTATCATTAGTTACCTTGCTGTTTTTATATTTTCAGATTACAAAAACCTATATCTACCATCCATATTGCACTTGTATCACCATCTCTTCGCCGAACTAGTGCACCTATACAATTTGCCATTGTATTGGGTGTGTTGGGGACACAAGAGACTCTTTGTTATTTGGTTGCAGGGTTGTTTGAGAGAGACCATCTTCATCCTACGCCTCCCACAGATTGATAAACCTTAGGTCATCCACTTGAGGGAAATTTGCTACTGTCCTACAAACCTCTGCACTTAGATGCCCAACAACATCTACAAGAAGAAGGTTGTGTAGTAGACATCAATCTCCTAGCATGAAAATGAAAATTTTGCATGAAAGTATTAGTGAGTAGGAGGTACTGATCACACTTGTCGTTGAGGAAGTCGGTGATGCCTGCATTCTCTGCCAAATAATAAAAATCCTCATAAATTATGGCTGCCTCCAAGAATGCATCACAAGGTCATTCACACGGCCAAACCTCCGTGGTGCGAGGAAGATTGTACTTGGGCTTCTTCATCTCCTCATTTTCTTTTTTCCTTCGAACCCCGGCTTGAAGAGCCTCTCAACAATCTCCTCATCATTTTCTTCCTATGAAAAAATATGAAATTTTTAGTGACTCGAAATAAAAGTGAACCAAACTCAACGAGATTGATAGGAACTACTGCCACAAGTGCCTAGAGGCTATATCATGCATCAAAACTACTTTGGACCATATAAATTTGACATGCAAGCTCAAGAACAGGGTCACCACAGCAGCAAAAATTTGCAATAAATAAAGCACTAGAACAAAAGCTAATTGGACCATTGGAGGAGTCACATACCGAAGAACAATCCCCCAAAATTTTTTTGCAATTGGAGCTTTGCACAAGGAGATCGAAAATGGCAGCAAGATGAGCAACAACACGGGTTTGAGCTACGGGATTTTTTCTGGAGGAAGACAAAGTGGATGGGTGCTGGAATAAGTGAAGGGGACCCACGTGGGACCCACAAGGTAGGGGGCGCTCCCTCCACCCTTGTGGACCAATGGTGCATCCCCCTGGGGCATGTTCAGTGCCAGAAATTCTAAAATATTCTATAAAAATCATACTAAATTTTCAGGGCATTTGGAGAACTTTTATTTTTGAGATATTTTTTATTGCACAGATAATTCAGAAAACAGACAGATAATACTATTTTTGCTTTATTTAATCTAAATAATAGAAAGTAAAAGGTGGGTACAAAAAGTTGTGCTTTCTAAATTAATCCATCTCATGCTCATCAATAGGAATCCCTTAACAAGGTTGATCAAGTCTTATTAACAAACTTCTTTCGAATAACATGAAACTGGAGAATTTTCGAATAACACTAGGTTACCTCAACAGGGATATGCATGTCCCCAACAATAAGAGTATCATATTTGTTTTTGACAGCAGGGAGAGGGAATTAAAAACCTCCAATAGTAATTGTTGAAACCTTTCCAATAGAATTGATACTATGAACTTGACATTGTTTCTTCGGAAAGTGTATCATATGCTCACTACCATTAACATGAAAAGTGGCATTGCCCTTGTTGCAATCAATAACAACCCCTGGAATATTCAAAAAGGGTCTACCAAGGATGATCGACATACTGTCGTCCTCAGGTATATCAAGAATAACAAAGTCCGTTAAGATAGTAACGTTTGCAACCACAACAGGCACATCCTTGCAAATACCGATGGGTATAGCAGTTGATTTATCATCCATTTACAAAGAGATTTTAGTAGGTGTCAACTTATTCAAATAAAGTCTATAATATAAATAGAAAGGCATAACACTAACACCTACTCCCAAATCACATAAGGCAGTTTTAACATAGTTTCTTTTAATGGAGCATGATATAGTTGGTATTCCTGGATCTCCAAGTTTCTTAGGTATTCCACCCTTAAAAGTATAATTAGCGAGCATGGTGGAAATTTCAGCTTCCGGTATCTTTCTTTTATTTGTAACAATATCTTTCATATACTTAGCATAAGGAGACATTTTCAACATATAAATCAGACGCATACACAAAAAGGTAGGTCTAATCATTTTGCAAAAGCGCTCAAAATCCTCATCATCCTTTTTCTTGGATGGCTTAGGAGGAAAGGGCATGGGTTTCTGAACCCATGGTTCTCTTTCTTTACAGTGCTTCCTAGCAAAAAAGTGTCTCTTATCATAATGTTGATTCTTTGGTTGTGGGTTATCAAGATCAACAACAGGTTCAGTCTCTACATCATGATTATTACTAGGTTGAGCATCAACATGAACATCATCATTAACATTATGACTAGGTTCATGTTCATCACCAGATTGTGTCTCAGCATCAGAAATAGAAATATCATTTGGATTCTCAGGTGTGCCTATAGTAGGTTTACTAGAAGCATGCAAAGTCCTATCAGTTTTATTTTTCTTTTTACTATCGGGACTAGGTGCATCAGTATTAATTCTCTGAGAATCTTGATCAACCCTCTTATGATGGCCCTTGGGATACAAAGGTTCCTCGGTCATTTTACCACCTCTAGTCATAACCCTAACAACATTATCATTATCTTACTATTCAACTAATTGAGCAATCATCATGTGCCTTAAGTACTTGTTCTACTTGATTTCTAACCATGGAATCATGCTTATTAATAAGCTTAAGATCATTAACAATTCTACTCATATAACCAACCAAACAGTCAAGCATGTGAGCATTACGTTTCCACTGTCTACTAACATAAGCATTGAAATTTTCTTGTTTAACAATAAAATATCAAACTCATCCAAGCATTGACTAGTAGAATTATTATGAGTAATATCACCTTCATCAAATCTATAGAAAGAATTTACCTCTACTACCTGTGTCAGGTTATCAAGACCATGTATTTCTTCAATAGGCGATAACTTATTAACATCTTCAGCTTTAATACATTTTTCTTTCATATATTTCTTTGCCTCTTGCATATCTTCAGGACTGAGAAATAGAATACCTATTTTTTCATAGTTGGCTTAGGAGTTGGTTCAGGAAGTGTCCAATCATTATCATTACTCAATATATTATTCAAAAGCAATTCAGTCTGCTCAATAATTCATTCCCTGAAAACACAACCATCACAACTATATAGGTGGTCCCTAGAAGCATCGGTTAGTCCATTGGAAAAGATATCAAGTATTTTATTTTTCTTGAGAGTATGATCAGGCAAAGCATTTAGTAATTGGAGAAGCCTCCCCCAAGCTTGTGGGATACTCTCTTCTTCAATTTGCACAAAGTTAAATATTTCCCTTAAGGCAGCTTGTTTCTTATGAGCAGGGAAATATTTTTCAGAGAAGTAGTAAATCATATCCTGGGGACTACACACACAACCAGGAGCAAGGTAATTAAACCATAACTTAGCATCACTCTTTAATGAGAAAGGAAACAACTTAAGAATATAGTAACAACAAAAAATTTCTTCATGGGAAAATAGGGTTGCTATATCATTCAATTTAGTAAGATGTGCCACAACAGTTTTAGATTCATAACCATGGAAAGGATCAGATTCAACCAAAGTAATTAACTCAGGATCGGCAAAGAATTCATAATCCTTCTCAGTAATAAAGGTAGGTGAAGTAGCAAACTTAGGATCATATTGCATTCTAGCATTCAAAGATTTTTCTTTCAGCTTAGCTAACAGTTTTTTAAGATCATCTCTATCGTTGCAAGCAAGAAAGTCTCTAGCAGTTTCTTCATCCATAATATAACTCTTAGGTAAAACAGGCAATTCATATCTAGGGGGAGAATCATAATCTTTAGTTTCAATAATTTCATTCTCTCTAACCCTAGCAAGTTGTTCATCAAGAAATTCACCTAGTGGCATAGTATTATCAAGCAGAGAAGTAGTATCATCATAAGCATCATGCATAGCAGAAGTGGCATCATCAATAACATGCGACATATTAGAATCAATAGCAGGTGCACGTGTCGCAAGTTTACTCAAAACAGAAGGTGAATCTAGTGCAGAGCTAGATGGCAGTTCCTTACCTCCCCTCGTAGTAGAGGGGTAGATCTTGTTTTTTTTGTCTTTTAGATTCCTCATACTGATCAACAGATATAAATCCCCAGTGACTCAAAGAATAGAGCTATGCTCCCCGGCAACGGCGCCAGAAAAAGGTCTTGATAACCCACAAGTATAGGGGATCGCAACAATTTTCGAGGGTAGAGTATTCAACCCAAATTTATTGATTCGACACAAGGGGAGCCAAAGAATATTATTAAGTATTAGCAGTTGAGTTGTAAATTCAACCACACTTTAAAGACTTAATATCTGCAGCAAAGTAGTATAGAAGTAATGGTAATGGTGGCAAAAGTAACAGTAGGAGTTTTGTAGCAATCGTAACAGTGGCAACGGAAAAGTAACTAAGCAAAGATCAATATGTGAAAAGCTCGTAGGCAATGAATAAATGATGGATAATTATGTCAGATGGCATTCATCATGCAACAGTTATAACCTAGGGTGACATAGAACTAGCTCCAATTCATCAATATAATGTAGGCATGTATTTCGGATATGGTCATACGTGCTTATGGAAAAGAACTTGCATGACATCTTTTGTCCTACCCTCCCGTGGAAGCGGGGTCTTAATGGAAACTAAGGGATATTAAGGCATCCTTTTAATAGAGAACCGTAACAAAGCATTAGCACTTAGTGAATACATGAACTCCTCAAACTACGGTCATCACCGGGAAGTGTCCCGACTATTGTCACTCCGGGGTTGCCGGATCATAACACATAGTAGGTGACTATAACTTGCAAGATAGGATCAACAACACACATATATTCATGAAAACATAATAGGTTCAGATCTAAAATCATGGCACTCGGGCCCTAGTGACAAGCATTAAGCATAGCAAAGTCATAGAAACATCAATCTTAGAACATAGTAGATACTAGGGATCAAACCCTAACAAAACTAACTCGATTACATGGTAAATCTCATCCAACCCATCACCGTCCAGCAAGCCTATGATGAAATTACTCACGCACAGCTGTGAGCATCATGAAATTGGTGATGAAGGATGGTTGATGATGACAACGGCGACGATTTCCCCTCTCCGGAGCCCAAAATGGCCTCTAGATCTGCCCTCCCGAGGAAGAACAAGAGGTGGGGGCGGCTCCGTATCTTAAAACGGGATGAATCCTTCTCTCTAATTTTTTTCTCCCCGAACGTGAATATATGGAGTTGGAGTTGAGGTCAGTGGAGCTTCGTGGGATCCACAAGCCAGGGGGCGCGCCGAGAGGGGTAGGGCGCGCCCCCCACCCTTGTGGACAGGTGGTGGGTCCCCTCTGGTTAATTCTTTTGCCACTATTCTCCGTGAAGTTTCAGGTCATTTTGAAAACTTTTATTTCTGCACAAAAATAACACCATGGCAATTCTACTGAAAACAACGTCAGTCCGGGTTTGTTCCATTCAAATCATGCAAATTAGAGTCCAAAATAAGGGCAAAAGAGTTTGGAAAAGTATATACGATGGAGACATATCATCGACCTACGAGGTTTGATAGTAACTTGATTCGAAACTTCATGATCACTATCATTAGCTTCCTCTTCAACTGACGTAGGTACCATAGAAACATCTTTCTGTGTTGTGCTACTCTTTGGTTGAAGTAAAGGTTCAACAACCTCATCAAGTTCTATTTTCCTCCCACTCAATTCTTTCGAGAGAAACTCTTTCTCGAGAAAGGACCCGTTCTTAGTGACAAACAGGTATACCCAATCGTCTCCTTTGAGTATCCTATGAAGATGCATTTTTCTACTTTGGGTTCGAGCTTTTCTGGCTGAAGCCTTTTGACATAAGCATCGCAGCCCCAAACCTTAAGAAACGACAACTTAGGTTTCCTGCCAGACCATAGTTCATACGGTATCGTCTCTACGGACTTAGATGGTGTCCTATTTAAAGTGAATGCAGTTGTCTGTAATGCATAACCCCAAAACAAGAGTGGCAGATCGGTAAGGGACATCATAGAACGCACCATATCCAATAAGGTACGATTACGACATTTGGACACACCATTACGCCGTGATGTTCTAGGCGACGTCAGTTGTGAAACAATTCCACATTGTCTTAAATGATTGCCAAACTCATAACTATGATACTCTCCCCTCAATCAGATCATAGGAATTTAATATTCTTGTTACGATGACTTTCAACTTCACTTTGAAATTCCTTGAACTTTTCAAATGCTTCAAACTTATGCGTCATTAAGTAAATATACACATATCTACTCAAATCATTTGTGAAGGTGAGAAAGTAATGATATCCACCGCACATCAACACTCATCAGACTGCACACATCAGTATGTATGATTTCCAAACTTGCGCATTCCAGAAAATGGGGTTTTGGTCATCTTGCCCATGAGGCATGGTCCGCATGTGTCAAGTGATTCAAAATCAAGTGACTCCAAAAGTTCATCATCATGGAGTTTACTCATGCACTTTACACCAATGTGACCTAAGCGGCAGTGCCGCAAGAAAGTGGTACTATCATTATCAACTCTACATCTTGTTGCATCAATGTTATGAACATGTGTATCATCACTATCGAGATTCAATAAGAATAAACCCCTCACATTGGGTGCATGACCATAAAAGATATTACCCATATAAATAGAACAACCATTATTCTCTGATTTAATTGAGTAACCGTCTCGCATTAAATAAGATCCAGATATAATGTTCATGCTCAATGCATGCACTAAATCAAGATTATTCAGGTTTATCACTAATCTCAATGGTAATCGAAGAGCGAGTGTGCCTACGGTGATCACATCAACCTTGGAACCATTTCCCATGTGCATTGTCACTTCATCCTTCACCATCCTTCTTCTATTCCGTAGTTCCTGTTTAGACTTGCAAATGTGAGCAACCGCACCGGTATCAAATACCCAGGCATTACAAGGAGAGCCGGTAAGGTACATATCAATAACATGTATATCATATATACCTCTGTTGACGTTGGCCCCCTTCTTGTTTGCCAGATACTTGGGGCAATTTTGCTTCCAGTGGCGAGTTCCCTTGCAATAGAAGCACTCAGTTTCCGGCTTGGTTCTAGCCTTGGGTTTCTTCATGGGAGGAGTAACTGCTCTGCCACCTTGCTTGAAGTTTCCCTTCTTTTGAGTTCCCTTGCTCTTCTTGAAACTAGTGGCCTATTGACCATGGACACTTGATGCTCCTTCTGGATGTCTGACTCCACAACTTTCAGCATCGCGAACAGCTTGGAGACTGACTTGTTCATCCCTTGCATGTTATAGTTCAACACAAAGCTCTTGTAGCTGGGTGGTAGCGATTGAGGAACTATGTCAGTGACTGCCTCAGGCGGGAGCTCAACTCCCAACTCAGCCAGATGGTTGTAATACCCAAACATTCTGAATATGTGCTCACTGACAGAGCCGTTCTCCTCCATTTTGCAGGCATGGAACTTATCAGAGGTCTCATACCTGTCGATTCGGGCATTTTTCTCAAAAATAAACTTCAACTCCTGGAACATCTAATATGCTCCATGACATTCAAAACGCCTTTGAAGACCCGGTTCTAAGCCATACAACATGGCGCACTGAACTATTGAGTAGTCATCAACACGCGACTGCCAAGTGTTTACAACATCCATAGTCGCCGGAGGGGGTGAAGCACCAAGCGGTGCATCAAGTACATAAGACTTTTGGGTAGCCGTGAGGATAATCCTTAGATTACGGGCCCAGTCCACAAAGTTGCTTCCATCATCTTTCAGCTTAGCTTTCACTAGGAATGCATTGAAATTCAGGGGAGCTACTGCGCAAGCCACTGATCTACAACATAATTTGCAAAGTTAACTTAGACTATTGTTCAAGATAATGAGTTCAATTAATCATATTACCTAAGAACTCCCACTCAAATCAACATCCCTCTGGTTTTCCGTGTGTAACATGATCCAATTTCACCAACCCAAGTCCGATCATCACGTGAGATGAGGTGGTTTCAATGGTGAATATCTCCATGTTGATCATATCTACTATATGACTCATGTTCGACCTTTCGGTCTCTTGATTTCTGAGGTCGTGTCTGTACATGCTAGGCTCGTCAAGTTTAACCCAAGTGTTCCGCATGTGCAAAACTGGCTCACACCCGTTGTATGCTGTAACACCCCCAATGTCGTGCTATAATAACCCTCCATGATTAAGCTAATCATTTTGCTAAATAGGAATTGATCACCTTTGATTCAGATCTCATTTGAAATTCCACTTTGGAATCAAATTCAATTTGCAAGTGAATTTTGAAGTTGCACAAAAGTTGCTGCAAAATAGTTCATCATTTAGTAAAAATTCCATAACAAATGATTGTTAAGGAAAGCAACATCACCTTCAATCTAAGATGGACTATAGCAAATTAAAAAAGTGCCAAATCAACAAATTAATTGATTTTCCATTTTATGCAAATTCAAACTAATTCAAACTTCTTCCAAACATTTTGTGGCATTGCCAAACATTGCATTGTATTTATGTGGACAATTCCCATACTTTACAAAAAACATTTTGGCACCCCAAATATTACAAAACCCTCTCTGTAAAAGAAAAAGGAAAAATAAAAGGAAAAGAAAGCCTCCCCTGCCCCATTGGGCCTTAGCCCAACAGGACGGCCTAACCCAGCCCGCTTCCCCCTCGATTGTCTTCTTCACTGCACACCGACCGAGAGGGCGCGCGCGTCGCCACCGAGCTGCCTCCGCCGGCGACACCTGAGGGAATAAAACCTCTCCCCCTCAAACCCTAGCTACCCCATCTAGATCCGCTCACTCGCCCCCTCGCTCTTCCCTCTCGCCCCCCCCCCTCTCCGCCTCTACCCGAGCGCGGCTGCCGTTGTCCATCGTGTGCCACCGCGGCCACCTGCCACCCCTCACCTCGCCAGCATGACCTGAAGCTCCACCGCGCCTGCTATGTCAGCCCCAACCACGAGCCCAGGCCAGTGAGCACCTCAACGCTCGCCTCGACGTTGTCTTCCACCTACGGTCACATCGGGGCTCGCCATCGATTTGCCGGCCTGCTGCTCCTAAGCCATCGCTGAGCCTCCGTGTGCTCCCCCAGTTAGATCCTCGACCTTTTCCCCCTCCCTACGCCGTCTTGCTTCCCCCTAGCTCATTGATAACCCACAAGTATAGGGGATCGCAACAGTTTTCGAGGGTAGAGTATTCAACCCAAATTTATAGATTCGACACAAGGGGGAGCCAAAGAATATTTGAAGGTATTAGCAGCTGAGTTATCAATTCGACCATGCCTGGAGATTAATTATCTGCAGCAAAGTGATTAGTAGCACAGTAGTATTACAGTTTTGATGATAGTAGCAGCAGCAACAGTAACGGTAACAACGATAGCAGTGATATTGTAGCAGTAACGATAGCAGTAGCAATAGTAGTAACTTAGCAAGAACAATATAAGATAAATCCGTAGGCATTGGGTCGGTGACTCGTTGGATGATATTCATCAAGAGACAGTTATAACCTAGGGCGATACGGCACTAGCTCCAGTTCATAAATATAATGTAGGCATGTATTCCATAAATAGTCATACGTGCTTATGGAAAGAACTTGCATGACATCTTTTGTCCTACCCTCCTCTGGCAGCGGGGTCCTATTGGAAACTAAGGGATATTAAGACCTCCTTTTAATAGAGAACTAGAACAAAGCATTAGCACATGGTGAATACATGAACTCCTCAAACTACGGTCATTATCGGGAGTGATCCCCACTATTGTCACTCCGGGGTTGCCGGATCATAACACGTAGTAGGTGACTATAACTTGCAAGATCGGATCTAGAACATGGATATAATGGTGATAACATAAACAGTTCAGATCTGAAATCATTGCACCCGGGCCCAAAGTGACAAGCATTAAGCATGGCAAAGTCATAGCAACATCAATCTCAAAACATAGTGGATACTAGGGATCAAGCCCTAACAAAACTAACTCAATTACATGATGAATCTCATCCAACTACTCACCGACCAGCGAGCCTACGAAGGAATTACTCATTCCCGGTGGGGAGCATCATGGAATTGGCGATGGAGATGTGTTGGTGATGATGAAGATCAAAGATCCCCCTCTACGGAGCCCCAAACGGACTCCAGATCTGGCCCCCTGATGAAGAACGGGAGACGACAGCGGCTCCGTCTCGTGAAAAGCGATAATTCTTTTTTCTGATTTTTTCTGGAATAATGTGAATTTATAGCGTCGGTTTTAGGGTCAGCGTGGCCACCAGGTGGGCAGCACCCACCTGGGCGCGCCTGGGGGGCAGGAACTCCCTAGTGGGTTGTGCCCACCCAGGTGCCCCCCTGAGGTATCTCTTGGCTCCAGAAATTCTCTTTATTGATATAAAAAAATCCTGGCAAAGTTTCGTTCCATTCCAAGAACTTTTATTTCTGCACAAAAACAATAGCATGGTAGTTTTGCTGAAAGCAGCATCAGTCCGGGGTTAGTTTCATTCAAATCATGCAAATTAGAGTCCAAAACAAGAGGAAAAGCGTTAGGAAAAGTAGATACATTGGGGACATATCAACTCCCCCAAGCTTAAACCTTTTCTTGTCCTCAAGTAATTCAGTTGATAAACCGAAAGTGAAAAAGAAAAACTTTTACAAACTATTTTGCTCTTGTTTCATAAATAAGCTTAAACAACACCCAGGTTTTCAGCAAAGATTATAACTAACCATGTCGACAATAACTCTTTAAATATTATATTAACTCATATCAATGACATAAACAACTATAGAGCAATAATAAGATATCTAAATAGCAGCACGTTGTCAAAACAACCATGATATAATATGACAATAGTGGTATCTCACTAGCCCTTTCTGAGACCGCAAAACAAAAATGCAGAGCACCCCCAAAGTTCAAGCAGCGACTAAACATTGTAATTCATGGTAGAAAAGATCCAGTCATGATGCACCCAACATTAGCTACACACAATGCATCAGCATGACAGCAGCGCTCTCAGGTTTTGGCACTTATTTGAGAAGGTGGTGACACAACATAAAAGTAAATAGATAGTCCCTTCGTAGAGGGAAGCAGTGATTTGCAGAGGTGCCAGAGCTCAAGTTTTTAAAATAGAGGTAAATGATATTTTGAGACATGCACCCTTCTCATTTACTTCATGACCATTAGTTATCAATATATTCCATGCTAAACACGCTAGTGGCGGTTTCCAAGCAAAAATGTAAAGGTTATGACTCCATTGGGAGTTTTTGTTTGATTATTTGTAAGCTCTTTTTTGCAGTTTGGGACTGGGCTTCACTATTACCGCCCTTTTCGCGTGTGATGCCAAGTGAATAAACACTCGACCTGAGAATACCCCGCTTAGCCTGGAAGATACCGACTACCTCCTGTCGTTCCATGAATGATCCAGGCACACAAAAAGGATATTTATTTGAAGTTTTTAGAGATGGCACATGCAAATTTACTTAGTATGGCAGGGTAATACCGCATATAGGTAGGTATGGTGGACTCATCTGGAATAACTTGGGTTTCAGGTTTTTGATGTACAAGCAGAGTTCCCACTTAGTACAGGCGAAGGCTAGCAAATAGGTTGAGAAGCGGCCAGCTAGAGAGCAACAACGGTCATGAACATGCATTATGCATAAGTAACATTGGATACTAGCATGAGTAGGATATGAACACCATGAACATAAATATCATAGAGGCTATGTTGATTTTGATTCAACTACATGCAAGAACATGTGCCAAGTCAAGCCACTCAAACATTCAGAGTAGGATACCATATCATCATGCTACATCACAATCATTTTAACGCAATGTTGATATTAAAGATAAGTCATTATTCACGCCTAGCTACTTATGCATGGCATGAGAAACTATAATCTCTAATTGTCATAGCAAACATGTTTGATCATAATAGGCTGAATCATGGATATTAGGTTAAACATATTTACAAAAACAGAACAAATCGAGTTCACACACATTTCTCTCTTCCACAGCCAGTTCATCTAATATCGTCATTATTGCCTTTCACTTGCACGACCGAACGATTTGAAATAATAATAGTGCGAGAGTGTCATGGACTAAGCTGGAATCTGCAAACATTTTATTCAAGAGGAGAAGACAAGGTAATATGGGCTATTTGTTAGATCAACAATGCAAATGAGAACCACTCAACATTTTCAGCGTAGTCCTATCCTCGGTATGACTCAATAAAAGGAAAAAAATCAGATAAACACACTAAAACATTTTTGAACTTTTTTGTTTTTCATAAGAAAGCAAATGAAAAGGGAAAAGCAAAAACGAGAAAAACTATTTACATGGGAAAGCTCCCAACAAGTAAAAGAAGAACAAGGAAATCTTTTGGGTTTTCTTTTTAGTGCTACAACAATTTAAACTAGGAATAAAAATATAAAAAGAAGCAAGAAACATATTTTTGGATTTTCTCAAAGTTTTTCAAACACACAAGAAGAAAGCGAGAAAAATAATTTAAGCATCGATGATACAATGAAAAAGTGTGGACACTGACAACTAGAATGAAATGTGTGAACATGAATGTAATGTCGATGGAAATACGTACTCCCCCAAGCTTAGTCTTTTGGCCTAACTTGGTAATCAGTCAGTAGCCTGCGTAATGGTCGGAGTGGTATCTCACAGAGGCTCTCGGTGTGGATGCCTCAGTCTGCCGTGCAGCCACAACTGTTGCATTATGACCTCGGGCCTCACTCTCAAGAACATAATATCTTCCCCTGTTATGAAAATCAAAGAGAACAGGAGCAGACAAATATGTATCTACCACGGAGTTCTTGTTAAACATCAAATTATAAGTGAAACTATGGAGATCACCCGCTAGATTCTTATGACGTTTCATAGCATCAAAGTCTAAGTACTGCGTGGGTAAAATAGGATCATAGGGCAAAGGTGAAACACCCAGCCGTCTTGCTAAGTGTGTGGCATAAATTCCACCATAGAAATATCCATTGCTACAGTTGTGCTGTAACCTACGTGCAACAATTGCTCCAAGGTTATAACTTATATCTCCGTAGAGAGCGGTGTGAATGAGGCTTAGATCAGGAGCACAAAGTGTACTACAATCTTGTTTGCCTACAATACATTTTCCATTAAATAACGTGAAGTACTGAATTGCAGGAAAATGTATGCTCTTTATTCTACCTTGCGTCACTCCCCTAGTTTCACCAAAGCAAAGACTAGTCAAGAATATTTCAAACTCAGACCTAGGTGGCTCATCGAGCGAACCCCGGAATGGGATTTTGCAGAGGTGAGAAAACCTTTCTAGAGGGGTGGTAAATGGATTTTCATACAGTTTAAAGGACACCCTAGACTCACGGGGAAAGAATTTAAATCTTTTGAGAAATGATTCGGTGAGGATGAGGTGTTGGTCGCACTTCTCTGCACTGTAGGGACTGAGCTCGGCATTGTGAACATATTGCTCAAATTCCTCCTTAATACCCACTCTCACCATATAATCGTTGCATGGCCATAAGCATGTTTTGGTGGTGGCACTTCGAATGGAACTTTCACTTGGTTCAACATAAGACCAACGGACAGAGCTGCTGCTACAAGATGCCTCCGAGGATCTCCTCCTCGAAGAACTCCTTCCAAAAAAGTTCATAATATTCGCGTACAATTTTCTGAAAAAAATTGGTCACAAAAATTTATTAACAAAACTTCACAAAATTGTTAGCAACTACTCATAGGGATGTAAAGAGACCATAGCAATCATTCAAACTACTTAGAACTCTAAGAATTCAACATGCAAGCTCATCTACAGCAGCACCAAGAGTAGCTAATTATTCTAAGTATAAACCACTAAAACAAAAACTAATTGGACACATGGAGGAGTCACATACCAAGCAACAAATCCCCGAAACAGTTTCGGAAACGGAGCTTCGAGCAAAGAGATTGAAATCCGTGGTTTCGGGAGCAAGACCACGAGAGAGAGTGTGATGGTGATTTTTTTGGGTGAATGAAGTGATGTGGGAAGAAGAAGTAGTGAGGGGGACCACAACCCACCAGGGTGCGCCTGGGGGTCCTGGCGATCCCAGGTGGGTTGTGCCCACTTGGTGCACCTCCCTCTGATATTATTTGCTTCGGAAATTCAGAAATATTCAAAAAAATCATATCAGATTTTTAGAGCATCCAGAGAAATTTTATTTTTGGGTCATTTTTTATTGCACGGAAACTCAAAAAACAGATAAACCATGGCATTTTATTTTGTTTAACTAATAAAAACAGAAAACAAAAGGTAGGGACAGAAGGTAGTGCTGACTAAATTCATCAATTTGATACCTCTCAAAAATGATCCATTAATAAGGTTGATCAAGTCTTATTAACAACCACTTTCGATTAGCATGAAACTGAAGAACTTTCATAAATAACTAAGTTACCTCAATGGGGATATGAATGTCCCCAACAATAAGCATTTCATATTTATTTTTAACAGTAGGTAGAGGTAGTTGAAAACTTCCAATAGTGATCGCCAGAGATTTTTCAATAACATTAATACCATTCACTTGGAATTGTTTCTTAGGAAAGTGCACTGTATGCTCATTACCATTGATATTAAAAGTGACCTTGCTTTTATTGCAATCAATAGCAGCCCCTGCAGTATTCAAGAAGGGTCTACCAAGGATAATCGACATGTTGTCATCCTCGGGCATCTCAAGTATAACAAAGTCAGTCAAAATAGTAACATTAGCAACAACAATGGGCAGATCCTCACAAATACTGATAGGTATGGCAGTTGATTTCTCAGCCATTTGCAAAGATATTTCAGTAGGTGTGAGTTTATTCAAATAAAGTCTTTTATATAAAGATAAAGGCATAACACTAACACCATCTCCCAAATCACATAAAGCAGTTTTCACATAATTTCTTTTAATGGAGCAAGGTATAGTTGGTATTCCCGGATCTCCAAGTTTTTTAGGTAATCCATCTTTAAAAGTATAATTAGCAAGCATAATGGAGATTTCAGCTTCCGGTATTTTTCTGTTATTAGTGATGATTTCTTTCATATACTTTGCATAAGGAGGCATTTTTAAGATATCAGTTAAGCGAGTTCGCAGAAAAACTGGCCTCAACATTTCAGCAAAGCGTTCAAATTCTTCATGATCTTTCTTTTTAGTTGACTTAGGTGGAAAGGGCATAGGCTTTTGAACCCATGGTTCTCTTTCCTTTCCATGTTTTCGAGCAACAAAGTCTCTTTTGCCATATCTTTTATTCTTAGGTTGTGGGTTATCAAGATCAACAGCTGGTTCTATCTCAACATCATTATCTGGTTTTTTATCATTTGGTTGAGCATCTTCATGAACCTCATCATTATATTTTTCATTATCAGAAGGTGAGTGTTCATTACCAGATTGAGTTTCAACATCAGAGCTAGAAACTTCATTATCATTATTAGGAGATTTTTCTATTTCAGGTTCACTAGAGGCATGCAAAGTCCTATTATTTTTCTTCTTACTTTTCTTTTTAGAAGGACTAGGTGCATTAGTGTTAATTCTTTGAGAGTCTTGTTCAATTCTCTTCGGGTGTCCCTCAGGATAAAGTGGTTCCTGAGTCATTTTATCTCCTCTAGTAGCTACTCTAATAGCAAAGTCACTTATATTATTGTTCATTTCATCAAGTAACTCTCTTTGAGATTTGGAAACTTGTTCTAATTGAGTTTGAACCATAGAGGCATGCTTTCCTACGCCTCTAACATCATTTGAGATTCTAAATAACAAGTCACTTAAGCAACCAATAATTTTTTGAGGAGGAGTACAATCATCATAATTTTTCAATATGTTATTCAATGATTCTTTAGCTTGACCAACAATTTGTTCCCTGAAAACACAACTAGCACAACTATCTAGGAAATCCCTAGAAGCATCGGTTAGTCCATTATAGAAGATATCAAGTATTTCATTTTTCTTAAGAGGATGACAGGCAAAGCATTAAGCAATTGGAGAAGCCTCCCACAAGCTTGTGGGAGACTCTCTTCTTCACTTTGCACAAAGTTGAATATTTCCTGCAAGGCAGCTTGTTTCTTTTGAACAGGGAAATATTTTTCAGATAAGTAATAAATCATATCCTGGGGACTACGCAAACAACCAGGAGCAAGAGTATTGTACCAAGCTTTAGCATCACCCTTTTAATGAGAACGGAAATAATTTGAGAATATAGTAATAGCGAATCTTCTCATCATGAGCAAAAAGGGTGGCTATGTCATTCAACTTAGTAAGGTGTGCCACAATGGTTTCAGTTTCATAACCATGGAAAGGATCATATTCAACCAAAGTGATTAACTCTGGGTCAACAGAGAATTCATAATCCTTATCATCAATAAAGATAGGTGAAGTAGCAAACTCAGGATCACATTTCATTTTAGCATTCAGAGATCTTTCTTTATACTTGCATAATAATTTCTCTAGATCATCTTTATCCTTACAAGCAAGAATATCTCTAGTTGCCTCCTCACTCATAGTATAACCTTCCGGTACTTTGGCAATTCATATCTAGGAGGACTAGTTCTAGTGGGTGTTTCAAGATTTTCAGCTTCGAGTTCATCATCAGATTCAACAATATCATGTTGTCTTACTCTAGCAATTTTTTTAACAAGAAATTCACCTAATGTCACATCATCATCAAGCAACGTACTAGCATCGTCATGAGTAGCATTCATAGCAGAAGTAGCATCATCAATAACTTGTGACATATCAGAATTAATAGCATGTGGTGGTGTTGCAAGTTTACTTATAACAGAAGGTGAATCTAAAGCGGAGTTGGATGGCAGTTCCGTACCTCCCCTCGTCTTAGAGGGGAAAATCTTAGTCTTAGCATCCTTCAGATTCTTCATAGTGATAATATGATAATGGTCCCAAGTGACTCAACAAATATAGCTATGCTCCCCGGCAGCGCCAGAAAAAGGTCTTGATAACCTAGAATTATAGGGGATCGCAACAGTTTTCGAGGGTAGAGTATTCAACCCAAATTTATAGATTTGACACAAGGGGAGCCAAAGAATATTTGAAGGTATTAGTAGCTGAGTTGTCAATTCAACCACACCTGGAGATTAGTTATCTCCGGCAAACTGATTAGGAGCACAGTAGTATGATAGTAGCAGCAACAACAGTAATGGTAACAATGATAGCAGTGATATTGTAGCAGCAACGATAGCAGTAGCAATAGTAGTAACTTAGCAAGAACTTTTGGGGTCTACGGTAGGGTGTGTGGACTGCAAATTAAAATTTTCCTACACGCAGAACAACCAAAAACATGCTATAGGAATGGATCACATATTGTTACCACTAGACGCGCAGTGCCGTGCAGCGGAGTAGAGTTGAGGCAACGCGTTCCCGGAGTCGCCTCGCATTCCCGGAGTCGTATCCCCTTTGCCGATCTCCCATGTAGCCAGTCGGATCCCACGAACAGGTTCGACGGAGAGGCGCAAGTGCACCGCCTCTAATGAAATCCGCGCGTGCAGGAGGAACGTCGTGCGGCGGACTACTAGGTCCGATCACACAACCGGCGTCGAGTGGGGGTGGCTATTCGCAACACATGCAAACCCTAGTGACAGCGCCGAAGCGATCAACCGCATGAGTGTGCTGGACCCCACTTTATATAGGCATCCATTGCGGGCTCAACACTTGGGCCTCGTACTGATCCTAAAGCCCATAAGTCTACTCGGCCACAATCCAAATACAGCTCGGATCACATCCGACCAGTGTCCTCGGATCCGACTTTGTGGGTTCCTTCCCTTAAGCGCACGACCCCTTAGGTTCAAGTCGTCTTGGTCGCAGTCCAGATTACCTCCGAACTGCGCGGTTGGTAGTGGCCTCTAGCAAGGCATGCCGAACACCAAGCAGACTATGAAGCTGCTGGTTAGGCGAACCTGTACAACGTGTCACACTTCTGTTCCCTTTGCCTCACAATATATGTTGTCGGGCTCAAGGCGAGACTGTCATCCTTGTGTTAGCCCGACCTCTTTCTCGTTCCAGTGATACCGACCATAAACTGGATTATCTCATAATCCTTGTCGCATGGCCATGCTTATCCTCGTCGGATCACACGAGGGGCCCAGAGTATATCTCTCCTGATCGGAGGGGAAAATCCCATCTTGCTCGACCATGTCTCGCAGCATGGGACTGGACAACCCCGAAACCTACCTTTGTAACTACCCAGTCATGGAGTAGCATTTGGTCGGCCCAAAGCAAGTCTGTCACCATCCCGAGTACATGCGTCAGCTCATGTCTTAGGACATAGAACATATGTTGTACTAGAGACTCACAGATGACATATCACTGTGTCTCATAGTTGGGTCTGTCTGACTCAGACCTTATCTCGACTTGAATTCGACTACATCAAATCCGATCAGATCCTTCCGAGTCCATATTATCAGGTTAGCATCCAATGCTCCATGACTAGTGAGACCGAGCCATCCACCGTGTCATATGCTAGTCTAGTCCGACGTGTGCCCACACGTCACTTGCGACTAGGGACAATTTAGGATGTAGCATACAACACAAGATCTCACATACAAGTCACGTACTTGCCAACAAGTATCATTGATTACATCCAAGGACTATCTTTATTCATAAACACATAGGAAATATCATCAGACATGATTGCCTCTAGGGCATATCTCCAACAAGAACAATATAAGATAAATTCGTAGGCATTGGGTCGGTGACTCGTTGGATGATATTCATCATGACACAGTTATAACCTAGGGCGATACGGCACTAGCTCTAGTTCATAAATATAATGTAGGCATGTATTCCATAAATAGTCATACGTGCTTATGGAAAGAACTTGCATGACATCTTTTGTCCTACCCTCCCGTGGCAGCGGGGTCCTATTGGAAACTAAGGGATATTAAGGCCTCCTTTTAATAGAGAACCAGAACAAAGCATTAACACACGGTGAATACATGAACTCCTCAAACTACGGTCATCACCGGGAGTGGTCCCGACTATTGTCACTCCGGGGTTGCCAGATCATAACACGTAGTAGGTGACTATAACTTGCAAGATCGGATCTAGAACATGGATATAACAGTGATAACATAAACAGTTCAGATCTGGATTGATTGCACCCGGGCCCAAAGTGAGAAGCATTAAGCATGGAAAAGTCATAGCAACATCAATCTCAGAACATAGTGGATACTAGGGATCAAGCCGTAACAAAACTAACTCGATTACATGATGAATCTCATCCAACTCCTCACCGACCAGCAAGCCTACGAAGGAATTACTCACTCCCGGTGGGGAGCATCATGGAATTGGCGATTGAGATGTGTTGGTGATGACAAAGATCGAAGATCCACCTCTCCGGAGCCCCAAACGGACTCCAGATCTGGCCTCCCGATGAATAACAGGAGACGGTGGCGGCTCCATCTCGTGAAACGTGATAAATTTTTTTTGTTTTTTTTCTGGGGGCAGGAGTGCCCTAGTGGGTTGTGCCCACCCAGGTGCCCCCCTCAGGTATCTCTTGGCTCCAAAAATACTCTGTATTGATATAAAAAATCCTCGCAAAGTTTCGTTCCATTCCGAGAACTTTTATTTCTGCACAAAAACAACAACATGGTAGTTCTGCTGAAAGCAGCGTCAGTCCGGGGTTAGTTTCATTCAAATCATGCAAATTAGAGTCCAAAACAAGAGGAAAAGTGCTAGGAAAAGTAGATACGTTGGGGACATATAATTCATCTCCCTACTGTAACCGAGCCCGCCGCCGCACGAGCACGTCGCCGGCAGCGCTTCGTCGACCTTTTGGTCACGCACAAGTGCCCATGTGCCTTGCACGCACGCGTACACATCGTAGATGCTAAGCCCCGCTCATTTTTCTCGCTGAATCGTCTAGCTCAACCTCGCCCTTGCTCCGACCATCTCCTCATCATTCGCCGCTCCGACCCTACCACCACCACCCACCGACGTGTCGTCGCCCCCCCGTTCGAATGCGCCCGGCCGTGCTTCGAACAGTGCCCTGTACACAAAACCGACACTTGCCGGAGTTCTCTCTCGCGGACCGAACTCACCGGAGCTCTCCCCGGCGCCGCCGCCTATGTGGCACTGCCACTGGGCCCCCTGGGTCGCGGCAGCTGGGTCCCGCGGGCCAAGTTGACCTGTATACCAGGTCAACGTGCTGACTGGACTGGGTCTAGTCACTGATGAGTGGCCCCCACTTCTAATTTAATTAACTAAATTATTAAACTACTATTACTAACCTAAATAGTCACTGATAAGTGGGCCCTTTTACTTAATTAGTTAGTTTAGCAAAATTTAAACCACTTTTTAACTTCTCTGTCTATGACATGTGGGACCCAGCTGTCAGGTTTGACCTGGGCTAGTTAGGTTGACCACTGATGTCATGCTGACATCATGTTGGCGCAGTAATCTAATTGTGGAATTAATTTAAATAATAATAAGTTCAGAAAATGTTTAGAACTTTGAAAAATCATAGAGAATTAACCATAATTCAGATGAAAATGTTTTATATATGAAAAATGATCAGAAAAATATGACGGATCCAAATATGTCACCCACATATCTGCCACACCACTCTAACCTACTGAACATGGAATCTTCCCCTCTCGTTCGCCTGTCTGGAAAATGCCAAATGCCGGGAAAACCCCTTCGGGTGTTTTCCCTCTCCGTCTGCAACGTGTAGTACCGCGTTACAACACCCTAGCTTTGCATATCGTCATGTCATGCTTAGTGGTGCGTATGCTTGCTTATATTTACTATTTCCTCCCCCTCTTCTCTCCAGTAGACCCCGAGATCGATGTTGCCCCTATGATCGACTACGTCGACAACGACACTTCTTCCTTTTCAGCAGAGCTTCCAGGCAAGCGAACCCCCCTTGATCATTCTGATATCACCCATTTCTTTCCCCTCTCATGATTGCTTTAGAACTGCTACTGTTCTTGTATGATCCTATTCTGATGCATAGCCTGTTCTTGTTACCTGCTTTCATACCTTACCTGTTTATCCTAAACTACTTAGTATAGGCTGGTTAGTGATCCACCAGTGACCCCTCAACTTGTCCCAGTTGCCCCTGCTTGATGACCAATGACTCCATCAACGTGATCGATGTCCAGACCCCGACACACACATCACCCCCCCCCCCTCTTAGTTGTACGACTCTGTAGATTACTATTGAGTGCTGAGGGTGATACCTCGTTAACACTTTGGATGTTAACCCTGTAGCATAGCTAGCTATTTGGTCATGGTCATTGAGGGTGATTCCTCCTTCATCACTTACGATGACGACTCTTTCATGCAACCCCTCAAGTGTGGACCATCGAGGGTGATTCCTCCAAGTCCGCCTTGACGGTTACATCGAGCGAGAGTCCATCGAGGGTGATTCCTCGGGTTACCCCTTGCTATTTTGGACACACGGTTACTTTGACTTACACAGAACCATGATGACATCAGGTCGGCCCCGAGGGGTACCCGCGAGTGATGTGAAGTCGGGTTGATCTGGAGGGTACCCGAGAGATAATTACGTGGCATGGCCGGGCATTCTTAGCCCTTGATGTAAGTCCACGATACGGGGCGACGGGGTCGCATGATCGTGAATCTCTGCTTGTTACCGTGCACTACCAAGACACTAACGGTTTGGATATTTGATCCGAGTAGGCCTCTGGCCCTTTCGCACTGACCACCACGCGGGAATAAGTATGGGCGCTCTGCGTCGTATGTATCGACCGAAAGCTCAATAAACGTCAGCGGTGGAGTGACGCGTGCCGGGTTGGACTGGAACGCTTCGCTTGTATAAGGGGGGCTAGGTCTGCTCATCGGCCGCGTACGCAACATGCAGGAGTGAAAAGGGCGATGGGCCCAAGACCCCTGCGCGCTTAGGATGTAGACCGGTGTGCTGGCCTCTCTATTGAGCCTAGGTAGGACTGCGGTGTGTTGATCAGCCGAGGGCGGTCATGACCTGATGGTGTGTTCGGCTAGAGTTAATCGAGTGTGTTGGGTAAGTTTGTGCACCCCCTGCAGGGAAGTATTATCTATTCGAATAGTCGTGTCCACGTTAATGGACGTTTAGAGTTGTATCCCGATCGATACAACTAACTAGATGTTGAGGCATGTAATGGGAATGATGGCTCCGGGATTGCTTTCTCACAGGGAGTCGAGGAAGTGATCTCTCGGCAATGTTACAACATACTTATTATTATTATAATATGCTACTCTTACCTCTTTTGATGATGCAAGATGCTTGAAGAACCTACTCTTTGATAGGCTCGGCGGAGTCCTCTCCTTCTTGATCCAACAAGCAAGGGAGAGGAGGTAGATGATATATGAACCAACACGACGGCATGGTGGTGGTGGTGGCAGCGGAACTCCGGCAGGGCTTCGTTAAGCACGTACTGTTGAAACGTGGGAGGAGTTGGGAGAGGTAATGGGCAAGGGTCGAAGGATGGCTGCCCCCAACGCCTCCCCACCTTTATACAGGCGTGGAGGGGGCTGGTGGCTTTCCCTCCAAGGCCCTAGGGTCATTGTCCAAATGGGGAGGAAGGAAATCCCTCGTTTCCTTCCCCACTGATCGCTATCTCCACTTTTTAGTGATTCTGATCTTATCCCTTTGGGATATGATACTATTACTTTTAAGGGATGATCTTGGTGCGCCTAGACCAGGGTTGTGGGGACTTTCCACACTACCACGTTCATGTGGGTCCCTCATGCAGGTGGGCCCACTCCAAAACCTTCTAGAACCTTCCTGGTATAGTACCAAAAAAACTCGAACTTTTCCCGGAACCCCGATAACAACTTTCCATATATGAATCTTTACCTCCAAACTATTACGGAGCTCCTCGTGATATCCCAGATCCCATACGGGACTCTGAGAAACCTTCGTACTTTCCACTATTAATATTGCAATACTACCCTAGCGCTATCGAACGTTAAGTGTGCGACCCTACGGGTTCGAGAATCATGTAGACATGACCGAGACTCCTCTTCGGTCGATAACAAATAGCCGGACCTGGATGCCATATTGATTCCTACATATGCCATGAAGATCTTTATCGATTGAACCACGATGTCAAGGATTCAGTTAATCCCGTGTACAATTCCCTTTGTCCGGTGATATGTTACTTGCGTGAGATTCGATCGTCGGTATCTCCATACCTAGTTCAATCTCGTTACGAGCAAGTCTCTTTACTCATTCCATAATACATGATCCTGTAGGCACATTGCTTGCAAGCTCTTTACGATGTTGTATTACCGAGTGGGCACAGAGATATCTCTCTGTCACACGCAGTGACAAATCTCAATCTCGATTCATGCCAACCCAATAGACACCCTCGAGATACCTGTAGAGCATCTTTATAGTCACCTAGTTACGTTGCGATGTTTGATACACACAAGGTACTCCTATGGTATCAGTGAGTTGCATGTTCTCATGGTCATAGGAACAGATACTTGACATGCAGAAAACGATAGCAATAAACTCAATACAATCATATGCTACGTTTATAGTCTGGGTCTTGTCCATCACATCATTTTCCTAATGATGTGATCCCGTTATCAAATGACAACTCATGTCTATGGCCAGGAAACCATAGCCATTTTTTATCAACGAGCTAGTCCGGTAGAGGCTCATTAGGGACATGTTGTTGTCTATGTATCCACACATGTATTTGAGTTTCCAATCAATACAATTAAAGCATGGATAATAAACGATCATCATGAACAAGGAAATATAATAATAACCACTTTATTATTGCCTCTAGGGCATATTTCCAACAACATGGTGAGCACTTATTGAGAGGTTATTGCCAAACTCTTGCGGTGACCTAGATTCATGTGAGATCTCATCATTGACAAACAAGACTTGGGCCTCATTCGTGACTACTTCGGCACCACACCTTGTTAATATGTCACACGGAGCCGCGACAAACGCTCATACTCCGCAGATTCAGATGGGATCCCTTCGCTAGCACAAAAGGAGGAGTGGTCGAAGCCCAGCTCCACCAAACCAAAAGTCAGAGTTGTACGGAATTATGACGATTATGACGCCGCTAACTCATCGTAACGGGGTTTTAGTTGATCTATTTGCGCTCTCTCTCTCTCTCCCTTCACTCTCTCGCTCCCCTCCCACCCCCTCCCTCTCTCTCAAGTGTGCAAAGCTTAGATGCAAACATCACTCGTCACCGGCCGTCCACCACAATGTCAAATTGGCGCTATAATTGGTCACGCCAGTGCGATCCCGCATGTGTACCTCTTGAGATAAAAGTAGGCGTTGTTCGCTTGTGACTCTCATAACGCACGAGAAGGTGCATTCATTTCCTCAAAGCCATCAACTCCTGGCTCTCAGTAAAAAACGGCTATTTTTTACAGCTTTAGAAAATATGTTGTTGCAAAAGGAAAATTTTCACAAACTATTAAAAATTGCTCAAGAATTTAAAAGGCATACACAATTGTTTTAGAAAAAATTGTTTCCAAAATGTGTTCCCTAATTTGAAAATTTTAAGATCATGGTAACAAAAGTTAAAAAGTGTTCACATATTTAAAATGTTCATGATTTTAAAAATCACTCACATACTTAACCAAAATCATGATTTCGAAAACATGTTCAGGAATTTCAAAATGTTCGAGGATGTAAAATTATTTTTTTTTGAGAAAATCTTCATAAATTTAAAAAATGAAAAGGAATAACAATGGAAAACAAGAAATAGAAAATAGAAAAAAAATCTAGATAAAAATCAGTAGACAACCCTGAAGAAAATAAAAAGAAAAAAACTAAATTGATAACAAAATAGAAAATCAAAGCCAAAAGAAAATATTCACAAAAAACGTTGGGAAAAAAAGGAAAATCCGGGAAAATCTGCCTCTACCGAAAGAAATAAATATCGCTTAACTATGCTCCCAACCAAAATTGGGCCACCGCAACACGCCCTTGAAAGGAATATACACTGTTATGCACAGTTAATGTAGAATAATCCAATGGAAAACCCTCATGGCATTAGATTGGATACGAGTATGGTTCAAGAGTATGGTTCGGCAAATGGATCCTATTTATCGTGTATCACGATAGCTAACAGTTTGTCTTCTTCTTTTTGTTTTCATTTTTTTGGTTATATAGATTTATGTCCTGTTTTATTTTGTGCCATCTGGCATTTTTTATATTCTATTTCTATTTTAGAAATTTTGAATATTTTATTAAATATGGGAGAATTTCTAAAGAAAATCACTTTTCTGGAGAATATAAAGATTTATAAAACCAGAAAATATGTTTTGAATTCATCATCATTTTCCAAATTCTTGAATATTTTTTCTGGCATTTTCGAATTTTTTAAATTTGTGGCCATTTCTTAGAATTAAGATTTTTTGGATTGACTATTCTTCAAC